>NC_142437.1:60462500-61062500 GCF_059453495.1 Arachis ipaensis | reverse complement strand
TAGAGAGCTAAAGCAAATCCTAGAGAGGACAGTAAGTGCCTCTAGAAAAGATTGGGCTAGAAGGCTTGATGATGCTCTGTGGGCATACAGAATAGCTTTCAAAACCCCAATTGGAACCTCACCGTATCAGTTAGTATATGGGAAGTCCTGTCATTTGCCAGTGGAACTAGAACACAAAGCCTATTGGGCAACTAGATTCCATAACCTTGATGCTAAAGCGGCAGGAGAAAAACGACTCCTCCAACTAAATGAGTTAGACAAATTCTGCTTAAATGCATTTAAAAATGCAAAGATCTATAAGGAAAAGGCAAAAAGGTGGCATGACAGGTAATTGGCTTCCAGAGTCTTTGAACCAGGACAGAAAGTCCTGTTCTTCAAATCAAGACTCAAATTATTCCTTGGTAAACTCAAATCCCGCTGGAAAAGACCGTATGTGATTACAAGTATATCACCTTACGGGCACATAGAACTTCAAGGTAAAGATCCTGAAAACAGGTTCACTATCAATGGACAGAGAGTTAAGCATTACCTTGAAGGAGATATAGAACTAGGAGGTTCAACACTGTTGCTAAGCTAAGCACAGTGAAGTCCATCTAAAGACATTAAAGAAGCGCTTATTGGGAGGCAACCCAATGCTTGCTCATACATCATTAATTTTCTGATTATTTCTGTTTTAATTAGTTTTTTTTAATTAATTTTTGATTATGTTTTAAGTTAATACTAAAATTAGTGATCATGAACAGTGCTTAAACAGAGACAGAATGGTGCAGAACAGCAAACAGAATACCCTAGAGTAAGGATCTCTCTGGCGTTAATTGCTAGAAAGGGTAGGCAAGTGGGCGTTCAAACGCCCATGGAGGCAGCAAGCCTGGCATTAAACGCCAGCCAGGGAGCTCTGGCTGGGCATTTAACGCCCAATAGGGAGCACAAGCCTGGCATTAAACGCCAGCCAGGGAGCCCTGGCTGGCCATTTAACGCCCAAGAGGGAGGACTACTCTGGCATTAAATGCCTGAATGCCAGCATTCGGGGTGTTTAAACGCCAACAAGGCAGCATGGAGGTAATTTCAAAATTCTCAATCTTCTCTTGATTCAACTCATCTTTTTTTTCAATCCAATTTCAATTATTCTTTGATTCTTAAATCAAATCTTGTTCAAAAATCTCAATTTCAATTTAATTTCAAAATTAAAACAATTTTTTCAAAAACTTTAAAATTCTTTTTCAAATTTCATATCTTTTTCAACTTGTTTTCAAATTCTTTCAGAATCTTTTCTTATCTTTAAAATTTTTGTTCATATCTTTTATTAAACTTTCAAATCTTTTTCATATTTCTTATTTTATCTTTAAAATATTTTATATCTTTTTAAAATCTTTTTTTTCTTTCAAGTTTAACAACTTATCTTTTTCTATCTTTTTCAAAAATCTTTATCCTTCTTTCATGATTTTTTTCGAAAATCCCTCCCCCCTCCGTATATATATTTGTGACCGTGCCTCTCTCCCTCACTCACCACCTCTCATTCGAATTCTATTCTCTTTTCTTCTTCTTCCTTTCTTACTTTTTTCTCGAGGACGAGCAAATTTTTAAGATTGATTTGGAAGGAGCCCTGTTCTTTCATCAAGAATTCAATCCCATGACTCCAAGAAGTGGCAAGACCGCCCCTAAGAACAAGAAAGAAGACAACTCAACAGTTATTTTCAAACCTATTTGATTCCTTACCAAGCAACATGAAGAACATTATCACAAGATAATAAGTAAAAGGGCAGTAATCCCTGAGGTGGGATTCGAATTAGGAGAAGAAGAATACCCAGAGATCTAAGAGCAAATTCGAAGGAGAGGCTAGGAGATTCTGGCTGATCTTCAGTCTAAAGTCAGATACACCATGATCCGTGAATTCTATGGAAATCTGTGGATGACAGATAAGCAAAAGAAAGATGGAACAGCTGTCCATAGTTTTCGCACTATGGTCAGGGGGAAGATCATATATTTTTATCTGGATAGGGTGAGAGAGATCTTCAAATTACCCTTGCAAAAGGATTACCCTAAATCATACAACAGAAGGGTTGTAGCCAACCAAAAGCTGGATCAAGTCCTAGAGGATATATGCTTGCCTGGAACTCAATGGATTGAGAATACAAAAGGGGAACCATGCCAGCTAAAAAGGGAGAACCTCAAGCTAGTTGCTAGAGGATGGCTAGACTTCATCAGGCGTTCTATACTCCTCATAAGTAACCGCTCTAAAGTCACTATTCTAAGAGCTATGATGATTCACTGCATCATGATGGGGAATGAGGTGGAAGTCCACCAAATACTCCCTCGTGATATTTACAAGCTGGCAAACAGGGTGTCCACTAATGCAATGCTAGCTTATCTAAATCTCATCTTTTGCCTATGCCAAGAGGCTAAGGTTATGATCCCATTAGATAACTTTATTCCAGTGGAAAAACCAATCACCAAGTAGGTGATGGAGAGTTCCAAGATAGAAGAGGATCAAGCCAAAAAGAAAGCACCTGACCTCCCCAAGAGATCCCTCCAATGGAGTATTGGGACCAGCTAAAGGCGTCTGTAATACACTTACAAAGCACTTTAGATCAGCTCAAAAAGGAGCAGAAAGGTCAGACTAGCTTGATTTGCAAACTAATCAAGGAGCATGAGAAGCAAGGGCGTGAGCTGGAGGAGCTGAAGCGCTAGAAGCTCTCCCCTGAAGAGCCCAGTGCCCCTTAAGTTGAAGAACCATGCGTCCCTCAACCTAAAGAGCCCAACATCCCTCAACCTGAAGGTTGTTGAGTTTCAACTCTGTGGCTATTCTAATTCCTATTTCTTATATTTCTGTTATTCTTATTCCTATGTCTCATATTTAGGTTTACATGATCACTAGTAGTATTTAAGTCTTTAGTTTTATTTTATGTCTTTTAATTTTTAGATTTCATAAGCATTAGTAGTAATTAATTAATTTTTATTTTTCTAATTAGCTAAAAATTATTCCTCTTATCATCATTAAACAATGAATAAAATAGTAGATTTTTTTAGAAGAATAAAATATGCATAAATTTTTGAGTTCTCCAATAAAGAATAGTTAATTATTTTGATATGGTGTCATTGCTTTAGTTTTCAGAATGTATGAATAAATAGTGCATGTTTGAAGTTGGAATTTTAGGATGCTGGCTCTTGGAAGAATGAAGAAAAATGAAAAGTATTATTGACAATCTGAAAAAAACCAAAAATTGATTCTTGAAGCAAGAAAAAGAAGGAAAAAAATGGCGAAAAAGAAAAGAAAATAGAAAAAAAAGAGAAAAAGCCATTAGCTCTTTAAACCAAAAGGCAAGAGCAAAAAGCCAGTAACCCTTTAAACCAAAAAGCAAGGGTAAAAAGATCCAAGGCTTTGAGCATTAATGGATAGGAAGGCCTGCACGGAATAAAATCCTGGCCTAAGCGGCTCAACCAAGCTGTACTTAACCATGTGCTTGTGGCGTGAAGGTGTCAAGTGAAAAGTTTGAGACTGAGCGGTTAAAGTCGTGATCCAAAGCAAAAAGAGTGTGCTTACGAACTCTGGACACCTCTATCTGGGGACTCTAGAAAAGCTGAGTCAAAATCTGAAAAGTTTCACCCGGTTAAAGTGTCTTGATGGGTGGAAATTAGATTCCCATACCAAAACTCACCGGCAAGTGTACCGGGTTGCATCAAGTAGTAAAACTCACTTAGAGTGAGGTCATCCCATAGGGATTGATGGATCAAGCAACTTTAGTAGGTAATTAGTTTAGTCAAGCTAACATTAGTGAATTGGGTGAAATTGAGCAACAGAATGTAAATTGTAGTGAAAGTAGAGTGCAGAAAGTAAATTGGGCAGAAACTTAAAGTGCAAGAAAGTAAAAGAGCTAAAACTTAAATTGCAAGAAAAGTAAATTGCATGAAACTTAAAGTGCAAGAAATATAAACGGCTTGAATCTAAATTGTTGAGAAACTTAAATTGCTTGAAGAATAAAGGATTTGGGAACTAGGATTCAAAATAAAACTTGATTTGTAAAGTGCAAAGAAGTAGGAGATGAAGTAGATTTGCAGAAATTCTAAAGCAAAAATGAAAATTGCAGAAGAATTGAAAATCAAAAGTGAAAACTTGCTTCAGTTTGAAACTTAAAGAAACAATTGAGATCAGATCTTTAATTCTTAAATTCAGAAAGCAGAAAAATAATGGAACTCCAAGAGGAAGAACTCCAAAGAATTCTTCAATCAAAGTTTACAAACCCAGAATCAAAAAGCAAAGGTAAGAAAGAAAATCAAAATAGGAAACAATCTCAGATCCGATCTCAATTCTCTAGAATTCAAAAAGGAAAATTAGAAGAGAGAGCTCTCTACTCCTACTTCTACTGCTCTCTAATGGAGCCAGCCTTCTCACAAAAATAAAAATGATGCCTTATATAGGCTTTTTACAAAATGAAAAATAAAAATAAAATTGAAAACAAATTAAAATTAACTGAAATTCCTAATCTAGCTTGTTCTTGTGCCTTTGAGTGATGATATGGGCTTTTGCTTGCTTTGGATTTGAAGAGAGATGGGTCCGGTTGACCTTGGTTCAATTGGTTTGGAGCATGGGTCAAGGTTGCTTGGTTCAGGTTGGTTTGAGGCATGGGGCAGCTCCCAGTGAAGCGCTAAGTGAAGTGATGAGCGGATAATTTATACGCTTTTTGGCATTGTTTTTAGTATGTTTTTAGTAGGATCTAGTTACTTTTAGGGATGTTTTCATTAGTTTTTATGTTAAATTCACATTTCTGGACTTTACTATGAGTTTGTGTGTTTTTCTGTGATTTCAGGTATTTTCTGGCTGAAATTGAGGGACTTAAGCAGAAATCAGATTCAGAGGTTGAAAAAGGACTGCTGATGCTGTTGGATTCTGACCTCCCTGCACTCAAAGTGGATTTTCTGGAGCTACAGAACTCGAAATGGCGCGCTTCCAATTGCGTTGGAAAGTAGACATCCAGGGCTTTCCAGCAATATATAATAGTCCATACTTTGGCCAAGAATTGACGACGTAAACTGGCGTTCAACGCCAGCCTTCTGCCCAAATCTGGCGTCCAGCGCCAGAAAAGGATCCAAAACCAGAGTTGAACGCCCAAACTGGCACAGAAACTGGCGTTCAACTCCACAAATGGCCTCTGCACGTGCAACACTCAGGCTCAGCCCAAACACACACCAAGTGGGCTTCGGAAGTGGATTTATGCATCAATTACTTACTCATGTAAACCCTAGTAGCTAGTTTATTATAAATAAGACCTTTTACTATTGTATTAGGCGTCTTTTTGACCATCTTTGGATCCTGGATTGTACTTTGATCCTGTGATCACGTTTTGGGGGCTGGCCATCTCGGCCATGCCTGGACCTTCACTTATGTATTTTTAACGGTAGAGTTTCTACACTCCATAGATTAAGGTGTGGAGCTCTGCTGTTCCTCAAAGATTAATGCAAAGTACTACTGTTTTCTATTCAATTCTTCTTATTTCGCTTCTAAGATATCCATTCGCACCCAAGAACGTGATGAAGGTGATGATTATGTGTGACGCTCATCATCCTTCTCCCTTATGAACGCGTGCCTGACAAACACTTCTGTTCTACATGAAATAAGCTAGAATGAGTATCTCTTAGATCTCCTAACCAGAATCTTCGTGGCGCAAGCTAGAATGATGGCGGCATTCAAGAGAATCCGGAAAGTCTAAACCTTGTCTGTGGTATTCCGAGTAGGATTCAATGATTGAATGACTGTGACGAGCTCCTAACTCGTGATTGTAGGGCGTTAGTGACAGACGCAAAAGGATAGTAAATCCTATTCCAGCATGATCGAGAACCGACAGATGAATAGCCGTGCCGTGACAGGGTGCGTGAGCATATTATTCACTGAGAGGATAAGATGAAGCCATTGACAAGGGTGATGCCTCCAGACGATTAGCCGTGCCGTGACAGGGCATTGGATCATTTTCCCGAGAGATGACCAAAAGTAGCCATTGACAGTGGTGATGTATCACATAAAGCCAGCCATGGAAAGGAGTAAGACTGACTGGATGAAGATAGCAGGAAAGCAGAGGTTCAGAGGAACGAAAGCATCTCCATTCGCTTATCTGAAATTCCTATCAATGAATTACATAAGTGTCTCTATCCCTATTGTATTAATTAATATTCGAAAACACCATTATCACTTTATATCTGCCTGACTGAGATTTACAAGGTGACCATAGCTTGCTTCATACCAACAATCTCCGTGGGATTCGACCCTTACTCACGTAAGGTATTACTTGGACAACCCAGTGCACTTGCTGGTTAGTTGTATTGAAGTTGTGACAAATTATGAGTGTGTAATCACGATTACGGGCACCAAGTTGCTCACGTTGCCAGGGATTGTTCGAGCCTGGACATCACAATTTCGTGCACCAAGTTTTTGGCGCCGTTGCCGGGGATTGTTCGAGTCTTCGGCAAGCTTTTGGTCCGGTAACATCAGTGCCAGATTCCCTTTTGATCCGGCAACAGCACCAAGTTTTTGGCGCCGTTGCCGGGGATTGTTTGAGTTTGGACAACTGACAGATTGGGTAACTTTCTTTTCGTTTTCTTTTCAAAAATCTTTCAAAAATATTTTTAAAAATTTCTCTTTTGTTTTCGAAAAAAAATAAAAATGTTTTCAAAAATTTATTCAAAATTTTTAAGAATGAATTCTAGTGTTTCATGAAGCATGTGAAGCCTGGCTGGCTGTAAAGCCATGTCTAAATTCATTTGGACTGAGGCTTGCAAATTGTTATCAAGAGCAATTTAGTTGTTGCTCATCTACCTGCTGCTGATCCATGATCACCTGCTGAAGCTTGGCTGGCCATTGGCCATGTCTAGTGTTTTGGACTGAAGCCTTCTTTGAAAGCTTGGCTGGCTAGTGAGCCATGTCTAATTCCTGGACTGAAGCTTTAGACTAAGAATGCAAGATTCCTGGAATTCATATTAAAAATTTTGGAATCCTTATTTTTCTTTTTCATATAATTTTCGAAAAAATATAAAATAAAAATCCAAAAAAAATTAGAAAATCATAAAAATAAAAAATATTTCCTGTTTCTTGTTTGAGTCTTGAGTCACATTATAAGTTTGGTGTCACTTGCATATGCATCTTGCATTTTTCGAAAATATCATGCATTCATAGTGTTCTTCATGATCTTCAAGTTGTTCTTGGTAAGTCTTCTTGTTTGATCTTGATGATTTTTTGTTTTGTGTCTTATCATGTTTATCATATGCATTCTTGAATTCTTATTGCCTAAGCATTAAAGAATTCTAAGTTTGGTGTCTTGCATGTTTTCTTTGCATTAAAAATTTTTCAAAAATATGTTCTTGATGTTCATCATGATCTTCATAGTGTTCTTGGTGTTCATCTTGACATTCATAGCATTCTTGCATGCATTCATTATTTTGATCTAAAAATTTCATGCATTGCATCATTTTTCTTGTTTTTCTCGTGCATCATAAAAATTCAAAAATAAAAAAAAAAATTTATATTTTTCCCTTTTTCTCTCATCAAATTCGAAAATTTGAGTTGACTTTTTCAAAATTTTTTTAAATCAAGTTGTTTCTCATGAGTCAAATCAAATTTTCAATTTGAAAATCTTATCTTTTTCAAAATCCTTTTTCAAAAATCAAATCTTTTTCAAAATTCTTAGTTATTTTCGAAAATCCCAAAAAAATATTTTTCAAAAATCTTTTTCTTATTTTTATACAAAATTTTCGAAAATAACATAATCAATTAATGTTTTGATTCAAAAATTTGAAGTTTGTTACTTGCTTGTTAAGAAAGATTCAAACTTTGAGTTCTAGAATCATATCTTGTGATTTCTTATGAATCAAGTCATTAATTGAGATTTTAAAAATCAAATCTTTTTCAAAAACTAATTTCTATCATATCTTTTCAAAAATATCTTCTCATCTTATCTTTTTCAAAAATATCTTTTCAAAATATCTTTCCTAACCTCCTAACTTCCTATCTTTTCAAAATTTGTTTCAACTAACTAACTAACTTTTTGTTTGTTTCTTAACTTTTTCAAAACTACCTAACTAACTCTCTCTCTCTCTAATTTTCGAAAATATCTCCCCTCTTTTTCAAAATTTCTTTTTAATTAACTATTATTTTAAATTTTAAATCTTAATTTTCGAAAATTACTAACATTTTTCAAAAACTATTTTCAAAAATCACTAACTCCTTTTCAAAAATAATTTTCGAAAATTATCCCTCCCCCATCCTACTCTATTTATTCATTCATATCCTAACATCTCATCTCACATCTCTTCCATCCGTACAGTTGTGTTTCTTCCTTTACATCACATTCTTTGTCTCCCCCTCTTTCCTTCCACTCACAAAGGGATCCCTATACTGTGGTATAAAGGATCTCTATTATTATTATTATTTTTCTGTGCCTTCTTCTTTGTCATATGAGCAGGAGCAAGGATAAGAACATTCTTGTTGAAGCAGATCCAGAACCTGAAAGGACTCTGAAGAGAAAATTAAGAGAAGCTAAAATACAACAATCCAGAGATAACCTTTCAGAAATTTTCGAACAGGAAAAGGAGATGGCAGCCGAAAATAATAATAATGCAAGGAAGATACTTGGTGACTTTACTGCACCTAATTCCAATTTACATGGAAGAAGCATCTCCATTCCTGCCATTGGAGCAAACAACTTTGAGCTGAAACCTCAGTTAGTTTCTCTGATGCAGCAGAACTGCAAGTTTCATGGACTTCCATCTGAAGATCCTTTTCAGTTCTTAACTGAATTCTTGCAGATATGTGATACTGTTAAGACTAATGGAGTAGATCCTGAAGTCTACAGGCTCATGCTTTTCCCTTTTGCTGTAAGAGACAGAGCAAGATTATGGTTGGATTCCCAACCCAAAGACAGCCTGAACTCTTGGGATAAGCTGGTCACGACTTTCTTAGCCAAGTACTTTCCTCCTCAAAAGTTGAGCAAGCTTAGAGCTGATGTTCAAACCTTCAGACAGAAAGAAGGTGAATCCCTCTATGAAGCTTGGGAAAGATACAAACAGTTGACCAAAAAGTGTCCTTCTGACATGCTTTCAGAATGGACCATCCTGGATATATTCTATGATGGTTTATCTGAGCTATCAAAGATGTCACTGGACACTTCTGCAGGTGGATCCATTCACCTAAAGAAAACGCCTACAGAAGCTCAAGAACTCATTGACATGGTTGCTAATAACCAGTTCATGTACACTTCTGAAAGGAATCCTGTGAATAATGGGACGCCTATGAAGAAGGGAGTTCTTGAGGTTGATACTCTGAATGCCATATTGGCTCAGAATAAAATATTGACTCAGCAAGTCAATATGATTTCTCAGAGTCTGCATGGAATGCAAGCTGCATCCAACAGTACTCAAGAGGCATCTTCTGAAGAAGAAACTTATGATCCTGAGAACCCTGCAATAGCAGAGGTAAATTACTTAGGTGAACCTTATGGAAACACCTATAACTCAACATGGAGAAATCATCCAAATTTCTCATGGAAGGATCAAAAGCCTCAACAAGGCTTTAATAATGGTGGAAGAAACAGGTTTAGCAATAGCAAGCCTTTTCCATCATCAACTCAGCAACAGACAGAGAACTCTGAACAAAATGCTTCTAATTTAGCAAATCTAGTCTCTGATCTATCTAAGGCCACTGTAAGTTTCATGAATGAAACAAGGTCTTCCATTAGAAATTTGGAAGCACAAGTGGGCCAGCTGAGTAAAAGGATCACTAAAATCCCTCCTAGTACTCTCCCAAGCAATACAGAAGAGAACCCAAAAGGAGAGTGCAAGGCCATTGACATAAGCGCCATGGCCGAACCTGTGAGGAGAGGAGAGGACGTGAATCCCAAGGAGGAAGACCTCCTGGGACGTCCAGTGATCAATAAGGAGCTTCCCTCTGAGGAACCAAAGGACTCTGAGGCTCATCTAGAGACCATAGAGATTCCATTGAACCTCCTTATGCCCTTCATGAGCTCTGATGAGTATTCCTCTTCTGAAGAGAATGAGGATGTTACTGAAGAGCAAACTGCCAAGTTTCTTGGTGCAATCATGAAGCTGAATGCCAAATTATTTGGCATTGATACTTGGGAAGTTGAACCTCCCTTGTTCATCAATGAACTAAGTGATCTGGATCAACTGACATTGCCTCAGAAGAAACAGGATCCTGGAAAGTTCATAATACCATGTACCATAGGCACTATGATCTTTAAAGCTCTTTGTGACCTTGGTTCAGGAATAAACCTCATGCCCCTCTCTGTAATAGAGAAACTGGGAATCTATGGGGTGCAAGCTGCTAAAATCTCACTAGAGATGGCAGACAGCTCAAGAAAACAGGCTTATGGACAAGTAGAAGATGTATTAGTAAAGGTTGAGGGCCTTTACATACCTACTGATTTCATAGTCCTGGATACTGGAAAGGAAGAGGATGAATCCATCATCCTAGGAAGACCTTTCCTGGCCACAGCAAGAGCTGTGATTGATGTTGACAGAGGTGAAATAGTCCTTCAATGGAATGAGAACTCCCTTGTATTCAAAACTCAAGGATCTCCCTCTGCAACCATGGAGAGGAAGCTTGAAAAGCTTCTCTCAAAGCAGAGTCAACCAGAGCCCCCACAGTCAAACTCTAAGTTTGGTGTTGGGAGGCCACAACCAAACTCTAAGTTTGGTGTTGAACTCCCATATCCAAACTCTAAGTTTGGTGTTGGAGAGTCTCACAAAGCTCTGCACATCTGTGAGGCTCCATGAGAGCCCACTGTCAAGCTATTGACATTAAAGAAGCGCTTATTGGGAGGCAACCCAATGTTTATCTAATTCTTATTTTTTATTGTTTTTCATGTTTTCTTAGGTTCATGATCATGTGGAGTCACAAAATAAACAGAAAAATTGAAAACGGAATCAAAAACAGCAGAAGAAAAATCACACCCTCGAGGAGCATCTGTTTGGCGTTCAGCGCCAGAACAGAGCATGATTCTGGCGCTGAACGCCCAAAATGGGCAGCTTCTGGGCGCTGAACGCCAGAACAGGCATGGTTCTGGCGTTTAACGCCAGAAATGGCACACAGATGGGCGTTGAACGCCCAAAATGGCCACCAACCTGGCGCTGAACGCCCAAAGTTGGGTACAAAGGCATTTTTACATGCCTAATGGGTGCAGGGATGTAAATGCCTTGACACCTCAGGATCTGTGGACCCCACAGGATCCCCACCTACCTCCACTCACTCCTTCTCACCACTCTCTTTCGCACAACCCCACAAACACTCTTCCCTAAAAACCCCTCACCAATCACCTCAATCTCTCTTCCCCACTAAACCTTCACCACTCACATCCATCTCCTCTTCCCCCTAAACCTACCTCATAAACTCCACCTACCTTCAAAATTCAAAACCAATTTCCCACCCAAACCCACCCATATGGCCGAACCTTAACCCCCCTCCCTTCCCTATATAAAGACCTCCACTCTTCATCAAATTCACACAACACACCCCTATACACTCCTCTTGGCCGAAACCACATTCCCTCTCCCTCTCCATATTTCTTCTTCTTCTTCTTCTATTCTTTTGTTTATTGCTCGAGGGCGAGCAATATTCTAAGTTTGGTGTGGTAAAAGCATAGCTTTTTTGTTTTTCCATTACCATTGATGGCATCTAAGACCGGAGAATCCTCTAGAAGAGGGAAAGGGAAGATAAAAGCTTCCACATCCGAGTCATGGGAGATGGAAAGGTTCATCTCTAAAGCCTATCAAGACCACTTCTATGATGTTGTGGCCAAGAAGAAGGTGATCCCTGAGGTCCCTTTTAAACTCAAAAGAAATGAGTATCCGGAGATCCGACATGAAATTCAAAGAAGAGGTTGGAAAGTTCTAACAAATCCCATCCAACAAGTCGGCATCCTAATGGTTCAAGAGTTCTATGCCAATGCATGGATCACTAAGAACCATGATCAAAGTAAGAACCCGGATCCAAAGAACTATGTTACAATGGTTCGGGGGAAATACTTAGATTTTAGTCCGGAATATGTGAGGTTGGCGTTCAACTTGCCATACATGGAAGAGAACGCACGCCCCTACACAAGGAGAATCAACTTTGATCAAAGGTTGGACAAGTCCTTATGGACATATGTGTAGAAGGAGCTCAATGGAAGATTGACTCCAAAGGCAAGCCGGTTCAACTAAGAAGATTGGACCTCAAGCCTATTGCTAGAGGATGGTTGGAGTTTATTCAATGCTCAATCATTCCCACTAGCAACTGGTCTGAAGTTACTATAGACCGGGCCATCATGATCCATAGCATCATGATTGGAGAAGAGGTGGAAGTTCATGAGATTATACCTCAAGAACTCTACAAGGTGGCTGACAAGTCCTCCACGATGGCAAGGTTAGCCTTTCCTCACCTCATTTGCCACCTATGCAATTCAGCTGGGATTGACATAGAGGGAGATATCCTCATTAAAGAGGAAAAGCCCATCACTAAGAAAAAGATGGAGCAAGCAAGAGAGCCCAGTCATGGAGCTCAAGAGGCGCAAGAAGCTCATCACCATGGGATTCCAGAAATGCCTCAAATGCACTTTCCTCCACAAAACTATTGGGAGCAAATCAACACCTCCCTAGAAGAACTGAGTTCCAATATGGGACAACTAAGGGTGGAACATCAAGAGCACTCCATCATGCTTCATGAAATAAGAGAAGATTAAAAAGCAATGAGGGAGGAGCAACAAAGACAAGGAAGAGACATAAAAGAGCTTAAGGACATCATTGGTTCCTCAAGAAGGAAACGTCACCATCACTAAGGTGGATTCATTCCTTGTTCTTATTTCTTCTGTTTTCGTTTTCTATGTTATGTGCTTATCTATGTTTGTGTCTTCATTACATGATCATTAGTAATTAGTAACTTTGTCTTAAAGTTATAAATGTCCTATGAATCCATCACCTCTCTTAAATGAAAAATGTTTTAATTCAAAAGAACAAGAAGTACATGAGTTTCGAATTTATCCTTGAACTTAGTTTAATTATATTGATGTGGTGACAATGCTTCTTGTTTTCTGAATGTATGCTTGAACAGTGCATATGTCTTTTGAAGTTGTTGTTTAAGAATGTTAAATATGTTGGCTCTTGAAAGAATGATGACTAGGAGACATGTTATTTGATAATCTGAAAAATCATAAAAATGATTCTTGAAGCAAGAAAAAGCAGCAAAAAACAAAGCTTGCAGAAAAAAAAAAAAGAGAGAAAGAGAAAAAAATAGGCGAAAAAAAAATAGAAAGAAAAAGAAAAAGCTAGCAGAAAAAGCCAATAACCCTTAAAACCAAAAGGCAATGGCAAATAAAAAGGATCCCAAGGCTTTGAGCATCAGTGGATAGGAGGGCCTAAAGGAATAAAATCCTGGTCTAAGCGGCTAAACCAAGCTGTCCCTAACCATGTGCTTGTGGCGTGTAGGTGTCAAGTGAAAACTTGAGACTGAGCGGTTAAAGTCAAGGTCCAAAGCAAAAACAAAGAGTGTGCTTAAGAACCCTGGACACCTCTAATTGGGGACTTTAGCAAAGCTGAGTCACAATCTGAAAAGGTTCACCCAATTATGTGTCTGTGGCATTTATGTATCCGGTGGTAATACTGGAAAACAAAGTGCTTAGGGCCACGGCCAAGACTCATAAAGAAGCTGTGTTCAAGAATCATCATACTGAACTAGGAGAGTCAATAACACTATTCGAAATCTGAAGATCCTATAGATGCCAATCATTCTAAACTTCAATGGATAAAGTGAGATGCCAAAACTATTCAAGAGGCAAAAAGCTATAAGTCCCGCTCATATGATTGAAGCTCTGTTTCATTGATAGTTTGGAATTTATAGTATATTCTCTTCTTTTTATCCTATTTGATTTTCAGCTGCTTGGGGACAAGCAACAATTTAAGTTTGGTGTTGTGATGAGCGGATAATTTATACGCTTTTTGGCATTGTTTTTAGTATGTTTTTAGTAGGATCTAGTTACTTTTAGGGATGTTTTCATTAGTTTTTATGTTAAATTCACATTTCTGGACTTTACTATGAGTTTGTGTGTTTTTCTGTGATTTCAGGTATTTTCTGGCTGAAATTGAGGGACTTGAGCAGAAATCAGATTCAGAGGTTGAAAAAGGACTGCTGATGCTGTTGGATTCTGACCTCCCTGCACTCAAAGTAGATTTTCTGGAGCTACAGAACTCGAACTGGCGCGCTTCCAATTGCGTTGGAAAGTAGACATCCAGGGCTTTCCAGCAATATATAATAGTCCATACTTTGGCTAAGAATTGACGACGTAAACTGGCGTTCAACGCCAGCCTTCTGCCCAAATCTAGCGTCCAGCGCCAGAAAAGGATCCAAAACCAGAGTTGAACGCCCAAACTGGCACAGAAACTGGCGTTCAACTCCACAAATGGCCTCTGCACGTGCAACACTCAGGCTCAGCCCAAACACACACCAAGTGGGCCCCGGAAGTGGATTTATGCATCAATTACTTACTCATGTAAACGCTAGTAGCTAGTTTATTATAAATAAGACCTTTTACTATTGTATTAGGCGTCTTTTTGACCATCTTTGGATCCTGGATTGTACTTTGATCCTGTGATCACGTTTTGGGGGCTGGCCATCTCGGCCATGCCTGGACCTTCACTTATGTATTTTTAACGGTAGAGTTTCTACACTCCATAGATTAAGGTGTGGAGCTCTGCTGTTCCTCAAAGATTAATGCAAAGTACTACTATTTTCTATTCAATTCTTCTTATTTCGCTTCTAAGATATCCATTCGCACCCAAGAACGTGATGAAGGTGATGATTATGTGTGACGCTCATCATCCTTCTCCCTTATGAACGCGTGCCTGACAAACACTTCTGTTCTACATGAAATAAGCTAGAATGAGTATCTCTTAGATCTCCTAACCAGAATCTTCGTGGCGCAAGCTAGAATGATGGCGGCATTCAAGAGAATCCGGAAAGTCTAAACCTTGTCTGTGGTATTCCGAGTAGGATTCAATGATTGAATGACTGTGACAAGCTCCTAACTCGCGATTGCAGGGCGTTAGTGACAGACGCAAAAGGATAGTAAATCCTATTCCAGCATGATCGAGAACCGACAGATGAATAGCCGTGCCGTGACAGGGTGCGTGAGCATATTATTCACTGAGAGGATAAGATGAAGCCATTGACAAGGGTGATGCCTCCAGACGATTAGCCGTGCCGTGACAGGGCATTGGATCATTTTCCCGAGAGATGACCAAAAGTAGCCATTGACAGTGGTGATGTATCACATAAAGCCAGCCATGGAAAGGAGTAAGACTAACTGGATGAAGATAGCAGGAAAGCAGAGGTTCAGAGGAACGAAAGCATCTCCATTCGCTTATCTGAAATTCCTATCAATGAATTACATAAGTGTCTCTATCCCTATTGTATTAATTAATATTCGAAAACACCATTATCACTTTATATCTGCCTGACTGAGATTTACAAGGTGACCATAGCTTGCTTCATACCAACAATCTCCGTGGGATTCGACCCTTACTCACGTAAGGTATTACTTGGACGACCCAGTGCACTTGCTGGTTAGTTGTATCGAAGTTGTGACAAATTATGAGTGTGTAATCACGATTACGCGCACCAAGTTGCTCATGTTGCCAGGGATTGTTCGAGCCTGGACATCACAATTTCGTGCACCATGAAGTAAGGTAACGTAGCGCTCAATGCCTTGTCCCCTTCAATTGTTGTCTCGTGCCAAGCCTTGTTTATAGCGTTCAGTTAAAAGAAACAACGCAGCGCCCCTTTGCCTTTGAGTGAGGCTCCCTTTTCGAATCTTGGTGAAGCCACTTTGGCCAATTTTCTTGCCAAGCCTTGTAGCGCTCAGTTAAGAGCACAAACGTAGCGCTACTTTGCTTCCTTTATTCGCGCCTTGCTTTTCCTCATGGGTCATGCCCAAAAAAGTGAAATGAATGAACGGAGCGCTCTCTTGTTTCTCCTTGGCTTTGTTGAGGCGCTCCGTTGCAAAAATCAACGCTACATGCTTTCATTCTATCTTAATTAATAAAGCCAATGCATTGTCCATGATGGTACTAATTAACTAAACAAATGCATGCTTTTATTATATTACTTAGTTAATAAAGCCAATTGCATTACGTTAAAGCATTCATTCATTATGGCATTAATGATTTAATGGTTTCGTTCATGCACTTCATTAATGCCTTATTGGTATTAATAATATTACATGCATTCTTTCATGAACTTAATTAATAATGCCAATGTATCATTCATTTATTTCAACGTAGCATTCATTCATTCTTATTGGCATAATTAATTAATGTTTCATGCAACATTTCATGCATGCATTCATTGACTAATAATACCAATTGCTTTAACGTATCATTCATTTTCCATGCCTAATGCGTTAATAATGCATCATGATGGCATTAATAATTAAATGCATGCATAAGGCATTAATGCATGTCATGGCCTCATGGTCATGGGCCACGCTTTTAAAAGTGTGGCCTAAAGTTCCAAAGTGTGCTCAAACTTCAAAGTGTGCCCCAAAATTCTTTTTTTCTTCTTTTGAGCTGATTTTGTGCTATTTTGCTTCTTTTTCCACTTATTTCTAACAAAATTTATAAAATCAAAAGATCAAAGAAATATACCATTTAAGCACAAAAGCTTTCAATATCTAAGCACAAATCATCAATTTCTTATATGAAAAAGCATAGAAAAAACATGACATGATGACATGTCATCATGTCTGTGGCATTGTTGTATCCGGTGGTAATACTGAGAAACAAGGTGTTTAGGGTCACGGCCAAGACTCTGAAAGCTGTGTTCAAGAATAAAAAAGAACAGAACTAAGGGAATCAATAATATTATCTGGATTCTAAGTTCCAAAAGAGACCAACATTCCTGAGTTTCAATGAATAGTGAGATGTCAAAACTATTCAGAAGCAAAAAGCTACTAAGTCCCGCTGATCTAATTGAAACTGAGCTTCATTGGAAACTCAGAGATTTATTGCATTCTAATCTTCTTTTCATCCTATTTTATTTTTACTTGCTTAGGGACAAGCAACAGTTTAAGTTTGGTGTTGTGATGAGTGGATATTTTATACACTTTTTGGCATCATTTTCATATAGTTTTTAGTAAGTTTTGTTTAGTTTTTATTAAGTTTTTATAGGTTTTAGTGTTAAATTCACATTTTTGGATTCTAATATGAGATTGTATATTTTTGTGTAATTTCAGGTAATTTCTGGCTGAAATTGAGGAGCTGGTGCAAAAGTCTGATTCAGAGACAGAGAAAGCACTGCAGATGCTGTCCAGATCTGACCTCCTTGCACTCAGAAGAGCTTTTCTAGAGCTACAAAAGTCCAAATAGAGCGTACTAAATGGCTATGGAAAGCTGACTTCCAGAGATTTCTAGTAATGTATAATAGTCCATACTTTACTTCAAATTAGAAGGCGCAAAACTGGCGTCCAATGCCAGCTACCTGCCCCCTTCCAGGCGTCCAGCACCCACAGAGCAGAGTCCAGCATCCAAACGCCCAGAGACGACCCCCTAGCCAGCGTTCAATGCCCTTGGAGCCTCATAGCACATGGATCTCATCAAAGCTCAGCCCAAACACTCATCAAGTGGGCCCTAAAAGTTGATTTTAGCACTAGATAGACTGTTTTACCCTTACTAGTCATCTGGTTAGTATTTTAGACTTATTTTACATCTCTCTAAAGGGGGACGCCTAACATTACACACGATATTAGAGTTTTACATTGTATTTTTCTTTCAGTATGAGTTTATAAACCTCCTAGGTTGAGGGGAGGAGCCCTGCTGAGTCCTATGAATTAATAAAAGTATTACTGATCTTCTTCGATCCGTGTTTGATTAATTCTAAGATGTATATTCGTTCTTCATCAATATGAATGCATTGAACTGGCATAAGGTTATCATATTCTACATCGGTTTAGAGTGCGTCTTTCATCGGACAATGATAAACCACCAGCTTGACTATACATCTCTCAGACGGCTAATCCACGACTTCGTTGGGAACTTCTCGAGACATCAGTTCATCCAATTTCTGGGGAGATTAGGGTCTCTGTGGTAGAGGCTAAAACCAAAGGTGCAGCATTCCTCCGATCTGGAAGATTCGACCTTCTCTGTGGCGTTTTGAGTAGGATCATCAAGGAGAATGAACTACAGGAGCTTCACCCTCAATCATAATGGATCCGCACTAACCCTAAGGTTTAGATCTAGAGGAGTATTGGCTACTGCTCAAACCAGCGTCAATCACATATAGCCTGCCATTGAAGAAATCATTCACAAGCAAAGGAAACAGTACTACCAGAGTTAATTCCGAAAGACAAAGCAACTCCAATCCTCAACTATATTCCTATTATTATTCCATTTAATATAAAAAGTAATTTATACAATATTAATTGCCCTTGCATCAATCAACCTGAATTCTAAATCTGCCTAACTAAGACCTGCAGGATAACCATAGCTTGTTTCAAACCACAATCCTCGTGGGATCGACCCTAACTCACTCAGGTATTACTTGGATGAACCAGTGCACTTAATGGTACAGCTGTATGAAAGTGTGGGGATTCGTGCACCAATCACCCTTGTTTAAGATCTTCTTCCACCACCTAACACATTTTACATTGTTATATGTACATTATCAGCCACTAAACCTCATAGGTTAAGGTTAGGAGTTCTGCTGAGTTTTATGGATTAATGAAAGTACTACTGTTATATTTCAATTCGTGTTTAATTCTCTCCTAAGATGTATCTTCGTTCTTTATTAATCTTTATCTTTTGTTTGAGTCTTTTGTTCTTGTTGTTGTTCGAGATCAAACTTTCTTGAGTCTTTTTCCAAAATTTTTCAAAAATGGTGTCTTTTGTTTGAGTCTAGTGTCAAATCTTAAGTTTGGTGTCCATTGTGTGTTCTTTTATTGCTTTGAATTTTTCGAGTTTGTTCTTGGTGTTTTTGATCTTCAAATTGTTCTTGTTTTTCTTTGAATTTTTCGAGTTTGTTCTTAGTGTCTTTAGATCTAATAATTTTAAGTTTGGTGTCATTTAGTTGTTTTTCTCTTTATTCATTAATTCAAAAAATAAAAAAAAATCTTTTCTATCTTTTTATCTTAATTTTCGAAAAAAAAAATCAACAAAAATTTCAAAATTCTAATTTCAAAATCATTATCTTATCTTATCTTTGTTTTAAATTTCAAATTCAAATCTTTTCAAAATCAAATCTTTTCAAAAATCATATCTTTTTCAAATTACTATATTATCTTTTTATCTTTCTTTAAATTTCAAAAATCTTAAGTTATCTTATTTCAAATTCAAATTTTAAAATTCAATTTTCAAAATTTAAAATTTAAAATTTTAAATTTCAAATATCAAATTTCAAAATCAAATCCTTTTAAAAAATTAAATTTCAAATCTTATCTCTTTCAAATCTTTTTTAATCTTCTATCTTATCTTAATTGCAAGTCTCTCTTAATTGGTTACTTGTTTTCTCTTTCTTCTTTTTCTAAACTTCCTAACTAATTCTCCTCTCTCTCCTTTTTTGAAAACTACCTTCTAATTTTCAAATCTTTTTAATTAATTAAGCTTTTATTTTTAAATTTAATTAATAAATAAAAATAAAAACAAAAATAATCTAATTCTATTTTCTCTTTACTTCTTTCTTCTACCTTTCTTTCACCATGAATCCAAATGGGAATGAACAGTTCAGAAGAACTTTGGGGTCCTATACGACCCCCACTGCTGACTTCTATGGAAGAAGTATTAGCATACTGATGAGCGAATAATTTATACGCTTTTTTGGCATTGTTTTTAGTAGAATCTAGTTACTTTTAGGGATGTTTTCATTAGTTTTTATGTTAAATTCATATTTCTGGACTTTACTATGAGTTTGTGTGTTTTTCTGTGATTTCAGGTATTTTCTGGCTGAAATTGAGGGACTTGAGCAAAAATCAGATTCAGAGGTTGAAGAAGGAATGCTGATGCTGTTGGATTCTGACCTCCCTGCACTCAAAGTGGATTTTCTGGAGCTACAGAACTCAAAATGGCGCGCTTCCAATTGCGTTGGAAAGTAGACATCCAGGGCTTTCCAGAAATGTATAATAGTCCATGCTTTGACCGAGTTTAGATGATGTAAAAGGGCATTGAACGCCAGTTCTACGCTGCTGTCTGGAGTTAAACGCCAGAAACACGTCACAAGCCAGAGTTGAACGCCAGAAATACGTTACAAACTAGCGTTCAACTCCAAGATTGACCTCTACACGTGTAACATTCAAGCTCAGCCCAAGCACACACCAATTGGGCCCCGGAAGTGGATTTATGCATCAATTACTTACTTCTGTAAACCCTAGTAACTAGTTTAGTATAAATAGGACTTTTTACTATTGTATTAGACATCTTTTGATCATTTTTAGATCTCTAGACCTCCATGGGAGGCTGGCCACTCGGCCATGCTTACCCTATTTTCACTTATGTATTTGCAACGGTAGAGTTTCTACACTCCATAGATTAAGGTGTGGAGCTCTGCTGTTCTTCATGAATTAATGTAAAGTACTACTATTTTTCTATTCAACTCAACTTATTCCGCTTCTAAGATATTAATTCGCACTTCAACATGAATGTGATGAACGTGACAATCATCATCATTCCCCCACGAACGCGTGCCTGACAACCACTTCCGTTCCACCTTAGAATGAATGATTATCTCTTGGATCTCTAAATCAGAATCTTCGTGGTGTAAGCTAGATTGATGGCGGCATTCATGAGAATCCGGGAAGTCTAAACCTTGTCTGTGGTATTCCGAGTAGGACTCTGGGATTGAATGACTGTGACGAACTTCAAACTCGCGAGTGCTGGGCGTAGTGACAGACGCAAAAGGAGGTTGAATCCTATTCCAGTATGATCGAGAACCTCAGATGATTAGCCGTGCTGTGACAGAGCATTTGGACCATTTTCACAAGAGGATGGGATGCAGCCATTGATAAGGGTGATGCCTCCAGACGATTAGCCATGCAGTGACAGCGCATCGGACCATTTTCCAGAGAGGATACAAAGTAGCCATTGACAACGGTAATGTCCTTACATAAAGCCAGCCATGGAAAGGAGTAAGACTGATTGGATGAAGACAGCAGGAAAGCAGAGGTTCAGAGGAACAAAAGCATCTCTATACACTTATCTGAAATTCTCACCAATGATATACATAAGTGTTTCTATCCTTATTTTCTATCTATTTATTATTTGTGTTCGAAAACTCCATAACTATTTTACATCCGCCTGACTGAGATTTACAAGGTGACCATAGCTTGCTTCATACCAACAATCTCCGTGGGATCGACCCTTACTCACGTAAGGTTTATTACTTGGACGACCCAGTGCACTTGCTTGTTAGTTGTATCGAAGTTGTGAATGAAAAACAATTTATTAAGACGTGCGCACAGAGTTTTTGGTGCCGTTGCCTGAGATCACAATTTCGTGCACCACATACCTCCAATCAAAGCAAGTAACTTTGAGCTAAACCCTCAACTCATTACTCTAGCGTAGCAAAACTGTCAGTATTCTGGACTTCCACAAGAAGAACCTACTGAGTTTCTGGTAGATTTCTTATAGATTGCTAACACAGTACACACTAAGGGAGTAGATCAGGATGTTTACAGGCTGCTACTTTTTTCTTTTGCTATTAGAGACCAAGCAAAGAGGTGGTTGGTTAACCATCCCAAATCTAACTTGAAAACATGGAAACAGCTAGTAGACAAGTTCTTAAATCAATACTTCCCTCCAAGGAAGTTAACCCAACTAAGGCTGGATATCCAGGGCTTCAAACAAGAGAACAATGAATCTCTTCATGATGCCTTGGGGAGGTATAGAAGGATGCTAAGAAAATGTCTTACTGAAATGTTTTCAGAATAGGTAAAGCTAGACATCTTCTACTATAAAATTTCAGACATGGATAAAATGTCTCTGGACCACTTTGTTAGTGGTTCCATACATATAAGAATGACAATTGAAGAGGCTCACGAGCTTATTGAGACAGTTGCCACTAACCAGCATCTGTACTCAGCTGCTGAGACTTCTATGAAACGAGAGGTTAAGGCAATATTTACTGAACCTAACCCTCCAAAAAAGGAAGGCCCATTGACACAGCAACTACACGCCCTTGCCCAGCAACTGCTGGAATCACAAGAGGCTTTGAGAGAAACTCAGGCTTCCAACAGGAATGTAGAAGCCCAGCTGAGTCAAACAAGACAACAGTTATCTAAGCAGATAACAGAAGAGTGTCGGGCCATTCAATTGAGGAGTGGGAAATCATTAAACACCCAACGCCAGGGTAACAAGAGATCAAGGAAAGAAAAGATAATAGAAGAAGGATACCAGACTGCTGTCCAAGACATCTCTGAAGGCATTGAACGCCCAAAGAGTAATGTCATTGGCGTTCAACGCTAAGAAGGGGTATCTACCCCTAGCGTTGAACGCCCAAATGGGGGTAGCAATCTTGGCGTTCAATGCCAAGAAGAGATACCCACTCTTGGCATTGAACGCCCAACAAGGGATAGTGTTCCTGGCATTGAACGCTAGGAAGGGGGCAACAACGAAGGCGTTGAACCCCCAAATAAGGGTAGTCAGGCACATATAAGTGCTGATAACACCCCTCAGAAGCAAGTGAGTAACCCCCCGTCCAGTACATTAGGCACTTAGCCTATATCAACTAAGAATGATGAGTATAAGGCCAAGATGCCATTTCCCCAAAAACTCCGTCAAGTAAAAAGAGATAAACAGTTTGTCCGCTTTGCGGATTATCTCAGAACACTAGAGATCAAGATCCCTTTTACAGAAGCTCTTGAACAGATACCTTCTTATGGTAAGTTCATGAACGACATCTTAAGTCATAAGAAGGATTGGAGAGAGGCAGAAACAGTCCTCCTCACTGAAGAATGCAGTGCAGTCATTCAAAAGAGCTTACGAGAGAAACTTAAGGATCCTAGCAACTTTATGCTACCATGAACCTTGGGAGATGCCTACACAAAGAGAGCCTTATGTGATCTTGGGGCAAGTATCAACCTCATGCCTACATCACTCATAAAGGAGCTCTGTTTAACTCACGAAGTTAAACCTACTCGCATATGTCTCTAACTTGCTAATGGATTTATTAAACTTCCATCAGGCGTGATTGAAGACATAATTGATAGGGTTAGACCATTTGCTTTCCCCAAAGACTTTGTGGTATTGGATATGGAAGAGCACAAGAGTGCATCCCTCATTCTAGAAAGACCCTGCCTAGCAACAGGACGGACTCTCATTGACGTCCAAAAAGGAGAAGTAACCCTGAGAGTTAATGAAGATGAGTTTGTGCTAAATGCTGTCAAAGCCATGCAGAATCCAGACACCCCAGAGAATTGTATGAGCATTGATATCATCGACTCCCTGGTGAAAGAAGTAAACATGGTTGAGAGACTTGAAGAAGAGCTGGATGACATCTTTTATGATGCCCAACTCGAGTTGGAGGTAGCAGATGAAATACAGGAAACTTTGACTGCTCCTAAGGAAGAGGAGAAGCCTCCTAAATTCGAGCTCAAATCATTACCATCATCCCTAAAATATGCATTCTTAGGGGATAAGGACACCTATCCTGTGATTATAAGCTCTACCTTAGAGCCACAGGAAGAGGAAGCACTAATCCAAGTGCTAAAGACACACAATACAGCTCTTGGGTGGAATATAAGTGACCTTAAGGGTATTAGCCCAAAATGTTGCATGCACAAAATCCTGCTGGAAGACGACACCAAACTAGTGGTACAACCACAAAGGCGACTGAATCCTGCCATGAAGGAAGTGGTGCAGAAAGAAGTCACTAAGTTATAGGAGGCTGGGATTATCTATCCCATTTCTGACAGCCCCTGGGTGAGCCCTGTCCAAGTTGTTCCCAAGAAGGGAGGCATGACAGTGGTTCATAATGAAAAGAATGAACTGATTCCTACAAGTACAGTTACAGGGTGGCGGATGTGCATTGACTATAGAAGGCTTAACAATGCCACAAGGAAATATCATTTTCCTTTACCATTCATAGATCAAATGCTAGAGAGACTAGCAGGACATGCCTTTTATTGTTTCCTGGATGGCTATTCCGGTTACAATCAAATTACAGTGGATCTGCAGGATCAAGAAAAGACAGTATGTACATGCCCATATGGCGTGTTTGCCTATAGGCGAATGCCATTTGGCCTGTGCAATGTACCTGCCACCTTCCAGAGGTGTGTGCTCTCCATATTTTCTGATATGGTGGAGAAGTTCCTTGAAGTATTCATGGATAACTAGTATGTCTTTGGAGATTCATTTGAATCCTTCCTTGACCATCTAGCCTTAGTTCCGAAACGATGCCAAGAGATAAACCTGGTTTTAAACTAGGAAAAATGTCACTTCATGGTGACTGAAGGAGTCCTCCTTAGACATCGGATTTCGAACAAGGGGATAGAAGTGGATCAAGCTAAAGTGGAGGTAATTGAGCGATTACCACCACCCACTAATGTCAAAGGAATAAGGAGTTTCCTAGGACATGCAGGATTCTACAGGAGGTTTATAAAAGATTTTTCTAAAATCCTAAAACCCTGTGCAACTTACTCACAACTGACACTCCATTTGTCTTTGACCAGGAGTGTCTACAGGCCTTTGAGACTCTAAAAGTTAAGCTTATCACTGCGCTTGTAATCTTTGCACCCAACTGGGACTTACCATTCAAGCTGATGTGTGACACCAGTGACGATGCCATTAGCACAGTTTTGGGGCAGAGGCATGACAAGCTTTTGCATGTCATTTATTATGCCAGTCGTGTTCTAAGTGATGCACAGAAGAACTATACCACCACAGAAAAGGAATTACTTGCAGTGGTTTATGCCATTACCAAGTTCAGATCCTATTTAGTAAGATCTAAAGTAATTATCTATACTGACCATGCTGCTCTAAAATATCTCCTTACCAAGCAGGATTCTAAGCCCAGATTTATAAGATGGGTGTTACTCCTGCAAAAGTTTGATATAGAAATTAGCGACAGAAAGCATACAAAAAATCAAGTGGCTGACCACTTATCTCAGATTGAACCAGTAGCAGGGGATATTCTTCCCTCCACTGGCATATCCGAAACTTTTCAGATGAACAACTCTTTGCCATTCAGACAGCACCATGGTTTATAGACATTGCAAATTAAAAAGCTATAAGATTCATTCCTAAAGAGTATAATAGGTAGCAAGCTCGAAAACTCATGCATGATGGAAAGTACTACCTGTGGGATGAACCATATCTCTATAAGAGATGCTCGAATGGCATCATCCGACGCTGTGTGTCTGAAGAAAAAGCACACAAAATCCTATGGCACTGCCAGGGCTTAGCAGCCACAAAGGTTCTCCAATGTGACTTCTACTGGCCCACACTCTTTAAGGACTCTAGAGAGTTTGTCCAGAACTGTGACAGTTGCCAAAGGGCTGGCAATCTCCCTCATGGTCACGACATGCCTCAGCAAGAAATCTTAGAGATTGAGTTGTTTGACGTATGTGGTATAAACTTCATGAGACCCTTCCCACCTTCATACTCAAACACTTACATATTGGTAGCAGTAGCTTATGTGTCTAAATGGGTTGAAGCCATAGCATCACCCATTAATGACACTAGAGTAGTAACGAAGTTCCTCCAGAAGAACATCTTCGGGAGGTTTGGTATCCCTCAGACATTGATTAGTGATGGAGGTACTCATTTTTGCAACAGACAGCTTGATTCTGTTTTGATCTATTACGGAGTTTGCCATAAAGTGACAACACCATACCATCCTCAGATAAATGGGCAGGCTGAAGTCTCAAATAGAGAACTAAAGTGAATCCTGGAGAGGACAGTAAGCGCCTCTAGAAAGGATTGGGCTAGAAAGCTTAATGATGCTCTATGAGCATACAGAACAACTTCCAAGACCCCTATAGGAACATCACCATATCAATTGGTTTATGAAAAATCCTATCATTTACCAGTGGAACTAGAACACAAGGCCTATTGAGAAACCAGATTCCTCAACCTTGATACTAAAGCAGCAGGAGAAAAATGGCTACTCCAACTGAATGAGTTGGATGAATTCCGCTTAGCCGCATTTGAAAATGCAAAGATCTATAAAGAAAAAGCAAAAAAGTGGCATGACAGGAAGATAGCTTCAAGAGTCTTTGAACCAAGCCAAAAGGTTCTGTTGTTCAACTCAAGACTCAGATTATTTCTTGGAAAACTCAAATCCCATTGGAAAAGACTATATGTGGTTACTAATGTATCACCCTATGGGTACGTAGAATTTCAAGGTAAAGACCCAGACAACAGGTTCACTGTCAACGGACAGAGAGTCAAGCATTAGGGGTGTTCATAAAAAAATCAAAATGTGGTTAACTGGTTAAAAAACCATAACCACATTTTTGTTAACCAGTTTAATAAAACAATTTTAAAAACCATATCCATATTTTTTAGAATTGGTTAACCAAAACTAAATTAAAAAAACCAGTTTTTAATCGGTTAACCAAAACCAAAAACAAATTAAAATCAAAACCTAATTTCAAAACCAAATTACGTAATCCTTCTCCCCCTACCTCTCTCTCTCTCCCTCCTTCTCCCCTGCCTCTCTCTCCCTCCTTCTCCCCCTTCCTCTCTCTTTCTCTCCCCCTCCCTTCTTTCTCTTCTTTTCTCTCTCTCTCTCTCTCCTCTTTCTCTCCATTCTCTCTCTCTTCCTATCTCTCTTTTTCCCATCTCTCCCTCTCTCTCTCTCTCTCTCTCATTTTTCTCTTTTTCCTCCTCCTCTTTGTCCTCTCCTTTTTTCTCTCCCCCTCCTCTCTCTCTCTATTCTCTCTCCCTTTCTCTCTCTTCTTTTCCTCTATTTCTCTCCCATCTCTCTCTCTCTATCTTCCCTCTTTCTCTCCTTCTCTCTCTCCTATCTCTCTCTTTCCCTTTCTTCCCCTCTTCCTCTTTCTCTCTCCTCTCCCTCATCTCTCTCTCTCCTCCTCCTCTCTCTCTCTCTCTCTCTCACTCTCTCCACCTCATATTTCTTTCTCTCTCCCTTGTCTCTCTATCCTTCTCTCCCTCTCTCTCCCCTTTCCTCTTTCTCTCTTTCTTTCTCTCCCTATCTCTGTCTCTCTCTCCTTCTCTCCGCTCTCTCACTTCTTCTCTCTCTCTCCTTGCTCTCTTTCTCCCCCTTCCTTCTCTCTCTTTCTCTCTCTCCTCCTTTCCTCTCTCTAATCATCTTTTCTCTTTTTCTATCTCTCTCCCTCCTCTCTCTCTCCCCTCCTATCTTTCTCTCCTCTCCTTCTCTCTCTCTCTCTCCCATATATCTCTCATTTCTCCTCTTTTTTCCCTTCTCTCTCTTTCTCTCTCTCTTCCCTCTCCTTCCTGTCTCTCTCTCTCTCTCTCTCCTTTTCCTCCCCTTTCTTTCTCTCTCTTTTTTTCCTTTTCTCTCTTACTCTCTCTTTTCTCTTTTTCTCTCAACCTTCTCTCAATATCTATCCCTCTTCTATCTTTTTTCTCCTCTTTTTCTAAAGCGAGAGAGAAGAGAGAGAGGAAGAGAAGATAGAGGAGGAGAAAGAAAAAAAAGGAGAGAGATAAGAAGAGAGAAGAATGATAAGAGAGATAGAAGAAGAGAGAGAAAGAGGAAGAGAAAAAGGACAAATAGAGAGAAAGAGAGAGGGGAGAGAGAGAGAGAGAGGATGGGAAGAGAGAAGGAGAGAGAGATAGAAAAAGATAAGGAGAGAGAGAAAAGAGAGGAGGGGAGAAAGAAGGAGAAAGGGAGAGGAGGGGAGAGAGAAAGAGGGAAGGGGAGAGAGAGGGAGAGAAGGATAGAGAGAAAGAAAGGGGAGGGGGAGAAAGAGGGGAAGGGGGAGAGAGAGATAGATAGAGGGGAGAGAGAGAGAAAGAAAAGAAGGAGAGAATGAGGGAGAAAAATAGGAGAGAGAGAGAGAGAGAGAGAAAGAAGAGAAGAGATGAGAGAGGAGGGGGAGAGAGAAAATTGGGAGAGAGGGGAGAGAGGGAGGAGGAGAAAGAGAGGGGAAGGGGGAGAAAGAGAGAGAGAGGGAGAAGGAAGAGAGAAGAGGAGATGGAAAGAAAAGGAGAGAGATGGAAAGAATGAGATAAGAAAAAGTTACTCGTATCATTTAGAAAGAAAATTATTTATATTAGAAAAAATTATTTATAGAAAACGCTGAAAATAGATAAGAAAGAAAAAGGAACGAAAGCAATCGAAAGGATTTCATTATTTACAAATGTTATTCGTATCATTTAGGAAGAAAAAAAAATTTTAGATTAAAAAAGGTTTAAAAATTTGGGTTTTTGTATGTAAAAATATTAATTTGTGTAAAAATCTATTTTTACATGTAAAAACCAATTTTATGGTATAAAAACTAATTTTTTAATATAAAAACTGGTTTTTTAGTATAAAAAACTGTTTTTAGTGTAAAAACTGGTTTTAAATTTCACTAACCGGTTAATAACTGATGAATGGTTTTTTTATGGTAAAGAATTCACAAATGAAATCTCGTTGCAAGTATAGTTTCTAAACCAACAAAGAATCCTTTCATACAAAAATTTGGTTGTCATAAGTAACAAACTCCTATAAAAATAACCGAAGTATTCAAACTTCGGGTCGTTCTCCCTAGGAATTACAATAAAGTGTTCTTGTTATTGGCTATGGACATGTATATTTTGGGGTTTTGAATAAGAGACAAGAAAAGTAAATGGTATAGGAATTCAAATGATGAAAATGTCTTGGCAAGGTTTGGTGGTCAAGGATCTCTATCCTTATCACTAACCACAATATGATAATTGCAAGGATCAATCCCACTAAGTCATCCTCTAACAAGTAAAGAAAAGTCAAGTGAGCTATATCAATCCAAGTCCATAAGTCTTAGCTATTCATTAATTGAATTAATGAGAGCTAGAGTCAATGGCTACCAACTATCAATCACTTAGACATTAGTGACTCAAGAATTCCTAAGTTACCTTCCCAAGCCAAGGACATAAAATAAAATTCTACTCTAATATCCTTTCAAGCATTTTGACAAACACTTGGAAGGCATAAAAGAAAAGCATAGTAAATTGACAACAAGAATGAAATCTAACAACAATTTACTGCAAAGAATCAACAACAACAATCAAAGAAAGCACAATTAACATGAATTACCTCAAATTGCATTAAAAGAAAATAAAAGGAACAAGAGTAGATCAACAACAAAGTGTAGAGACAAAATACAGGAAATTACAACAAAAGAATAGAAGAACAAGATGTAACAACAAAGAATTCCAAAGTAGAAGTAGATGAGAAGCATGAATTAAAACCTAGATCTAAGCTTATTGACCTAAACCTAATCCTAATTTTAGAGAGAAGTGAGAGCTTCTCTCTCTAAAACTAAAACTAAAACTAGATCTAAACTCTCAATGATACATGATGATTTCTCCTTCAATCCTTGATCCTTTTAAGTATTTTGGCGCCAAAGTTGGTTTAGATTGGGCCCCACAGCCTCTGTGAATTCGCTGGGCACGTTTTCACTTAAAAATTACGTGCCAGCACCGACAAGTACACGTACAGCACGTGTGCGCATCCATGGGGTTTTTACAATCCACACGTGCGTGTCTGTTGCGCGTGCGCGTGGATGAGTGCAACCAAATCTTTGTTTTTTCCATGTGTTCTCCACTTTGCATGCTTTCCTCTTCACTCCTTTGATCCATTCCTAGCATTTTCAACCTAAAATCGCTTAACAAACAAATCAAGGCATCTAGTGGAATCAAAGGTGAATTAAAATCATCAAATTAAAGGTCTAAAAGCATGTTTTCACACTTAAGCACAAAATGAGGGAGAATCACAAAACCATGCTATTTCAATGAATAAACACTACAAGAAAAACACCCATTCAACCACACTTTTTTTAAGCTACATATGAAAAGCGTAGCCTATTCCTAGAATAGGCTACGCTTTTTCGCAAGGTGCCCTTTTATAAGAGAATAGGAAACACTATTGAGGAATCACTTCAAAAGTGTCTCCTTAGATATTTTAAACATCACTTATAAAGCCTAGCCATATTTGAATAGCTATGGAGACACTTTTTACACCAAAGGAAACGCTTTAAAAAAGTAACCCATTTATTATATTTTGGGTGCACTTCTAAAGCGCTGCCTAATCTATGTAAGACTACTAAACCCCTCAACATTTAGTAATTTTTTTCAATTTCACCAATACTATCACCAACACAAAACTTAACTTCAGAAGTGCTTCACTCGAGAACCCTAACTCGTCACTAGCAACACTTCGTTACCTTTCTCATCAAACCCCAAAACGTTCTGCCGTCGCACCATCCACTCGAGAACAATCGGTGTTGCCACTCCTCTTCCACACTCAACGTTAACCACTCGAGAGCCATCAGTCGTCTTCGCGGCGTGCTCACGTTGGTCGTCAGCATCATCCTCTGATCCCGTCACTCACCATCGTGGTGGAGAAGGTATGTATTCACTCCCATTTTGTTCTGAAATTTCAGAGGATTAGGGTTTCGATTTTAGGGTTTTTAATTTGGGGGTTTGGGTATGTTGCGGCGCGAGGGAACTCTCATTCCCTCATTTCTCCTTTTAAGAATTTTATTGTAACTTCTATGATGATTGATACTGTTGGTACCAAATGTTCAGAAACAAATGACAGGAGAGGACCATCATTAAGAGCTAAGATTACAGGAAGTAATCACAAGAACAAGAATAAGAATAAAGCTAAGGTGGGGTTAGCAAGACGAAGCAATCACGAGAACAATTCTTTTGAAAAATGCTTCATCCATCTCAGGTAATGTTCCTGAAATCTAAACTAGAAGCTTAGTAAAAACAGAAAGAATTCTGTAGTAGGAACTGAAATGTGTCGGCTGTAAAGATAAGGAAGAAGATTCTAACAAGCGAAGAGATTAAGATAATGATGCATTCTGTAGTAAAACCACTAAAGATACAATTGATAAACTTAAATTGAAAAGAGACTAAAAATCAAGTACCTGACTAGTAGATATGAATCATGTGTTTCTCAAGATCAAATGTACTCTCCTTGTTTTCTCCTTTATCTTAACCATTTAGGACAATCTCTTTTAATTCAGCTAGTTCTTTGGCCACTGAATGGTTCTGTGAAAAATCATAATTCAAGATGAATAATATGAACTTAGCTATTCTTTAATTGGGACAAGGTTTGAAGGCTTATGCTTATATCTTGAGTGCTATCCATTTCTATAAACACAGCCTACAGATTCCCATAGATTTCTGATTTGCTGGCTTTCTGTTTTATGCTTTCTTTGGCACTTCTAACCATCTTTCTTCTTATCCACTACAATTAAAAATTTTAATATCAAACCTCAGATTCATTAATAAGATTTTCTGCTTCCGATTCCAAATTCCAATGCTCATTTACCTACCTGTTTCTTGAGAACAGCCAGGCTCTTGGTGTGCAAGAGTGAAGAAAATTCCTCAGTGAACTAATAAAGCCACTAAATCAAACTTTGGGCCTTCTTAATTAGTAATAATAGGAGTATTTTCATGCGGTTAATGAGATCGGTTTGAAATTATAAACCACCATGAGCAGCATGAGTTTCTTGCCAAACTTAAACCCTTTATAATTTTTTTTTATCATTTTATTAGTTTGTATACCCAATTTTAGTTTTTTATATATCCAAAAAATTACTATCTTTTTATTTTTCTTTATTCAATGTCTATTAAAGAGAACAAACATTGTACTACTTAATTTGATGTCACTCTATCTAAGAATGTATAAGTAGCAGTTGCGTGTGGGATCCAGTACCTTAGAAGGAAGGAAGGAGGGATATGGGTCCCATAGCTTTGGATTTTCAAACGTATATAAACAATTTGGGAGCTTCTAAGTTTCACCACCTTCCTTCACCAACCATAGTTAAAGCCTCTCAATCTCAAAAAAAGTGGAAAAAGAAACAGCTTTTCAAGTTTTGTTTATAGTTTGAATGTGTTGATAAGAGAAGAAAAAATGGAGAGTTTGGTGATGAGTGGGAAGAAGCTTTGTGTGATGGTGTTATGTTTGGACTTCACAATTCTCTTTCATCAAAGGTGAGTTTCTCAAAAAATGTGAATTCTAACTTCATAGTTTGGTGAATTGAATGGATGCTTTGCTCTATATTCTCTCTGGTTTTATTATTGCATTAGGGGAAAAGCTTTTAATGGAATTCAAAATAGTGCAGGGGTATTTGAATTTTGAAATACCTTCAATTCTTATTATTAGTCTTTAATATGTAGTGCAAGATCACTTGGAGGGTTTTAATTGGTGTCGTCATGGAATATGTAATCCGACAGCCCATTCCAGAGATAAGCAGCACTGCATTTCTCAAAATTTGGAGGTGAAAAAGTTTTTCTTATTTGATGCACTAATATATGAAGTTTTATTCATTAATTTGTCCTCAATTTTTTAAACCTTTTGCTTCAATTCACTTGTGTAACTTGATGTATTCTTGAACTGTGTGTTATGTGCATTGGTGGAGATTTTGCTACTTGTGTTCAGTGCAGTAAATTGCCGGTCCAACTTGTATTCAGTGCTGTGAGATTTTGCTAATCAACATGTTTGCTAGTAAAAAAGTACATTGTAGTTCTTTGATATGTTACTCCTCTTGATTTTGAAGTTCTTTGATCCCAGTTTCTTCAACTTTTTGTAATTTAAGCATTCATTTCCTACTTCCATCATGTTAAGCTGTGTTTGATTATTTTGTGCTCATCATGAAAACTGGTTCTAATTTTCTATGAATTTGTTAAGAAACTGACAGTCCACGCAATTGTTTCAATCATTTAAATTAATAATGTTGGATTTACTTATAAAATAAACATGGAGACTAACATTGTAATCTGTACCAGAAGTTGTAGAGAGACATTTATTCATGTAGCAGAGTCAATGTTGCTACTCTTGTACTTCATTATCTTTATATGGGATTATGTGTTTATTCGATAGGGAACAGAAATTATAGAATATATTTTCAAATTTTGTTGCAATGTTGCTAGTCCTGTTTCTTACATAGTACTACTAGTTTTTCTAGTGCTGTTTTTTAAACTGCCTTTGTTATTGCTGTTTTCTTAATTTTATTACTTGCAAAATTTGAACGAATGTTATTATTTCAACACTGTAAATGGTGAAAGTTCAGCAGAAAAAAACTGCTAATTTTTGTTATTATCATCTTTAGTTTCCTTTCCTTGCTAATTCTTAAAAAAACTGCTCTGCTTCATTAGTGCTTCTGATCACTCTTGCTAGTTTCATTAGTGAATTTAGTTTATTATGCATATTATTTTTTATTATAAGGCATATTATTGGTGCTTCTGATCACTCTTGTTATTTAATTTTTTTTAGTACTTCTGATCACTTTTGATTCCAAATTGATGATTCCATTGTTTATTTTATCAGAGGAAACATGAATTCAGAGGAAGCTACACAAATTCCCAGAAGAACTACTAGGTCTTTAGCTTCATCTTCTGCACAAAATTCTGCTTCATCTTTAGTTAAGTTTTGTTTGCTTTCTATTTCTTTTTTATCTTTAGTTTCATCTTATATTATTATTAGTTAACTAGTTTCAATTTCGTTCCTTGGGTTTGAGTTTCTTCTCCAAAATCCCTGGTTGAATCATGGATAAGAGCATGTTAGCTGGTTTTGAATAACTTCTGTTAGAATCTGTTTCTGTACTATGATATTATTTTAAATCTTGTACTTAGCTATGTTTCTAGATCTCATGCTCTTGAATTTCTCTAAACTTTGGTTGCTGCAACTTATTGTATGTATCCTTTGATTAAATGGCAGAAGTAGTTTCATATCTAAGTAACCTTTCCATTGAGTATGCTTATGCTCAAATAAGTTAGGCTACATAATGTATTTATTGATCAGTCAGCTGCTTGATTCTTGGATCTATGAATGATTGTTGCTTTCTTAATCAGCACAGTTTACTTTGTAGTGGTAAATGATAATGTTCCAATAAACAAAAATCAAGTACTAATGGGGGCTATTATTCATTTTTCTAGAGTAGTTTACTGATTTCATGTTGTTAATTATTTTTGTTGCATGTGGATTATATATGCTGCAGTATTTTTGTGGCTCATTGTAATTTGTTGGTTCAAACTTGATGAAATTAAAATCATTAAGGGAACTTATAATATTTTTTGCTGGTTTTGGTCCAAAAATTCTAATGTGAAATTGGTTCTTGTAGCACTACTATTATTTCTAGCTTTTCGTTTTCAAATTCATTTATATATATTGAAGTTTTGTTTCTGATTCATCATTTATGTAGTCAATTCATGAACACGGAAAAAGATTGACAATTCTTATGGATTCTGGCAGCAAAAATATTAGAAGATAAGAAAGAAATTTCTGCTCAATCTTACTACTAATGTATGTGCCTTCTTTATCTTTGGTAGTACGTTATTTTAGAAACTTATTAAAGAAATTAAATACTAATAATAGAATCTATCATGAAGTGGAAATAGTTATGAATTTTGGTGTGAATTTTGATGTGAATTTTTTTTCTCTCAACCGTTTTGGCAGGGCATGGATTATAGGAAGTCGTAATGGTGAAGACAGAATTGCTCCACTGCTTGTGTTGAGCTCCTCTTTCAAAAAATAAAACGGTGAAGACAGAATTGATGTAGGATACAATATTTTAATTTTTGGTAGAGTATTAGTAGTAAATTCTAAGTGGTTTCATGTTTATTTTGATATAGCTATACTTAATTTAGTGTGAGATATATGAATATTAATACTTTTGGATCATTATAAATATATTTTATTTACAGATAATTTTTATTATATAAAGAAATTATTTAGTATAATTATGTATTTATTTTTATTTTATAATATTTAACTCATTTAATTAAAAATGTAGAATTATTATACATGTAATCATATTACTAAATATTATGTTGTATTAATATTTAGTAGAATATATATATATATATATATATATATATATGAGACCTAAGGCTACACTTATATACAGTAGCTATAGTATACAATAAAAAAAAAAACCAAGGGACCTAAGGCTACACTTATAAAAAGTAGCCATGGTATACAATGTGGCTACGCTTTACAGGTGATGCAGTAGCATTGAAAAGCGTAGCCTATTCTGGCAAAAATGGAAGCTGAAAAGCGTAGCCTTTGGTCCTGGACAGCATCACTTGAAAAGCGCACCCTATTCCCAAACCCCAAAAGCGTAGCCCTTGGTGCAGAAAAGCATAGCCTTTGAGAATAGGCAAGGCCGAATAGGAATCACCCCAAAAAGCATAGCCGTAGCCCAAAAAGCGTAGCCGTAGCCTAAGGCATAATTTTTTTTCACTTTTGGCTACACTTTTCAAGTGTACCTGAATGGGTGTTTTTCTTGTAGTGAAATGTGAGAAAAGGTTGATAAAATACTCTAAATTCAACATAAGATAAACCCCAAAAATGGGGTTTATCAACCTCCCCACACTTAAACTATAGCATGTCCTCATACTATACCAAGAACGAAGTAAGGGGTATGACATTTATTCAATGGACTAAACTATATGCAACCTATCTAAATGCAACTACCTACATGAATGCAAATGCTTGATCAAAACAAATTAATCCTCCAAGAGAACATATGTAAGCATGAGGGCTAAAGCAATAAGAATTAAATCCAACCCACAATTGTATTGAATTATCAGAAACATTTATAAACTTGCATGAATAAGGATGATTATGGTGAAAACATGTAATTGAGCAATCAAACACTTACCGGATGTGTATCCGCTCTAGTCACTCAAGTGTTTAGGGGTTGATTCACTCAATTCCTCCCTAATCATGCTTTCCAAGATTTGTTCTTCATCTAACAATCAACAATTATTCAATGCATGCATATGATTATCATGAAGTCTTTCTCAAAGGTTGTAATGGGGCTACGGTCAAGGTAGGGTCATATATGGTTAAGTGGACTAGAATTTGAATCTTTGATTAACCTAGACTTTCCCACCTAACCTATATAACAACCTATACAATTAAGTTCTAACCTAACTACCCATTCTTCACTTTTTTCACATACTCATGCATTTTCTTTTCATTTCACAACACTTATGCATTTATTCTTATTGAACTTTACTTTCGGGAATTTTGTCCCCTTTTTGTTGCTTTTCTCTTTTTTTTTTCTTTCTTTTTCTATATTTTTTTCTTTTCTTTTCCATATTTTTTTTTCTTTTCTTTTCTTTTGTTTTTCTCATTTTTCTTTCTTTTAAACTATATACAAGAATATCAATGCACAAGATTTGACATTTGATTAATACATGAGTATGCACCTAATTCCCAAATATAAAAGTACAAAGCACCCTTTTATCCCCCACCAATGTTCCCAAATCTCCCCAACTTGAATAATGAACACTCTCACTAGCCTAAACTAATCAAAGATCCAAACAAAGGGACTTTTATTATTTTTCGCTTTAGGCTTGTAATGTGCTGAAATAAAAAACAATTGGGTTAAGCACAGGCTCAAAATTGGCTAACAATGGAAGGTAAAAGGTAGGCTTATTTGGATGAGTGAGCTAATGAAACAATGGCCTCAATCATATAAGTGCATGAATACAAGGAGTAATGGACATAATGAATCAAACAAATCAAAGATTACAATCATAGAAAGAGAATAATGCACACAAGAAGGGAAATAAGTGGTTATAAGATGTAACCACGCAATTAAGGGTCAAATCTCACAAGATTGTGTGTTCTTAGCTCAAAACATGTTCCATAATATATATATATATATATATATATATATATATATATATATATATATATATATATATATATAATTCAAGCAAGTTCAATGAAAAGTTTTTACTCAAATTAATTGAGGTGCCTTATAGATAAATTTCTTGAAAAATTTCATTATTTTGACTAAGCTTATTATGTATATATATATGAAAAAATAAGAAAATGCAAGTAAAAATCCTAAAAAACCTAAGAAATGAAATGAAATGCAAAAGTGTTGAGATTAGAAACTTGTTACCCAAAAGTGCCGACTGGTCGGACGACCTCCCCACACTTAAAAGTTTGCACCGTCCTCAGTGCATCCAAAGACGAGCAAGGGGGTGTGGTGACTTCCGAGTTGCTACCTTCGGCTGGTAGATCAACCGGTTCTGTGTGTTCTTTCTCCCACTTCCGTTTTTGCTTGTGGTGCATCATTCATGAAAAACAGAAAACAACACCATAAAATGAAAAAATACAAAGCAAGGAAGTGTACATTGTTGGTATGAGGTAAATCACTAGAATGGAGTGAGTGGATTAGTGTGACATGGATAAACGTAAGTGTGTATTCTAAGTTGCACGTGGTTTAGAACACACACATTATCATAAAGAGCTATGTCACAATTACACAAAAAGGAACATGCACTTCACTCATCCTAATGTGCTTGAGATGCTCTTAACTTGTGGGTTAAAACACCTAAACAAGCAATAAAGAAGCATGAAGGCATTCAAGCCAAAAATATATAGATGCATATGATCAAGAAACACACGCATTAAGATAAATGCACAACATCCATCAAGATAATGCCTAATCAAATAATAGGATTCAAATCACATAGTGGCCAAATCATGCAATTCAAAAGAGTTAGAGTACTGGAAGGCAACCTCATATGTACTTGGTGTTCTCAAAGGTTGAACAAGAAAAATTCAAAACTAAGTAACAAAACATAACCTTGATCAAAGTATCCAACAATGGGTATAAACACAATGATGTTAAGATAACATTCATTTAGTACTCAGCAGTAATACACAGTAAACAAGATGAAAATCCAACACTTATAAGGAAAAACAAAAATTAAAATGAAAAATAAACTAACTAAACAACTAGCTAATTATACAACTAAAAGAAATGGTTATGGATGGTGTTTGGTGATGTTGGATGATGGGTGAGAGAAGAAGGAAAGAAATGGAAAGGAGAGGAGAAAAAAAGTGTATGAGAGAAGGGCATCCACGCGTACGCGTGCACGACGCGTGCGCGTGGGTGGGATGAATGGTAGCAACGCGTGCACGTGTGTCACGCGTGTGCGTCGATGGCTTACTTGGAGAGCGATGCGTACGCGTCATGTACGCGTACGCGTGAGTTGGCTTGCGCGAAAGGCACAATGTCCGTGCGATGCAGGCACAACTCTCAAGAGAATGGCTTGGAGTGGGAAATTTTGTATCCACGCGTACGCGTGGGTTACACGTGCACGTGGATTGGCCAAAAAGCTTGGGGCACGCGTACGCGTGGGTGACGCGTATGCGTGGATGGTGCTCTGTTTTTCAATTTTTTTTTGCACCAAACCAAGCATTCCAAACCTCCAAACAACCACCAAAACACCATAAAACCTTATTTAACATACCAAACTACCAAGTAAACTCAATCAATCAATCAAAACATGAAATTAAACTAATTCTACCAATATTTACAAAGGAGAAAAAAATGAAAAGATTTTACCATGGTGGGGTGTCTCCCAGCTAGCACTTTTGTTTATTGTCCTTAAGTTGGACTTATGGGGAGCTCCTCTCAAGGTGGCTTGTGCTTGAAGCTATCCTTGAACATCCACCAATGCTTGAGTCTCCATAAGTTCCATTCTTCAAAAGTAATGTCACCAAGCTTTGATGGAGTTCTTCACAAACCATGGGCTCCCAAAGGTGATCCTCATGTATTCCCAGATCCCATATCTTGCTTCTACACCCATCTTCAAGTTGACTATCATTGATCCATGTGGGTGGTAAGCAAGGTAAATTCTTAATGAAGTGACCAAACATCATCTTAGACCCCAAGCACTCTAGTCCTACACCAATCCTTGTAATTAAGCTTTGAGCATGTAACCATAATGAACCTCGATTTACGATGCCAACCACTAACCATCTCCTTTTTCCTCTTAAAGCCACAAATATGTCTAAGTTGACCATCCGTCTCAAGAAAACAGTATTCAAGGGGAATCTTGAAGCTTAAGTATAAGGAATTTACCCACTTGAATGAAAGAAGGGATGGTGATGGCTTAGGAAGGGGAACCTCCCCACACTTGGACAATGCGAAGCCTACTCCCTTGTGCTCTTCCTTGGTTGTTTCCACCTCTTGATAACTCCCTTCAAAATCTTCTTGCTTGTCAACTTCTTCCATTTCCTCCTCGTCATCAATCAAGTCAACTCTTGGAGGTTGTGTGAAGTCCAATTCAATATCAACTTCACATTCAATGGAAGGGTCTTCAACAAGGTCACCAATATCACTTGGCTTGGAGTTGTCCTCAATAACTTCAATTTCACACCTAATGGGAGGTGATTCAATTTTGGATAAAAAGTCATTGATAATTGAATCCATCTCTTGATCAACCTCTTCATATTCTTCAATTTTGATATACTCTGGAGGTTGTTGAGACTCCCATGGTGGTTCCGCATCTCCTAGATCTTCAACCACTCTTTCCTTTCCTCCAACGGTCAGAGGCTTCTCCAATTGTTCCAATACAAAACCCAACTCATCCTTCTCCACCGGGCTTTTCAATATCTTCTTCATGCTTTGCTCTTCTTTTGATCTTTCACACATGGTCACGGAAGCACCTTGAGTGTTCAAGCATTGGTAGGCTAAGGTGTGCACTACCTTGGTCAAGTTAGTCACAAACTGTAGTGTGCTCCTTTGCATATCCGCTTGTCCTTGAAGTAGCAAAGTGAGAGAATCATCTATTGGAGCCTGGGGTGGATAGGAGGATTCATCATTTTGGAGAAAGGGTTCATAGTAGGAAGGTGGTTCTACTTGGTGAGGGTGTTGAGATGGCATGTATTGAGGTGGTTCTTGGTAGTAATCATGATAGGGTCGTGGTGGTTCTAAAGGTTCTTGCTCATAATGGTCACAAGGATATGGTATGGGTGATTGGTCATATGGTGGATAAGGGTCATATGAAGGTGTTTGGTGTGGAAAGGCTTGTGAGCATGGTTGAGGTTCATGTTGCGGATAAGATTCATAGGCATATGATGGTGGTAATTGATTGTCACAAAAAGATTCACCATAGCCATTGAATTGACATGCATTAGGATAGTGATTATACCTATAAGTATCCAGAGGTTGTTGCCAATAGGAGTGATCAATTCCTTGAGGCTCTTCCCATCTTTGTGGTTCCATCCTTGATACATGTGGCCATTGAGGTTCACATTCCCTACAACGCAATTAGAACCAAACTCATAGCCAAAATGGTGAGACTTCATAGTGAAGCAAAAGCAAAACTAACAAAGTCCTAAAGCTAGCAAAAACTAACAAACAAGTAAAGACAAACATATTCACAATATTCACATATATACAATAACCAATAACACAACACCATTGCAACTCCCCGGCAACGGCGCCATTTTGATGAATGGTTGTCACAAGTAACAATCCCTTATAAAAATAACCGAAGTATTCAAACATCGGGTCGTTCTCCCTAGAAATTACAATAAAGTGTTCTTGTTATTGGCTATGGACATGTATATTTTGGGGTTTTGAATAAGAGACAAGAAAAGTAAATGGTATAGGAATTCAAATGATGAAAATGTCTTGGCAAGGTTTGGTGGTCAAGGATCTCTATCCTTATCACTAACCACAATATGATAATTGCAAGGATCAATTCCACTAAGTCATCCTCTAACAAGTAAAGAAAAGTCAAGTGAGCTATATCAATCCAAGTCCATAAGTCCTAGCTATTCTGATGAATGGATTTTTACTAGTAAAGAATTTCACAATAAATTCACGTTGCTAGTATAGTTTCTAAACCAACAAAGAATCCTTTCATATAAATATTTGATTGTCACAAGTAATAAACCCCTATAAAAATAATAACCGAAGTATTCAAACCTCGGGTCGTCTCTCAAGGAATTGTAGGGAAGTGTATCTATTATTGGTTATGGAAAAGTATATTTTTGGGTTTTTAAATGTTGAACAAGGAATGAAAATAACAAGGAAATAAAATAACAATTAAGAAAAGTCTTAGCAAGGATTGATAATTGGAATTCCTATCCTCACTGTCTTCCGCAATTGTGACATCAATTGTCCATTGCTCCCACTTAGTTAACCTCCAATTATGAAGAAAAGTCAAGTGGATAAATCAATTTGATTCCTCAATTCCTAGTAAACTCCTAAGGAAAGACTAGCATTAGAGGGATTCAAATCAACTAGAAACTTTCAATTATCAATCAACAAAGGAGTTTGATAACTCAAGAGTCTCTAATTACTCAATCTTAGCTAAGAACATAAAAGGCTAGTTTAAAATCCAACCAAGCATTTCATCAAACACTTGATGGGCGCAAAGTAAAAGCATAGAAAAATAATAGAGAATGTAAAATCTAAAACCAACAATTGCAAGCATCAATGATAACAAATAAAGGAAGAAGTAATAAACATGAAATACCACAAATTGCATAAAAAGGGAAATCAAATCTAACATGAGAATTCATAAACTAAATTGGCAACATAAAGTAATCAATAAAGAAAATAAATAAACTAGAATGCTAGAACAAATGAGAGTAGAAGAGAAACTAAACTAAAATAAAATAAAAATCTGAATTTGAGAAGAATTAAAGCTAAGAATTCTAAAACCTAGAGAGAGGAGAGAGCATCTCTCTCTAGAAAACTACATCTAAAACCTAAAATTATGTGAATGAAAGTTGTATGAATGAATCAATGTGATTTCCCCACTATGTAGCCTCTAATATGTGTTTTTTGGGCCGAAAACTGGGTCCAAACTTAGCCCAAAATCGCCCTCAGCGTTTTCTGCTATTTCTGCACGTGGCGCATGTCACGCGTACGTGTCTGTCACGCGTACGCGTCTGTCACGCGTACGTGTCGATGGTCTTCTTTGCGTGTCACGCGTACGCGTCAGGTACGCGCACGCGTCGCTATGGAATGCGCCAAGCGCGTGCGCGCGCGTGTCGTTCCTCGCTGGTCAGCTCCTTAGATCCTTGAGTCCTTTCCATTTTTGCAAGCTTCCTTTCCATCCTCTAAGCCATTCCTGCCCTATAAATCCTGAAATCACCTAACACATATATCACGGTATCAAATGGTAATAAAAGAGGATTAAAATTAGTAATTTAAGGCCAAAGAAGTATGTTTTCAATCAAAGCACTGAATTAGGAAGGAAAATGTAAAACATGCAATTTATATGCATAAGTGTGAGAATAATGAATAAAATCCACTCAATTTAGCATAAAATGTACCACGAAATAGTGGTGAATCAAATCTCCCCACACTTAAATATTAGCATGTCCTCATGCTAAACTCAAGAGAAGCTATAAAGGAGTGGATTGGAATGGTAAAACTTATGAGATGCAACCTATCTATATGAATGCAACTAAATGAAAAAGGCTCTTTCTTACTTGGTTTAAATGTAAATAAATTCTCTAAAAATAAATATAAGCTGGATTCCACTAATTCAAATATCAAAATCAAGGACAAGTTAACTTGTTAGAAGATAGCTCATGAAAGCCGGGAACATACGATCAAGCATTGAACCCTCACTGGAAATGTATATGCACTCTAATCGCTCAAGTGTCTAGGGTTAATCCACTCTACTCTTCTCTAGTCATGCTTTCTAAAACTTTTTTCTTCATTTAACCAATCGATAAATATTTAATGTACAAATGCAAACATCATGAGGGCTTTGTAATGGGGCTAAGCTAAGGGTGAGGATATATGTATGGCCAAGTGAGCTATAATATGAATCTTTGACTAACCTAAGTTCTCACCTAACATACACACACTCTATATAATTCTAAAATCATGCCTAGCTACCGAAAATCTCACTTTTGTATAATTCACATACTCATGCATCAATTTTTAATTCCATCACATGTGCATTGATCTTTTTATTAAACTTAGCATTGGGGTGATTTTATCCCCTATTCATTTATTTCTTTTCTTTTATCTTTTTTTTTATTATTTTTCTTTTTTTTTATTTGTTTTTTTTCTAAAATAAAAACATAATATATCAATGCATATGGTTTTTCTGATTTCACATGAGCAAGCGCCCAAATTTCCAATATTTGTCAGTAAAAACACAACACATTCTCATCAACCCAAGTTCCCACATTTCTCTACACTTAGTTGACACACACTATCTTAAGCTAACCAAAGATTTAAATCGGGTAATTAATTGTTTTTCTGCTTAAGGCTAGTGATGTGATAATATAAAGAACAAATGGGGATTAGAAAGGCTCAAAGTGGCAAATAAAGGTAAATAAAATGGTGGACTATTTGGGATAAGTGAGCTAATAACAATTGATGGCCTCAATCATATGTATACATGCAAATACACTAAACAATGGACATATAGAATGGAACAAACTATAGATTACAATCATAGAGAAGAAAACACACAAGAATAAAAATTCATGGTTAAATAATGTAACCATATAATTAAGCTTAAAATCTCACAGGGGGTGTGTTCTTAGCTCAAAAATCATGTTCCAAATTAGAATCTTCAAACAAGTTTAACAAGAAAGTTTTAATTAAAATTAGTGAACTACTATAAAATAGGGTCTTGAAAAAGAACTTATCACTCCAACTATGTAGTGGTAGAAGAACATGCACAAAATCAATCAAACATGCAATCAAACATGCAAATGCAACAACTAATTTAACAAGAAAAATTAAAAATTGGTATTGAAATAGGAAATAACTAACCCATGGAAGTCGGTATCGACCTCCCCACACTTAAAGATTGTACAGTCCTCGGTGCATGCTAAGATGTGCAAGTGGACGGGTGGCTCCAACTGACACTTTTTCTCCAAAGAATGTGCGTATGAACTTGTTTGCCACCCCATGTAAAAGTTTTCCATTTCCCTTCTTGATGGCCATCCTGAAAGAAGAGAAAAAGGAAGAAAAGTGACCTAAAAACAAATAAAATATGGTTAGGTTAATGCCAAATAATGAGGGTCTCAATTACATGGTAGCTACAACATGCAAGTGAGAAGACAGTAGAAGCAGATGGCGTATCCATAGTGCAAGAATTGCAACAATAGGAGAGAGAGAGTGGGTAATGAAAGATAGTGTAAGTGCATAGCAATGCAAATGGAATACAAGTATCATAAAAGATTAGCATTGACTTATGAATAATAATACCCAATCAGAATAAAACAAGTCATGAAGAACCAGAATAATGCAAGAGATATTCAACAGTTGAGCAAGAAAATTCAACACCAAAGAAAAAGTATCAAATTTAGAAAAGAAAATGAAAATATGCACAAAAAGGAAAAAAAAAGGGCACGACGCGCGCGCGCGGGTCATGCGTGCGCGTGAAAACGGGCACGACCATGCGACGCGTAAGCGTCTGGCACGCGTACTGTAACATCCCACATTTTTGAAAATCTAAATATAAATAAATTGTGATTTTATCTTGTTAAGTTTAAATTTTGTAATTTTAGAAATTATTTTGTTAGAAATAATTAAATAGATTCGGAGATAGTTTTATTTTGAATCAATTAATATTTTTAAGTAATCTTATTATAATAGAATATTTTGTATAATTTAAGTAATTGAAAAATAAGAAAGAATTGTACAATTTAATTTAAGTAACTTTTATCCTGAAAAAAATTACGATTTATTTTATTAATTTGATATCTTATTTTATAAATTAATTAATTAAGAGTAATTAAATTAGTTTCGGGCCTGCTACACATACAAGCAAAAACGAGTTACAAGTTTTACAAGTTGGCCCAGCCCAAAAAAAATTCACGCGCATGAAGAGGGAGTTAATGGAGCGTAACATTCACGCGCTCCCACTCAAAACGGTTACGTACGCTTCGAGTAATGGCAGACTCTTCCACTTCTTCCACTTCTCAAAGGAATTCGAAGAAAATGCAACCCTTCCGTTTTCGAGCGAAAATCAAAAATCAAAATATACAACTCGTCGCTAAGCTTCGAAACCTCCATCAACATAGCATCAAACTCTCCATCAAGAATCTCCAGCGAAAACAAAGCAACAATACTCAAGGTACGTTACATTACGATTCCTGTATATTTTCCAGATTACGAACTAGGTTTTACTTTTCTTCTACGTTGTTGTTCTAGGTTTTACTGTTATTCTTGCTTCTTTGTTACAATGTTCTTCTACGTTGTTGTTCTATGTTTTACTGCTATTCTTGTTGTTCTAGATCTTCTAGTAACTGATTTTTGGGGGTATATTCCGTAGATTGGGGGTGTATATTGCTTGACCTTGTAATGTTGCTTAATATTGAAGCATGTTTGAGTTATACCTTACTGATATATATGGATGTATCTGAATCATATCTATGGGTGTATCTCACTGTTATCAATGGGTGTATCTGAATCATATCTATGGGTGTATCTTACTGTTATCAATGGGTGTATCTGACTCATATATATGGGTGTATCTTACTGATATCTTTGGGTGTATCTGACTCATATATATAGGTGTATCTTACTGATATCATTGGGTGTATTTTTCATTTCAGAGAAAATGGCAGCAAGAAACCAAACAAAAGACCTTAAGTGTGCCACACATCTCCTAAGTGATAAATTCAGAAACATGACTGAGGAGAAGAAGGCAATTGTGAGGGATCTAGGATTCGGTGGGTTGATGCACATCCCACCACTAAGGGTGCATCACCAACTGTTAAGGGAGCTGGCAAACAACTTCAAACATGGGGAGAACAGACTGGAAACAGGATATGGTTCTTTCAAAATAACCCCAAGAAAGATAAGTCATGCGCTTGGCATCAATGCAACAGGTAACTAGCTCAAAATTATAGGTGTATATTAAGTTGATGCTTGGGTGTATTTAAGTTGATACTTGGGTGTATTTGAACCGACTTTGATACTTTGTTGTTTTCCTTTTTGTAGGAGATCTGTTTCCTCAGAAAGTCGAGTATAAGAAACTTTCTGAGGATGACAAAATAATTTTTAGAAGATTCCAGGGTAAGACCCTCAAAAGTCTTACCGATGAGATGATGGATATCGGCGTTGGTAACGAAGAGGAACGCCTAATGTTCAAGAGGATTTTCATCCTCTATATACAGATGGCGTTCCTTTTGCCAACGACAATAAACAAAATCTCGCCTGTACACCTGGCCCCAATTTTTCAGATGGACAGCATAACGGATCGAAACTGGGGAGGGCATGTTTTGACCTTTATCGTCAAGGGCATAACCGGCTACAAGGAGAAAAAGAAGAAGGCAATTGATGGCTGCCTCTTTGCCCTGATGATAATATACTTTCATCTTTCTAAAAATAAAGGCAAGAAGAGGGCTAAAAGACCACCAAAACCCTGGATTGCCAACTGGAGTAAGGAGCAGTTGGTCGAAAGAATGAATGCAGAAACAGAGGAAATTTTGGTAAGTTGAACATAATATGTTGGGTGTATATTTATTTATCTGAATGCTGCTAAATAAATTATCTGATGTTTCAGGGGATTGTAAACATGGCGCAAACAAAAAAAATAGAGAAAATAAAAAAAAGAGAAAAAAGAAAAAAAAAACAAGAAATCAAAAAAACAAAAAAAAGAAAGGCAAGTTCAACATCCTCTTCGGAGACAGAAACAACTACTGACAGTGACAATTCTACCTCTGAGTCTGAGACTCAAGAAGACTCAGAGGATTCAGCAAGAAAACACCCCAGTAAAAAGGGGAAAAATTAAGTACCATACTTGGGTGTAATTTCTTTTTCGAGTTGGGTGTATTTTGTGGAACCATTTGGGTGTATTTTGTTGATCACGTTGGGTGTATATTGTATATCCAGTTGGGTGTATCTTGTGCATTCATTTGGGTGTATTTTATATCTTTAGTATGTTCTAAATAATGATTGTTTGCCTTACAGAATGGACACCAGAAAAAGAAAGAAGAGTCAAGAGGAGTTAGATTCTGATTCAGAATCTGAATCTGAATCAAGTGATGAGTAATATTCTGAAATTATTACTCCTTTCTTTTGGCTTCATTATAAAGATTTCATGTATTAACTGAAGTGTCTCTTATTAACTTATAGAAGCGAAGAATCATCATTGGCGGAGAAGGAAAAGAAAAAGAAAAAGACAAAAACAACACCAAAAAAGTAAGCACTTCTTTGGATAAATATTCAGTGATAATATTACTTTTATATTTCTAATTCATACTTTTTTTTCCACCCAGAACACAATCAAAAAAGAAAAAAGTTGTTGTAGAGGATTCATCCCCTGAAGAAGATCAATACTTTGATGGGTACAGTACCTCGTTAGCTATATTACCATCTATCATCGTAATTATTTTTGTTAACATCTTCTTTTATGAATGTAGTGAGACATATGAAATATCAAGTGAAGATCTAGATGAATTGCTAAGGGGAATCGTTGAAAAATCTGCTACAGAGGGGTATGTCTTGTTGGGGTGTATATTTCAGATTTTGGTGTGTTTTCTTTGCTAATAATTGTTTCTTGTTTCGCAGGGAGAACGAAGCTGACCTGCGATCGACAGAAGGTCGCTATGTCTCCTCTGAAACGTAAGAAGCTTTATTTAATAAAATCTTGTTATGATGATTTGGGTGTATTTTGTGGAACCATTTGGGTTTTTGTGGATCAAGTTGGGTGTATGTTGTTTATTAAGTTGGGATATTTTGTTTGTTGTGTTGGGTGTATATTGTCCATTCGATTGGTTGTATCTTGTGCATTCATTTGGGTGTATTTTATACCTGTATCTTATTTTGTCTGAATAACATGAAATCTGTTTAGAATACTGGCTGTGAACTTGGGAAGTGATGATCCTTCCTCTCAAGAACACACAGAACATAGTGTAAACCAGCCGTCAAAAAGCATGTAATTTCTCTTTCAAATAACCGTTACTTTTGTTCTTCTATTACCTTCTACTTCTAATTCTGTATATATTTTTTTTAGAAAAAAAAGCCCTTTATTATTTTATTCGAGAAAAAAAAGGCAGGAAAAAAAAGCAAAAACTGCAAGTATGTAAGTTCTCAAAAAACAAAGCCTGTCTTCTTTTTGAATTGTTCGGGTGTATTTTTTGACTTTCTTTGGGTGTATTTTAGGTTGAGTCCGGCTGATTCGAATATGATGGTTGTGAGGGAACAGACACCATCGGAAGTGCTTGCAATGTGAGTTTTCCAAGAATATTTCAACCTTATAACCTTATTATTTTCAAAGGCGTTGTTAACCTTTCATTTTTCTTCTTGTTTAGAGTCCCGATTCAAGTTTTTGTGCCGGCGTCCCAAACAACCACTGTGCCAGAACTTCAAGAAACACCTGAGACAGATTTTGAGCCAACCCCTCTGATACAGATTGAATGGACTACAGAAACGTAAGAAATAGTATTGGGTGTATATTTGTTTAGAGTTTGGGTGTATATTTGCTAACAGTTTGGGTGTATATTGTTCCTGATTAGTTTTTTTCACGCCATGATTAATTTTGTGTAACTGTGAGCACTCCTGAACCCCCCCCCCCCAACAACTTCAAGAAACCACACCCACGCTTCCCCCAGCTCCATCTAAAATGTAAGTTGATCAGACTAAAATCAATCTTTGCTTATGATCCGTATATTCTTACTCTTATAATACGTTATACATGATGACGCAGTCATCCAGCCGCAGAAGACGTTGCTGCCCTGATGATGATGGCACGAACAGCATCCTATGTTCCTAAAACAGATCCAGTGCCATCATTCAGCCTTGGCTTGACTGATTCAAGCCAGGAGGGAGCGTCAACGCAGGAGACAGAAAGGGCAAAATCTCCAGAAACTGCAAATTTGCTAGAACAATTAGACGATTTAGTACAAAAAATAGCAAGCAGTGCGGCGAAAGAAAAAAGTAAAAGTCCACAAATTCAAAGGGAGACTGGGGGAGAAAGTTCTGGGAAGTTTGAAACTCCTGAGGGAATAAATCAGATTACGGATGATATGAAAGAAAAGTGCTACATCTGGGGGACACGACTGAAGACTTACGCAGATGGCAGTACTGACGAGTATGACCACATGTGCACTCTGATGGCCCAAGATAATTACATTTTATTTAGAATGCACCTTGCATCCCTCCAGGCAGAAAGTTATATAGAATCTGAGGTAATATTAGAATAACATTAATGTTTTACACCAAAGTTTACTGCAATGTTTATTAACGTAAATTGATTTTGGCATATATTTCTAGATTGTATCTGCCATGTGCCACATCCTCAACCGGAAAAATGATAAAAGGTTTCAAGAACAAGTATACTGTCTGCCCCCCGATATTGTGGTAAGTGTTACTTCTACGAATTTTGGGTGTATTTTCTGTATTGATTTGGGTGTATTTTTTACGTTCTATTGGGTGTAAGTTGTGTAGTCATTTGGGTGTATTTAAAGTATTCACTTGGGTGTATTTTCAGTATTTCATTTTTTGTTTCGCAATTGTTGCAGAGCATGGCCCTTTCGAAGCACCCAAAGGGGGAATTCATATCACCGAAAACCAATAAAGAATTCAGGGTGGAAGACTACCCGAGTTTTATTCCCTTCATAGATGCAAAAAAAATAACTTCTCATCCATATGTAAGTTTTCATTTGCTAAATTTGTTAGTACCGTTCTTTACTTATATGCTAAATAAAATAACACACTGTTGAAATGTGGCAATCCTTCAGATTTTTGTACCTGTTTGCTACTCGGGCCATTGGTGGTTATGGGTGATTGATACAAGAAAGCGGAGATGTCATATACTTGACCCGCTACACAAGAAAGCTCCAAGCAATGAGAGAAAGCAGCTTAATAAATTCACTGTAAGTTGCCTCTGTGTTCTTTACTTTAATAGATAGGTCTATTTCAGTTCAATATCAGGTGTATGTATGTTTTGCTTTGGGTGTAATTATGTTCTCTTTTGGGTGTAATTTCTTTGTCGGGTTGGGTGTATTTTGTGGAACCATTTGCCTTTGTATCTTGTGCATTCATTTGGGTGTATGTTGTTTATCAAGTTGGGTGTATTTCGTTAGTTGTGTTGGGTGTATATTGTCCATTCAGTTGGTTGTATCTTGTGCATTCATTCGGGTGTATTGCTGATTTGTTTTGGTATTTAAGGCATATGTATTTTCAAGATTGAGAGCATATGCTGGCGGGGAACCTCTGCAGAAAGACGAGAAGGAGAAGGAAATTAAAGCATCATATGTTAAAATATCAGGCCAAAAATCAAGGTATAAATTTGTGACTCTGAACATTAAACTTTCCTCCTAAATGAGATTTGTAATTTATTTTCTTCGTTTTCAGCTATGACTGCGGTATCTACGTTATGAAGTGGCTTGAATTAATTGAGCCGGAAAACATTAAAAAGGGGAAGTATGAATGGGATAATTGGAAACAGGTAACTGTCTTTAGAACTATATAACTCTGTATTACTTTACTGAATTAATATTGCTGTTTAAACAGAATATACTTTTTAATTGTAGGAGGAGGTGGACCACTATAGAGTCGAGTATGCTTCACGGATACTATTCAGTGAAATGAATAAAGAGAGAGATCAGGAAATTAAAGAGAGTAATACAATAAGGCTGTCGAAGCCATCCTCTGTATTGAGTCCGTTTTTTCAGATAAATTCTGCTGATATAGAAACTGCGTAATCCAACTGCTAGCTAGTTTGTACATTGAACAAATGCAGTAAAAATTTGCCATTTATAAACAACTTCTATTGAATGAAATTTTTTTTCATAGTTAAACTGTCTGTGATGTTAAAATGTCTGTGCTGTATTCAAAAGTTGTATTACAGGTGGTAAAATATGAAGGAAAACATCAAAGGCATATATAAATGCAAATTATAAACTTTTACACCCAACGCAAGTTTAATAATACACCCAAGATTGCATAAAATATACACCCAAACTGTCTGTGCTGTTAAACTGTCTGTGCTGTATTCAAAATGTATGAATTACAGGTACTAAAATATGAAGAAAAACATCAAATCAAATATACACCCATAACCTTATCCCCTCCTGATGCTTTGAGACTAAAACCCTGAAACCTAAACACTTAAAACCTAAACCCTTACCCCTAACCTGTAAACCCTAAAACACAAATATTATATATATGTATCTATATGTAAAATGTGAATTAACAAAAATACACCCAAAAGAACAGTGCTTTTACACCCATATTCTGTAAAACTATACACCGAAAGAGTTATCCCCTGCTGCTGGTACCCTGAACTGATAATTCATAACATGTCCTTGATATTGACTGGAATTTGAATGCACCGCTGATGCAGCATCAAACAGGTTTATCTGAATATAACACTCACATATTAGCTAAATTATTAATGAGAAAAATAAACTCAATCCCCACAAATTTAAAGAACATTACTTTTACCTCGCTTAAAACTTTCGTTTTCTTCTTCTTTGTGGCATTTGCAATCTGTTTGTCCAACTTTGAACCTAGCCTGTTTTTTGGACGTCCTCTTGTTCGAATCCTTGGCGGGCTTTGAAGCTCGTTAACGGATTCCAAGTTGGCGTCTTTGTGGGATAAAGAAGATGTCCCCTTCCTTTTGGCTTTTAATGATTCCATCTCAGCCATGACGTTATCGTACGCACGGTGCAGAATTGCAGTCAGCTCCTCTGATTCGGATGCAAATTCGCAAATATTTTGCGAACGAAAAACCAATTGGTCGAACCTCTTGCTTCTTGGCTCCATCAGTGGCTCGTCGTGGCTGCTCTTGATGTATGTGTATCGCCTCTTTACCTTCTTGCTCCATCGTTCCAGTATATATCTAGGTGACACTTGGCTTACTTATTCGAAGCTTAACACGCTTAGTGCGTGACGGCACAGTATCCCTCTCGACTCGAATAATAAGCATTGGCATTTTACCTCGGCTACAACTGAGTCGTAAGTAACCACAAACTTGTTGAATATTGAGTTGGAAACTTGTTCTCCGACTTCGTATACTGAATAGCCTAGAGTGGAATTCTTTAATCTGGTGATGCAATTTGCCTTTCCTCTGAATTGCGCTTGGACTTCCCTAAACTTTTGATGAGTGTACGCATCTTGAAACTGAGCTTCAATGGCGGATTTTGTTGCACACGGTATGACTGTATGAAAATCTGCAGCATCTGATTCTCTCTCTGCTTGCTCCCTGCTTCCGAGGCAATTATCGTATTGTTTGACGAACTGAATAAGCGAGCTGTTCCGGGTGATAAACTTGTTAAAAAATGAATGCATGCTCTCGCTCCTTTGTGTGCTTCTCATCCCTGCCCAGAAGTGGTGATCCAGATAGATAGGAACCCATATGTGACGGTCTTCGTAGAGATCTGCATAATACACCCAAACACAGACTGTAAATACACCCGAGAAAACATGCAATTTACACCTCTGCTGCAGATTTTTAACAAACATTACCTGAAAGCCACTTGTTGTCCGCAAGACCAAAATTCAGCAGAAAATCATTCCAATTCCTATTGAATGAGTCTTTGCTATGAGAGTTCCAAACAACTTGTCTCATTTCTTGTTCTATATCGGCATGTCCCTTGTACCCGTTTAATTTGCTTGAAATCTTCTTCATGATGTGCCAAATACACCAACGGTGAATTGTTGTTGGGCATTGATCGGTGAGAAACCCTTTCGGAGCGTTTCCTCCCATGCAACGAAGCCAGCATTCAAATAACCATGTGAATGATTCAATTTCTTCGTTCTTCATCAAAGAGCATCCGAGAAGTGTTGACTGACCGTGATGATTCACCCCGACAAAAGAACCACAGACCAAATTATACCTGAAACAAATTACCATAGTCCAGAATGCAAAATCATTAGGTACACCCCAACAAATGCTTCGTATACACCCAATGAAACTGCCAATATACACCTCTGCTGCGGATTCATAAAAATACATTAATTTAGCATCACAAACAGGGGTAGTTTGTTACTTGTTTGTATTGTAGGTGGTGTCGAATGAAATGATGTCTCCGAAATACTCAAAGGCAGCTCTGCTTCTTGCATCGGCCCAAAAAGCCAGCTTAATCGATTGATCCTCCTCGAGTTCGAGCTTAAAAAAGAAATTCGGATTCTTCTCTTTCATTCTTAACAAATATTTCCCGAATTCCTTTGCATCTTCTTGTTCGAAAACATTCCGCACTTCCCTGGTAATGTAATTCCTCACGTCCTTTTCGATAAAATTTAACTCGCGGTGACCCCCGACAGCCGCAACAAATGATTGGTAGGTTTTACTTGGTCTAATACCGGCCTCCTCGTTATTCTCTATTGTACGACGAATGGACATGCTTAGTTTCCTGTGCTGTTTGAGCATCTCTGCTTTACTTGGACAGCAGGGGTCTGAATGATCCAGCACAACCTTTGAAATGATCCAAGCACCGACATCATTCAATGTGTGTATATAAATTCTTGCAGGACTGTTTAAACCGGCTGTTGGATTGGTCTTCTCGGTCGGAGATATTTTAGATTTCCATTTTCCCTCTCTGCTACATGTAATCAGTTGATTCTTAATCTCGTTTCCCTTCCTATTTGTGCTCCGAACTCTTGTAGAGAAACCTGCAGCCTTGGCGTAGTTCCTGTAAAATTTTCCAGCATCTTCAAGGGTGGTAAAGGTCATTCCAACCTTCGGAACAAGCTGGTCATCAACAACCGAGAGAGGCTACAGAATACACCATGTCAAAAACTGTAAATACACCCATAGATACGATTCAAATACACCCAATCATGTCTGATATGATACACCGGAACCGCAACAACTCAACTAAAATGACAATAACAGCCATAAATTGTAAATACACAGGCTGCAGAATACACCATGTCAAAAACTAAAAACACACCCAATCATGTCTGATATAATACACCTGAACAACAACAACTCAATTAAAATAACAAAAAAGCAGTAAAGTGTAAATACACCCACATTTCTAGCAAAAATACACCCAAAAAAGGTCTGATCTACACCCGAGCGTCTGATATAAATTCCAGATAATTAATCAAAACTAATACATTACATTCAAACCTCAGGAACTTCGTTAGATTCACATTCATAGTCCACTTCGCCTGGATTCAGCTGACAATCTGAGGTTGAATCATCCATTATCTTCAAAAACGAATTCAAACTTTGATTTCAGAAATCGAATAGAAAACGAAGATGGAGTTGCAGAGAGAGAAACTAACGTAAATGACAAAGAACATACCAGTGAGAAAGGAGTAGAGAAGAACGATCGAGAAGAAGGAGGAAGAGGAGCGAGAAGAGGAACGACCAAATCTGAAAATAAGGAAAACGAAAAAGGAAACAGATCTTTTAAATTTGGTAGCTATATATACGCATGATATTTATAGAGCGCGTGTATTCCACGTATGTGTAGCAGCGCATTTTTTGGGTTTATTACTTAATGAACTTGTAAAGCATACAAGCCCTAATGGCTTATATGCATAGCTTTTCTGATTAGTTTTATTAATATTTGGAGTTTAAGTTAATTAATATTCTTTTGTAATTTTTTTAATTGGTTATTTCATATGCTTTGGAAATAAAATTTAGTAATAGAAATATTATATAATTTAATTTAAGTAATTTCTATTATGAATGAATTATGGTTTATTTTATAAGTTTGAGCTTTTAGAGATTAATTTATTAAAAATAATTAAATGGATTTTTATAAATACTTAAAGTTTAAGTAATTTATTATAATTAGATATTTTGTAAATTGAAATTAAAGTTTCGGTGATAGAAAAATAATAAAAAATAATATCATTTAATTTGAATAATTAGTATTGAATTTAAACTATATTTTATAAAAATATGATTAATATGCTTATTTTATAATTTAAATTATAAATAATTAATTTAACTTAGTAATATGTTGATAAATAATGTTCTTAAATATTCTTAAAAGAGTATATTTGGTTTTAAAATTACTCTACCTTCCAATTTTATCAAAATATTTATTCATATCTCTCCATATTCTTTTATAAAATCCTAATTTCTAACCCTAAATCCCAAAATCCCCAAATTCATTCATTCAGAAACCCTAATTTCCCCAATTCCTAACCCTAATAACTGTAGCCTCACCTTCCTTCACGTAACAAACACATACACACGTAGAGGTAGAAATGAGAGATGGAGATCCTAGATCCAGAGAGTGAGGGAGCTGCGAGGAAGAAGAGAAGGAGAAGGGCGTGGCGTCGCCGGTTGGGTACCACTGCCGTTCAACTCGTCGTCGCGCCGCCCACGTCGAGCTCGTTCCGTCACCATGTCGCGGAAGAGGGATTTCCGCCCGGGGTTGCGAAAGAGGGATTGCCGCCCGGGGTCGCGCCGTTCGTGGAGCTTGCCGCCGTCGCCGTTCTAGCTACTGCTGCCGCCACACTCCACGCCATTGCCATCGTCATTCGCGGAGGAAGAGGAAGCAAGTGCGCCAGAGGAGAGCGAGAGAGACCGAAGCTGCGAGGGAGAGGAAGTGACGCACGAAGCTGCCGCAGGAACTGCGAGCCAGAAGAGCCACTGACGTTGCCATTGTAGCCATCACCATCACCGTGAGTGAAGTCCGCCGCTGGTACTAATAGAGACTGCCGAAGTTACTGTTTTGACTCTGATGTAATTCATCCTTGTCCTGCTCACGGTTGTCCTCTGTTCTTCCTCTGCTTTTGATTTTCGCAGTTACCTGAATCTCTGCCGCCGTGGGTATTGCCGTAGGAGTCGTTGGGAACTAATGTTGGAGCTGCCCTTGATGATTCTGATGCTGCTGCGTAGGTTCGGAGCTGCTGTGTTGTTGCCGGACGAATGGAACTCATAAAAAAAATGTTATTGAGGCTGATGTTTGGTTTGATGGCGTTGTTAACGCGACACTGAGGTAGGGGGTTTAACTTAAATGATTTTTAATTTTAGAATTTCCATAAAGTTTATTGAATAACTGCAAATAAATTTAATAGCTGAGTAATTGATTGATTATGTGAATATAGAATTGTGGCTGAAATTGTGACTGGAATGGCTGAGATTGTGATTTGAAATTGTTGATTAGTGATATTGATTGATTATGTAGATTGGGAATTGTTTGATGACCAATTGTTGAAAATTTCTGAATTTTAATGGATTATGTTGGATTTGTTGCTGTTGAGCTATTATTTGATATATTGTAATGTTAATGAACTTGGTTGGTGGTTGATTTGGAACTGATTTTGAGGGGTATTGAAGGGTTGGATTTTGAATACTAAATGGTTTGCTGGAAATCAGATTCTCTTAAAATTAAACGGCAACTTTGAAAGTGATTTAGTAACTCTATAGTGACTGAAATGATAAGAATTTAAATGTTAAGTAAATTATATTAATTATAATTGTGAAAATTCAATTTTTAAGGTTTCGTATCTACTAGAGAATTAGTTATGATTTTTCAAAGTTGAACTCTAAAATCTGATTTTCTGCATAATTTTAAACGAAGTCAGAAACTTTGAAAAGCTATAACTAATTATGTAATGATCGGAATTGCATGAGACTAAGTCTGGGTTAAACATAGGAATATAAGGAACTAAACTGAAAAATTTGAGACCTTTTTGTTAACCATACAATTTATGGCAAATTTTAAAAGTTGGGTTGGTAAATCTGTCCTGCAGTAGAAAAGGTCAAACAGGGCAACAACTTGTGTGTCTTGCTGCAACTTCTACGAGCTGAGTTTTGGAGCGAAAATAATTTTGCTATAAAACTTGATTAATTTGGTTTATTTCTCTAAAACTTCAGAATTTTAGGAGTTAAGGATTGGGAGTTGTGAATTTTTGAATATTGGTGGTCAAAGCTGAAAAGAAACAGATTTCAGCAAGCTATGCATCAACTTCCAATGCTTGTAACTCTTAGAATTAAATAGCAATTGGGTTGCAACCAAGATAAACTTGTTTCTGGATGAGTTAGGAGTTTCAAAACCAAAATTTAGCTTAATTGGAGTTTTGTAATAAGAGTTATTCAAATTGGAAAGTACTAAGCTTGTTGGTTTCTAAAACAGATTCTGACTTATTTTTACTTAACTTCCATGTTATGTAACTTCTTCATTAAAACTGGTATTAACTCAAAACTAATTGAGAAAGAAACCCAGATGAGTGAAGTTAAATTATATTAATTTTTAAAGTCATTGGATTTAACTTGGATTTTATATTGAATTTTGAATATCACATGCTGCTGTTGTTTTTCTGGTTTTACGCACTGCAGAGCAGTCACGGTTTTTTCTTTATTCCTAAGGCTAGAGAAAATAGAAAATTATGATCTTTAGTTTGTTAGAAAGCTTATTTCAAGATGAACGCCTAGACATAAAGTTTGTGCAATTCCGAGTTTATTTGCTATATTAAAAACAAAAAAGAAGATAGAGTGTTGAGAATGTCTGACATAAAGCTTATTGTATGATTATCTGTTGCTTGAGGCAACCCAAGAGATATTTGTTTATTTGTTTGTTGCTTGAAGCAACCCAAGAGATATTTGTTTGTTCCTTGAAGCAACCCAAGAGATATTGTTTGCTTATTTGTTGCTTAATGCAACTCAAGAGATAATATTTATTTATCTGTTGCTTAAAGCAACGCAAGAGCTTCTATAGGGAAACTAGGATACCTACAGCAATTTTCCATTCCCAAGAGTATATTTTTCGCAAGTAGAAAGCAGAGGTTGTCTCAATAGAGCTGCTAATAATTATATGCGCATTTATTTGAATGGAAGATCGTATTCGGGAAATCGTGAACTCATGACCGGATAAATGTCGGGAATGCAGGTGCTAATCGACACATGAGCTCATGGCCTGCACTAGGACTAGACATCCATCATATGCATCTATGTGACATTGTTTGGGTGTGTATATTGTAATTAGTTTGCCTAAGTGAATAATTCTGTTTAACTGCTAATTGCTATACTTGATGTAATTGCTCTTGATTGTGTTTGAACCTCATTACCTGTGTTTGTAACTGATTGTTTGGATTGTGGTGATTGGATGTTGATTGAGTTGTTTGGGCCTGAGGCCGTGACTAGTACGTTTGAGGTCTAGTTCTGTATAAAGTATCTGACTGGTTCAGCATAGACTTAATGAACCTATGCTTGGAGCAGGATGATCATTTATACCGCGTAGGTAACTTCTTTTATGTTATGGTCTAGTAAAGTATGAAAAATCAAACTGGTTTAGCATAGACTTAATGAACCTATGCTTGGAACATGTTGGTCATTCATACAGCCTAGGAAACTTTTAAGAGTTTTATAAAGAAAATATGGGTCTAGGATTTTGAATAATTAACTACTGCTTTTAATGAAGGTTAATTTTCTTTTAGATGTCTCTGAATGAAATTAACTATTTGCGCTTTATTCTTTACTTTCACGGCATTCTCGACCTCTACTGAGAACATGTGGTTTGGTTGTCACCCCCAAATTTTCCACCCTTCCAGTGACACAGGTTTGAAGATGCAATATGAAGCTGCAAGCGATTAGTAGGCTTTCTTTATGGTTTTAATTGCTTTCATAGAGTCCTGTCGCTCTTGTCCTTTGAGGTTTTATTTTAACAGAGGGGTAGTGTATTTGGGTTTATATGACTTCTTATGTATAAGAATTACTATTAATAATACTTATATGATTGTTATTATTATTTGCAATGTTTATCCTTGATACATGTCTTTAATGAATAAAAACAAAATTTTCTGACATTTTCTTAAAACTGAAACGCGAAATCAATACAAAGGCTCACTAATTAAGTAGTTAATATTAGAAAAGGTCACGTAACATTCTTTCTAGTAGAAATACCCTGACTTAAGCAAGGTATTTTGCTGGAAGGGATGTTACACGTACGCTTGGGTGGTCTGAAAGCGAAATAACGTGCATGCGTTAGGGACACGTACGCGTGGATGATTTTGTGCCTCTAGCACAGTGCCAGCCCCAGACCATCACAACTCTCTGTTCAGCACGCTATTTACGCCGATTGCCATATCCATGCGTACGTGTGGATTTCCCAGGTTGCAAGTGACGCGTACGCCTCTAGCACAACAGCCGCACGATTCCATCACAACTTTCTTTTGTTGGATAGAATAGCAAAATGTGGAATCGACGCCCACGCGTGGCCAGCGCGCACGCGTGGGTTGCCTCTTTTTTTTTCATAAATGAGCTACCAAAACAATACTAAACATGATTAAGCAAATAAAACCATAATTTAAACTAAATAACCATAAGTGAAAATAAAAATTCGATTTATTACCTATGTAAACAAAAGAGAAATTAGAAAGAATATACTATGGTGGGTGTCTCCCACCTAGCACTTTTGGTTAAAGTCCTTAAGTTGGACATTTGGTGAGCTCCTTGTCATGGTGGCTTGTGCTTGAACTCATGCTAAAACTTCCACCAACGCTTGGACTTCCAATAAGCTTCAACATCTCCAAATAAATTCACCAAGCCTTGATGAAGTTCTCCACAAGCTTTGAGCTCCCAAAGTTGATCCTCATGTATTCCCAGATCCCAAATCTTGTTTCTACACACATCTTTAAGTTGATCATCATGATTCCATCCGGGTGGTTTAGTCTTGGAATTCTCATTTAAGCACCCAAACATCCTCCTAGACCCAATCAATTGAGAATTGTACAAACCCTTACAATTAGGCCTTGAGCCTCCAACCATAACGAGCCTAGGATGGTGTTTCCAACTGCTAACCATATCCCTTTTACTCTTAAAACCACAAATAGCTTTAAGTTGTCCATCTGTTTCAAGCAAATCATACTCAAGTGGGAAAGCAAAGGTTAGGGATAAGAATTTTACCCACTTGAATATTGTGTTGGATGGTAATGGCTTGGGGGAAGGTATTTCCAGTGGCAGCCTTGCCAATGTATGCTTCACTCCCTTGGGCTCCTCTTTGATGATCTCCACCTCTTGAAAAGCTTCTGCAATATTAACCTCTTCCTCTAGTTCAATGGGAGAGGGTTCAATTGTAGGTAAAAACTCATTAATTATTGAACCCATCTCATGATCAACCTCCTCCAACTCTTTAACCATGACATGCCTTAGAGGTTGTACACCCTCCTCAACATCAATTTCAAGCTTCTTGGAGGGAGGTTCTATGAATGGAGGTTCCCATGGGGGTTCCGCATCTCCTAAGTCCTCAACCATTTCCTCTTCTTCAATAATTTCGGCTTTCTCCACTTGCTCTAGTACAAAATCTAACTCCTCCTTGATAACTTCCACTTCTTGACAACTTTCTTCAATTCCCCCTAATTCTTCAGCTACTTCTTCATCTTCAAGGGTCTCTCCTACCTCCACTTTTTGGGCCTCCTCTTGCTTCTCTTGAAGTAGGTATACGTGAAGCCGATCCATTACTTCCCTAAGACAATCATTTCTCTCTTGTTCCATGTCAATAGCATAATTGGGATCTTGTTGCTCTTGGATTGATGGACATGGGTGAAAAGTAAGTGCACTAGAGCTTGAAGATTGAGTATTGGGTATTGGGTGTAAAGGATGGATCCATACGGGATATAAGAGCTTGGAGGGTAGAAGTGAGACCGGTGAAAGTAGAGATGAGTGTGGTCTGAAGCTCCTGTTGCCCTTGACGAATAACACTAAAGGTATCATCTATGGGAGCTTGGAATGGCTCTTGCTCATAGTAAGTTGGAGGAGGTTGTTGCCAAGAGGGTTGATCAAATTCTTGTGGCTCCTCCCATCTCTGGTTGTCCCAACCTGGATGCATGTACTCATTATATCTTTCATTCCCTACAACATAATTTGAACCAAACTCATAGCCAAAGGGATGAGAATTCGTAGTAGCAAATAAAAACAAAAACTAATAATAATTAACGAAAATAAACTCCTAAAACTAGAAACACTAACAAAGAAACGAAAAAAGCAAAATTATTCACAATATTCACAATAACCAATAATAAGGCACACATTTAAAATTTTGTCAAGCAACGGGTGCCATTTTGATGAATGGATTTTTGTTAGTAAAGACTTTCACAATAAATTCTCGTTGCTAGTATAGTTTCTAAACCAATAAAGAATCCTTTCATACAAAAATTTGGTGTCACAAGTAACAAACCCCTATAAAAATAATAACCGAAGTATTCAAACCTTGGGTCGTCTCTCAAGGAATTGCAGGGAAGTGTATCTATTATTATTTATGGAAAAGTATCTTTTTGGGTTTTTAAATGTTGAACAAGGAATGTAAATAACAAGAAAATAAAATAACAATTAAGAAAAGTCTTAGCAAGGATTGATAATTGGAATTCCTATCCTCATTATCTTCTGCAATTGTGACATCAATTGTCCATTGCTCCCACTTAGTTAACCTCTAATTATGAAGGAAAGTCAAGTGGATAAATCAATTTGATTTCTCAAGTCCTAGTCAACTCCTAAGGAAAGACTAGCTTTAGAGAGATTCAAATCAACTAGCAACTTTCAATTATCAATCAACAAAGGAGTTTGATAACTCAAGAGTCTCTAATTACTCAATCTTAGCTAAGAACATAAAAAGCTAGTTTAAAATCCAACCAAGCATTTCATCAAACACTTGATGGGCACAAAGTAAAAGCATAGAAAAATAATAGAGAATGTAAAATCTAAAACATACAATTGCAAGCATCAATGATAACAAATAAAGGAAGAAGCAATAAACATGAAATACCTCAAATTGCATAAAAAGGAAAATCAAATCTAACATGAGAATTCATAAACAAAATTGACAATATAAAGTAATCAATAAAGAAAATAAATAAACTAGAATGCTAGAACAAATGAGAGTAGAAGAGAAACTAAATTAAAATAAAATAGAAATCTGAATTTGAGAAGAATTAAAGCTAAGAATCCTAAAACCTAGAGAGAGGATAGAGCCTCTCTCTATAGAAAACTACATCTAAAACCTAAAATTATGTGCATGAAAGTTGTATGAATGAATCAATGTGATTCCCCCACTCTGCAGTCTCTAATCTGTGTTTTCTGGGCCGAAAACTGGGTCCAAACTCAGTCCAAAATCACCCCCAGCGTTTTCTATGATTTCTGCACGTGACGCATGTCACGGGTACGCATCCGTCATGCGTACGCGTCGATGGTCTTCTTTACGTGCCACGCGTATGCGTCAGGTACGTGCATGCGTCGCTATGGAATGCGCCAAGTCACGCGCACGCGTCAGGTGCGCGCGCGCGTCGTTCTTCGCTGGTCAGCTCTTTAGTTTCTTGTGTCCCTTCCACTTTTGCAAGCTTTCTTTCCATCCTCTAAGCCATTCCTGCCCTATAAATCCTGAAATCACCTAACACACAGATCACGGCATCGAATGGTAACAAGAGAGGATTAAAATTAGTAATTTAAGGCCAAAGAAGCATGTTTTCAATCAAAGCACAGAATTAGGAAGGAAAATGTAAAACATGCAATTTATATGCTTAAGTGTGAGAATAATGGATAAAATCCACTCAATTTTTTAGCATAAAATGTACCACGAAATAGTGGTGCATCATATTCACTAATTGAACTAATGAGAGCTAGAGTCAATGGCTACCAACTATCAATCACTTGGACATTAGTGACTCAAAAATTCTTAAGTTACCTTCCCAAGTGATGAGCGGATAATTTATACGCTTTTTGGCATTGTTTTTAGTATGTTTTTAGTAGAATCTAGTTACTTTTAGTGATGTTTTCATTAGTTTTTATGTTAAATTCACATTTCTGGACTTTACTATGAGTTTGTGTGTTTTTCTGTGATTTCAGGTATTTTCTGGCTGAAATTGAGGGACTTGAGCAAAAATCAGATTCAGAGGTTGAAGAAGGACTGCTGATGCTGTTGGATTCTGACCTCCCTGCACTCAAAATGGATTTTCTGGAGCTACAGAACTCAAAATGGCGCGCTTCTAATTGCGTTGGAAAGTAGACATCCAGGGCTTTCCAGAAATTTATAATAGTCCATACTTTGCCCAAGTTTAGACGATTCAAACTGGCGTTCAACGCCAGCTCTCTGCCCAATTCTGGCGTCCAGCGCCAGAAACAAGTTGCAAAGTGGAGTTCAACGCCCAAACTGGCACAAAAGCTGGCGTTCAACTCCAAAAAGAGCCTCTGCACGTGGAACATTCAAGCTCAGCCCAAGCACACACCAAGTGGGCCCCGGAAGTGGATTTATGCATCAATTACTTACTTTTGTAAACCCTAGTAACTAGTTTAGTATAAATAGGTCTTTTTACTATTGTATTAGACATCCTGGATTGTATTTTGATCCTGTGATCTCGTTTTGGGGGCTGGCCATTCGGCCATGCCTGGACCTTTCACTTATGTATTTTCAAACGGTAGAGTCTCTACACTCCATAGATTAAGGTATGGAGCTCTGCTGTTCCTCAAAGATTAATGCAAAGTACTACTGTTTTCTATTCAATTCATCTTATTTCGCATCTAAGATATTCATTCGCACTTCAACCTGAATGTGATGAACGTGACAATCATCATCATTCCCTATGAACGCGTGCTTGACAACCACTTCCGTTCTACATTAGATTGAATGAGTATCTCTTAGATCTCTTAATCAGAATCTTCGTGGTATAAGCTAGATTGATGGCGGCATTCATGAGAGTCCGGAAAGTCTAAACCTTGTCCGTGGTATTCCGAGTAGGACTCTGGGATTGAATGACTGTGACGAACTTCAAACTCGCAAGTGCTGGGCGTAGTGACAGACGTAAAAGGATAGTAAATTCTATTCCAGTATGATCGAGAACCTTAAAGATGATTAGCCATGCAATGACAGCGCATCGGACCATTTTCACAGAGAGGAATAGGATGCAACCATCGACAAGGGTGATGCCTCCAGACGATTAGCCGTGCTGTGACAGAGCATTTGAACCATTTTCCCCAGAGGATTGAAAGTAGCCATTGGCACCGGTGACATCCTTACAAAAAGCCAGCCATAGAAAGGAGTAAGACTGATTGGATGAAAACAGCAAGAAAGCAGAGGTTCAGAGGAACGAAAGCATCTCTATGCGCTTATCTGAAATTCTCACCAATGATTTACATAAGTATTTCTATCCTTACTATATTATCCTTTTTCGAAAACTCCATAATTATTTTATATCCGCCTGACTGAGATTTACAAGGTGACCATAGCTTGCTTCATACCAACAATCTCCGTGGGATCGACCCTTACTCACGTAAGGTTTATTACTTGGACGACCCAGTGCACTTGCTGGTTAGTTGTATCGAAGTTGTGACAAATTATGAATTGAGATTAGAGCACCAATTTTTTGGAGCCATTACCAGAGATCACAATTTTGTGCACCAAGTTTTTGGCGCCGTTGCCGGGGATTGTTCGAGTTTGGACAACTGACGGTTCATCTTGTTGCTCAGATTGGGTAACTTTCTTTTCGTTTTCTTTTCAAAAATTTTTCAAAAAATTTTCAAAAATCTTTCAAAAATTTCTTCTTTGTTTTCGAAAAAAATTTTAAAATAAAAATGTTTTCAAAAATATATTTTTCTTCAGAATTTCTAAGAATGAATTCTAGTGTTTCATGAAGCATGTTGAAGCCTGGCTGGCTGTAAAGCCATGTCTAAATTCTTTTGGACAGAGGTTTCACTTATACTCAAGAGAAGAGCTTCTTTGTCTTTCTTAGCAAATTAGCTGATGCATGTAATAGCATACTAAAGCTTGGCTGGCTATTAAGCCATGCCTGACCCTTTGATTGGAGCTTTAGACTAAAGAGCATAAGATTCCTGGAATTCATATTAAAAATTTTGGAATCCTTATTTTTTTTTTCAAAATGATTTTTGAAAAAAAAAATTAAAAGAAAATACAAAAAAAAAAATCAAAAAATCATAAAAATAAAAAATATTTCATGTTTCTTGTTTGAGTCTTGAGTCAAGTTGAAAGTTTGGTGTCAATTGCATATTCATCTTGCATTTTTCGAAAATTCATGCATTCATAGTGTTCTTCATGATCTTCAAGTTGTTCTTGGTAAGTCTTCTTGTTTGATCTTGATGATTTTTTGTTTTGTGTTGTATGGTGTTTTTCATATGCATTCTTGAATTCTTAGTGCCTAAGCATTAAAGATTTCTAAGTTTGGTGTCATGCATGTTTTCTTTGCAATAAAAATTTTTCAAAAATATGTTATTGGTGTTCATCTTGACATTCAAAGTGTTCTTGGTGTTCATCTTGACATTCATAGCATTCTTGCATACATCCATTGTTTTGATCTAAAAATTTTCATGCATTGCATAATTTTCATGTTTTTTTCTCTCATCATAAAAATTCAAAAATCAAAAAAATATCTTTCCCTTTTTCTCTCTTAAAATTTCGAAATTTAGATTTGACTTTTTCAAAAATTTTTAAAATCTAGTTGTTTTTATGAGTCAAATCAAATTTTCAATTTAAAAATCTTATCTTTTTCAAAATCTTTTTCAAAAATCAAATCTTTTTCATTTTTCTTAGTTATTTTCGAAAATTTTAAAAATCTTTTTCAAAAATCTTTTTCTTATCTTTATCACATAATTTTCGAAAATAACATCATCAATTAATGTTTTGATTCAAAAATTTCAAGTTTGTTACTTGCTTGTTAAGAAAGATTCAAACTTTGAGTTCTAGAATCATATCTTGTGATTTCTTGTGAATCAAGTCATTAATTGTGATTTTAAAAAAATCAAATCTTTTTCAAAACTAATTTCAATCATATCTTTTCAAAAATATCTTCTTATCTTTTTCAAAAAAAAAAATTTTTTTTTTATTTCAAAATATCTTTTCTAACTTCCTAACTTCTTATCTTTTCAAAATTTGTTTCAACTAACTAACTAACTTTTTGTTTGTTTCTTATCCTTTTTCAAAACTACCTAACTAACTCTCTCTAATTTTCGAAAATATCTTCCCTCTTTTTCAAAAATTCTTTTTAATTAACTAATTATTTTCATTTTATTTTATTTTGTTTTAATTTTCGAAAATTACTAACCTTTTTCAAAAACTATTTTCAAAAATCACTAACTCTTTTTCAAAAAAAATTATTTTCGAAATTTTCCCTCTCTCATCTTATTCTATTTATTTATTCATCCACTAACATCTCTTCCTCACCAAAAATCCGAACTCCCTCTCTCTTTCTGAGTTCAGATTTTCTTCTTCTTTTCTTCTACTCACACAGGGACCTCTATACTATGGTATAAAGGATCCCTATTATTATTATTATTATTATTATTATTATTATTATTATTATTATTATTTTCTGTGCCCTCTTCTTTGTCATATGAGCAGGAGCAAGGACAAAAATATTCTTGTGGAAGCAGATCCAGAACCTGAAAGGACTCTGAAGAGGAAACTAAGAGAAGCTAAATTACAACAATCCAGAGATAACCTTTCAGAAATTTTCGAACAAGAAGAGGAGATGGCAGCCGAAAATAATAATAATGCAAGGAGGATGCTTGGTGACTTTACTGCACCAAATTCCAATTTACATGGAAGAAGCATCTCCATTCCTACCATTGGAGCAAATAATTTTGAGCTGAAACCTCAGCTAGTTTCTCTGATGCAGCAGAACTGCAAGTTTCATGGACTTCCATCTGAAGATCCTTTTCAGTTCTTAACTGAATTCTTGCAGATCTGTGATACTGTTAAGACTAATGGAGTAGATCCTGAAGTCTACAGGCTCATGCTTTTCCCTTTTGCTGTAAGAGACAGAGCTAGAATATGGTTGGACTCTCAACCCAAAGACAGCCTGAACTCTTAGGATAAGCTGGTCACGGCTTTCTTAGCCAAGTTCTTTCCTCCTCAAAAGCTGAGTAAGCTTAGAGTGGATGTTCAAACCTTCAAACAGAAAGAAGGTGAATCCCTCTATGAAGCTTGGGAGAGATACAAAGGACTGACCAAAAAGTGTCCTTCTGACATGCTTTCAGAATGGACCATCCTGGACATATTCTATGATGGTTTATCTGAGCTATCAAAGATGTCATTGGATACTTTTGCAAGTGGATCCATTCACCTAAAGAAAACGCCTGCAGAAGCTCAAGAACTCATTGACATGGTTGCTAATAACTAGTTCATGTACACTTTTGAGAGGAATCCTGTGAGTAATGGGACGCCTCAGAAGAAGGGAGTTCTTGAAATTGATACTCTGAATGCCATACTGGCTCAGAATAAAATATTGACTCAGCAAGTCAATATGATTTCCCAGAGTCTGAATGGAATGCAAGCTACATCCAACAGTACTCAAGAGGCATCTTCTAAAGGAGAAGCTTATGATCCTGAGAACACTGCAATAGCAGAGGTAAATTACGTAGGTGAACCTTATGGAAACACCTATAATCCATCATGGAAAAATCATCCAAATCTCTCATGGAAGGATCAAAGGCCTCAACAAGGCTTTAATAATGGTGGAAGAAACAGGTTTAGCAATAGCAAGCCTTTTCCATCATCCACTCAGCAACAGACAGAGAACTCTGAACAAAGTACCTCTAATTTAGCAAACTTAGTCTCTGATCTATCCAAGGCCACTGTAAGTTTCATGAATGAAACAAGGTCTTCCATTAGAAATTTGGAAGCACAAGTGGGCCAGCTGAGTAAAAGGATCACTGAAATCCCTCCTAGTACTCTCCCAAGCAATACAGAAGAAAATCCAAAGAGAGAGTGCAAGGCCATTGATATTACCAAAATGGCCGAACCCAAAGAGGGAGAGGAGATGTGAATCCCAGTGAGGAAGACCTCCTGGGACGTCCAGTGATCAATAAGGAGTTTCCCTCTGAGGAACCAAAGGAATCTGAGGCTCATCTAGAGACCATAGAGATTCCATTGAACCTCCTTATGCCCTTCATGAGCTCTGATGAGTATTCCTCTTCTGAAGAGAATAAGGATGTCACTGAAGAGCAAGCTGCCAAGTTTCTTGGTGCAATCATGAAGCTGAATGCCAAATTATTTGGCATTGAGACTTGGGAAGATGAACCTCCCTTGTTCACCAATGAACTAAGTGATCTGGATCAACTGACATTGCCTCAGAAGAAACAGGATCCTGGAAAGTTCTTAATACCTTGTACCATAGGCACCATGATCTTTAAGGCTCTGTGTGACCTTGGTTCAGGAATAAACCTCATGCCCCTCTCTGTAATAGAGAAACTGGGAATCTTTGGGGTGCAAGTTGCTAAAATCTCATTAGAGATGGCAGACAATTCAAGAAAACAGGCTTATGGACAAGTAGAGGACGTGTTAGTAAAGGCTGAAGGCCTTTACATCCCTGCTGATTTCATAGTCCTAGATACTGGGAAGGATGAGGATGAATTCATCATCCTTGGAAGACCTTTCCTAGCCACAGCAAGAGCTGTGATTGATGTGGACAGAGGAAAATTGATCCTTCAAATAAATGAGGACAACCTTGTGTTTACAACTCAAGGATCTCTCTCTGCATCCATGGAGAGGAAGCATAAAAAGCTTCTCTCAAAGCAGAGTCACACAAAGCCCCCACAGTCAAACTCTAAGTTTGGTGTTGGGAGGCCACAACCAAACTCAAAGTTTGGTGTCAAACCCCCATATCCAAACTCTAAGTTTGGTGTTGGGGGGTCTCAACAAAGCTCTGCACATCTGTGAGGCTCCATGAGAGCCCACTGTCAAGCTATTGACATGAAAGAAGCGCTTGTTGGGAGGCAACCCAATGTTTATTTATCTAATTTTTATTGTTTTTCATGTTTTATTAGGTTCATGATCATGTGGAGTCACAAAATAAATATAAAAAATTGAAAACAGAATCAAAAACAGCAGAAGAAAAATCACACCCTGGAGGAAGACCTTACTGGCATTTAAATGCCAGTAAGAAGCATCTGGCTGGCGTTCAACGCCAGAACAGAGCATGGTTCTGGCGCTGAACGCCCAAAATGGGCAGCATCTGGGCGTTTGAACGCCAGAATTGCACCTTGGAGAAGAGCTGGCGCTGAACGCCCAGAACAAGCATGGTTCTGGCGTTCAACGCCAGAAATGGGCCACAAATGGGCGTTCAACGCCCAGAACAAGCACCAATCTGGCGCTGAACGCCCAGAGTTGTGTGCAAGGGCATTTTGCATGCCTAATTTGGTGCAAGGTTGTAAATCCTTGAACACCTCAGGATCTGTGGACCCCACAGGATCCCCACATACCTCCACCCACCTTACCTCCTCATAATCCTATATTACTCTCTCTCTCCATTCATAATCATCCCTTCTGTTTTCCATTTACCACTCACATCCACACACCCTACCTACCTTCAAAATTCAAAATCTCTTTTCCCACCCAACCCCACCCATATGGCCGAATACACACATCCCTCCATCTCCTCCATATCGTCTTCTTCTTCAACTATTCTTTCTTCTCTTGCTCGAGGGTGAGCAACATTCTAAGTTTGGTGTGGTAAAAGCATAGCTTTTTGTTTTTCCATAACCATTAATGGCACCTAAGGCCAGAGAAACCTCAAGAAAGAGGAAAGGGAAGACAATTGCTTCCACCTCTGAGCCATGGAAGATGAAAAGATTCATCTCAGAAGCCCATCACTAAGAAAAGGATGGAGCAAACAAGAGAGCACATTCATGGATCTCAATAGGAACATGAAGAAGTTCATCATCAAGAAATCCCTGAGATACCTCAAGGGATGCACTTTCCTCCATAGAACTCTTGGGAGCAAATCAATACCTCCCTAGGAGAATTAAGTTCCAACATGGGACAATTAAGGGTGGAACATCAAGAGCACTCCATCATCCTTCATGAAATAAGAGAAGATCAAAAAGCAATGAGGGAGGAGCAACAAAGACAAGGAAGAGACATAGAAGAGCTCAAGGACATCATTGGTTCCTCAAGAAGGAAACGCCACTATCACTAAGGTGGACTCATTCCTTGTTCTTACTTTCTCTGTTTTTCGTTTTCTATGTTAAGTGCTTATCTATTTTTGTGTCTTATTACATGATCATTAGTATTTAGTAACTTTGTCTTAAAGTTATGAATGTCCTATGAATCCATCACCTCTCTTAAATGAAAAATGTTTTAATTCAAAAGAACAAGAAGTACATGAGTTTCGAATTTATCCTTGAACTTAGTTTAATTATATTGATGTGGTGACAATGCTTCTTGTTTTCTGAATGAATGCTTGAATAGTGCATATGTTTTTTGAAGTTGTTGTTTAAAAATATTAAATATGTTGGCTCTTGAAAGAAAGATGACAAGGAGACATGTTATTTGATAATCTGAAAAATCATAAAAATGATTCTTGAAGCAAGAAAAAGCAGCAAAGAACAACGCTTGCAGAAAAAAAAATATAGAAAAAGAAAAAGCAAGCAAAAAAAGCCAAAAGCTCTTAAAACCAAAAGGCAAGGGTAAATAAAAAGGATCCCAAGGCTTTGAGCATCAGTGGATAGGAGGGCCTAAAGGAATAAAATCCTGGCCTAAGCGGCTAAACCAAGCTGTCCCTAACCATGTGCTTGTGGCGTGAAGGTGTCAAGTGAAAACTTGAGACTGAGCGGTTAAAGTCAAGGTCCAAAGCAATAAAAGAGTGTGCTTAAGAACCCTGGACACCTCTAATTGGGGACTTTAGCAAAGCTTAGTCACAATCTGAAAAGGTTCACCCAGTTATGTGTCTGTGGCATTTATGTATCCGGTGGTAATACTGGAAAACAAAGTGCTTAGGGCCACGGCAAAGACTCATAAAATAGCTGTGTTCAAGAATCATCATACTGAACTAGGAGAATCAATAACACTATCTGAACTCTGAGTTCCTATAGATGCCAATCATTCTGAACTTCAATGGATAAAGTGAGATGCCAAAACTATTCAAGAGGCAAAAAGCTACAAGTCCCGCTCATCTGATTGGAGCTATGTTTCATTGATAGTTTGGAATTTATAGTATATTCTCTTCTTTTTATCCTACTTGATTTTCAGTTGCTTGGGGACAAGCAACAAATTAAGTTTGGTGTTGTGATGAGAGGATAATTTATACGCTTTTTGGCATTGTTTTTAGTATGTTTTTAGTAGAATCTAGTTACTTTTAGGGATGTTTTCATTAGTTTTTATGTTAAATTCACATTTCTGGACTTTACTATGAGTTTGTGTGTTTTTCTATGATTTCAGGTATTTTCTGGCTGAAATTGAGGGACTTGAGCAAAAATCGGATTCAGAGGTTGAAGAAGGACTGCTGATGCTGTTGGATTCTGACCTTCCTGCACTCAAAATGGATTTTCTGGAGCTACAGAACTCAAAATGGCACGCTTCCAATTGCGTTGGAAAGCAGCCATCAGGGGCTTTCCAGAAATATATAATAGTCCATACTTTGCCCAAGTTTAGACGATGCAAACTGGCGTTTATCGCCAGCTCTCTGCCCAATTCTGGCGTCCAGCGCCAGAAACAAGTTGCAAAGTGGAGTTCAACGCCCAAACTGGCACAAAAGCTGGCGTTCAACTCCAGAAAGAGCCTCTGCACGTGGAACATTCAAGCTCAGCCCAAGCACACACCAAGTGGGCCCCGGAAGTAGATTTATGCATCAATTACTTACTTCTGTAAACCCTAGTAACTAGTTTAGTATAAATAGGACTTTTTACTATTGTATTAGACATCCTGGATTGTATTTTGATCCTGTGATCTCGTTTTGGGGGCTGGCCATTCGGCCATGCCTGGACCTTTCACTTATGTATTTTCGAACGGTAGAGTCTCTACACTCCATAGATTAAGGTATGGAGCTCTGCTGTTCCTCAAAGATTAATGCAAAGTACTACTGTTTTCTATTCAATTCACCTTATTTTGCTTCTAAGATATTCATTCGCACTTCAACCTGAATGTGATGAACGTGACAATCATCATCATTCCCTATGAACGTGTGCCTGACAACCACTTCCGTTCTACATTAGATTGAATGAGTATCTCTTAGATCTCTTAATCAGAATCTTCGTGGTATAAGCTAGATTGATGGCGGCATTCATGAGAGTCCGGAAAGTCTAAACCTTGTCCGTGGTATTCCGAGTAGGACTCTGGGATTGAATGACTGTGACGAACTTCAAACTCGCAAGTGCTGGGCGTAGTGACAGACGCAAAAGGATAGTAAATTCTATTCCAGTATGATCGATAACCTCAAAGATGATTAGCCATGCAGTGACAGCGCATCGGACCATTTTCACAGAGAGGAATAGGATGCAACCATCGACAAGGGTGATGCCTCCAGACGATTAGCCGTGCTGTGACAGAGCATTTGGACCATTTTCCTGAGAGGATTGAAAGTAGCCATTGGCACCGGTGACATCCTTACAAAAAGCCAGCCATAGAAAGGAGTAAGACTGATTGGATGAAGACAGCAGGAAAGCAGAGGTTCAGAGGAACGAAAGCATCTCTATGCGCTTATCTGAAATTCTCACCAATGATTTACATAAGTATTTCTATCCTTACTATATTATCCTTTTTCGAAAACTCCATAATTATTTTATATCCGCCTGACTGAGATTTACAAGGTGACCATAGCTTGCTTCATACCAACAATCTCCGTGGGTTCGACCCTTACTCACGTAAGGTTTATTATTTGGACGACCTAGTGCACTTGCTGGTTAGTTGTATCGAAGTTGTGACAAATTATTAATTGAGATTAGAGCACCAAGTTTTTAGAGCCATTACCAGAGATCACAATTTCGTGCACCACCAAGCCAAGGACATAAAATAAAATTCTACTCTAATATCCTTTCAAGCATTTTGACAAACACTTGGAAGGCATAAAAGAAAAGCATAGTAAATTGACAACAAGAATGAAATCTAACAACAATTTATTGCAAAGAATCAACAACAACAATCAAAGAAAGCACAATTAACATAAATTACCTCAAATTGCATTAAAAGAAAATAAAAGGAACAAGAGTAGATCAACAACAAAGTGTAGAAACAAAATAGAGGAAATTACAACAAAAGAATAGAAGAACAAGATGTAACAACAAAGAATTCCAAAGTAGAAGTAGATGAGAAGCATGAATTAAAACATAGATCTAAGCTTATTGACCTAAACCTAATCCTAATTCTAGAGAGAACTGAGAGCTTCTCTCTCTAAAACTAACACTAAAACTAGATCTAAACTCTCAATGATACATGATGATTTCCCCTTCAATCCTTGGTCCTTTTAAGTGTTTTGGCGCCAAAGTTGGTTTACATTGGGCCCCACAGCCTCTGTGAATTTGCTGGGCACGTTTTCACTTAAAAATCACGTGCCAGGACCGACGCGTACGCGTACAGCACGCGTGCGCGTCCATGGGGTTTTTACAATCAACGTGTGCGTGTCTGTTTCGCGTGCGCGTGGATGAGCGCAACCAAATCTTTGGTTTTTCCATGTGTTCTTCACTTTGCATGCTTTCCTCTTCACTCCTTTGATCCATTCCTAGCCTTTTCAACCTGAAATTACTTAACAAACAAATCAAGGCATCTAGTGGAATCAAAGGTGAATTAAAATCAACAAATTAGAGGTCTAAAAGCATGTTTTTACACTTAAGCACAAAATGAGGGAGAATCACAAAACCATGCTATTTCATTGAATAAATGTGAGAAAAGGTTGATAAAATACTCTAAATTCAACACAAGATAAACCCTAAAAACGGGGTTTATCAATAACCGGTTTCATCATGTAAAACCAATTTGGTTAATTAACCAATACTATATTTTTGGTTAACCAAAAAACTGGTTTGGTTTTTGGATTAACCAAACCATGATCACCCCTATCAAGCATTACCTTGAAGGAGATATTAAGCTAGGAGGCTCAACACTGCTACTAAGCTAACTACAGTGAAGTCTAGCTAAAGACATTAAAGAAGCACTTGTTGGGAGGCAACCCAATGATCAATAGCATATTATTTTCTATTTCTCTGATTATACCCGTTTTTGAGTTAGTCTCTTTTCATAATTTGGTTTCATTAATTTACTTCTTCATGTTAGTGATCATGAACAGTGTTTAAACAGAGGCAGAATGATGCAGAACAGAAAGAAGAATATCCTGGAGGAAGCACCTTTCTAGCGTTGGACGCCATAAAAGGATGAAGAATGGGCGTTTAGTGCCCACTGGCTGGCGTTCAACGCCCAGAAAGGAGGAACAGCCAGTGTTAAACTCCAAAATCAAGCCATTCTGGGCGTTTAACGCCAGAAAAGGGGCAAAGAAGGTAACTTTTCAAACCTTATCTTTTCTCCATCTTATCTTTTTTCATTCAAACTAACATTTTAAATTTATATTTTGAAATTTCATGACTTTCACTTCAAATATTTTTCAATCATAATCTTTCAAATTCAGTTTCTTTACATATCTTTTCAAATTTTGATACCATCTTTTCAAATCTTTTTCATATATTTTTCAAAATTTCATATTCTTCATGGTTCTTTTTCAAATATTTTAATTAAACCTCAATCTTTTTTATATATTCTATCCTATCTTTTTTATCTTTTTCATGTCTTTATATTTTAAAACCTATCTTTTTCTATCTTTTATTAAAATATGAATCATATCTTCCTTATCTTTTATTTAATTAAATTCGAAACCCTCCCTCCCCTCCCTCTATATATCTGTGTTCCCCACTCCCTCATTCACCACCTCTTCCATTCGAATAACTCTTCTCCTCTTCTCCTCTCCTTCACTTTCTTCATCTTCCTTTCTTCCTTTTGCTCAAGGATGAGCAAACCTTTAAGTTTAGTGTGGAAGGAGCCTTGCTTTCTCACTCCATTCGAATCCCATGGCTCTAAAAAGTGGAAAGCTCACTTCAAGAAAAAGAAAGAAGATGGCCCAACAGTTGTTTTCAAACCTGTTAGATTCTACACCAAGCAACATGAAGAACATTATTACAAAATAATGAGTAAGAGGCCAGTAATCCCAGAGGCAAGATTCGAATTAGGAGAAGACGAATACCCGGAGATTCAAGAGCAAATTCAAAAGAGAGGCTGGAAGATTCTAGTCAATCTTGAGATCAATGTTGGAGGAAACATGATCTATGAATTTTATACAAATCTGTGGATGACAGATAAGCAAAAGAAAGATGGACAAGCATTCTATACTTTTCGCACTATGGTTAGAGGGAAGATCATCTATTTTCATCTTGATAGGGTGAGAGAGATCTTTAAATTACCCCTATAAAGGGATGACCCTGAATCCTTTAATAGAAGGGTGATAGCCAATCCAAAATTGGATCAAGTCCTAGAGGACATATGTCTGCCCGGAACTCAATGGATTAAAGATGCAAAAGGCAAGCCAAACCAGCTGAAAAGAATGGACCTCAAGCCAATTGCTAGAGGATAGCTGGACTTCATTGGGCATTCTATACTTCCCACTAGTAACCGCTCTGAAGTCACTGTAGCAAGAGCTGTGATGATTCACTGCATCATGATGGGAATGAGGTAGAAGTTCACCAAATATTTCCCCGTGAGATGTACAATTTTACAAACAGGATGTCCACTCAAGCCAAGCTGGCCTACCCAAACCTTATCTTTCACTTATGTCAAGTGGCTAAAGTCTTGATTCACATAGAAACATTTATCCCAGTGGAAATCCCAATCACCAAACAGGTGATGAAAAGCGCCAGGGTACCAGAGGATCATCCCAAAAGGAAGGCATCTGAGCCTCCACAAGAGATCCCTCTAATTGAATATTGGACTCAGTTGGAAGCATCTTTAATTCAACTGCAAACCACATTGGATCAACTAAGAGAAAAGTAGAAAGATCAGACTAGCATGATTTGCAAATTGGTCAAGGAGCAAGAGAAGCAGGGGCGTGAATTAGAAGCTTTGAAGCACTAGAAACTTTCCCCTGAAGAACCCAGTGCCTCCCATGATTAAGGTGGTTGAGTTCCACCTCCCATATTTCTGTTATTCTAATTTCTGTTTCTCATATTTAGGTTTACATGATCACTAATAGTATTTAAGTTTCTATCTTATTTTTCTGTCTTTTAATTTAAAGAATTGCATAAGCATTAATAATAATTTAGTTTTTTTATTTCTGTCAATTAGTTATAAAATATTCCACTTATCAGCATCAAACTTGAATAAAATAGTGATTTTTTAAGAAGAATTAAATATGCATGAATTTTCGAGTTTTATCCTGAGAATAGTCCAATTATCTTGATGTGGTGGCATTGCTTTTATTTTTTGAATGTATGAATGAACAGTGCATATTTGAAATTGAAGTTCAAGAATGTTGGCTCTTGAAAGAATGATGAAAAAGGAGAAGTATTATCGGTAATCTGAAAAATCAAAAGAAATTGATTCTTAAAGCAAGAACAAGCAGCAAAAAGCAAGATGCAATAAAAAGAAAAACAAATGCATGCGAAAAAAAAAGAAAAAGAAAGAAACAGAAAAAGCCAATAGCTCTTTAAACCAAAAGGAAAGAGCAAAAAACCAATAACCCTTTAAACCAAAAGGCAAGGGCAAAAGGATCCAAGACTTTGAGCATTAATGGTTAAGGGCCTAAAAGAAACACAATCTTGGCCTAAGCACTCCAAAGGAACAGTGTCCCTAACTACATGCTTGTGGTGTGAAGGTGTCAAGTAAAAAGCTTGAGACTGAGTAGTTAAAGTCGTGATCCAAAGCAAAAAGAGTGTGCTTAAGGACTCTAGACGCCTCTATCTGGGGATTCTAGCAAAGCTGAGTCACAATCCGAAAGGGTTCACCCAGTTAAGTGTCTGTGGCATTTATGTATCCGGTGGTAATACTGGAAAACAAAGTGCTTAGGACTACGGCCAAGACTCTAAAAGATGTGTTCAAGAATAAAAAAGAACTAAACTAGGAGAGTCAAGAATATCATCTGAATTCTACGTTCCTAAAGATGCCAACACTTCTGAGCTTCAATCGATAGTGAGATGCCAAAACTATTTAGAAGCAAAAAGCTACTAAGTCCTGCTCATCTAATTGAAATTGAACTTCATTGAAAACTCTGAGATTTATTGTATCTTACTCTTCTTTTTATCCTACTTTATTTTTGGTTGCTTGGGGACAAGCAACAGTTTAAGTTTAGTGTTGTGATGAGCGGATATTTTATACACTTTTTGACATCATTTTCATATAGTTTTTGTTATGTTTTACTTAAGTTTTATCAAGTTTTCATAGGTTTTAGTGCAAAATTCACATTTTTAGATTCTACTTTGAGTTTGTGTAATTATATGCAATTCAGATATTTTCTGGCTGAAATTGAGGAGCTGGAGCAAAAGTCTGATTCAGAAGCAGAGAAAGCACTGCAGATGCTGTCAGGATCTGACCTTTGTGCACTCGAAGGAACTTTTCTGGAGCTACAGATATCCAAATGGAGTGATCTCAATGGCTATGGAAAGCTAACATCCAGGCTTTTCAGAAATATATAATAGTCCATACTTTGCTTCAGAATTGAAGGCCCAAAATTGGCGTTCAACGCTAGCCACCAACCCTATTCTGGTGTCCAACACCCGCAAGGAGGTGACTAGCACCCAACGCCCAAAAGGGGGGCCCTAGCCAGCATTCAACGCCCCCTAGGGATTCTAGCACGTGGCTTACTCCTTTGTTCAGCCCAAACACTCACCAAGTAGGCCCCAGAAGTAGATTTTTGCACTAATAGAATATTTTATCATATTTCTTTAATCCTTAGTCATTAGGTTAGTATATATAGGAGAAGATCACCCTTGTTTAAGATCTTCTTCCACCACCTTACACGTTTTACGATGTTCTATGTACAGTATGAGCCACTAAACCTCCTAGGTTAAGGTTAGGAGCTTTGCTGAGTTTTATGGATTAATGAAAGTACTATTGTGCTATTTCAATTCGTATTTGATTCTCTCCTTAGATGTATCTTCGTTCTTCAACTTTATGAATGAGTTGAACCGTTAAAAGTTATCTTTATTCTACATGGGTTCAGAGAGCGTCTTTCATCGGATATCAATGAACCACTAGCTTGATTATACATCTCTTAGACGGCTAATCCACAACTTCGTTGGGGACTGATAAACGAAATTTATGATGCCGATTTAGAATTCAATAATGGATATAATCGTGAGTATAGTCTAATCGACATTCAAACTTCGCATCAAACAATCTTACAATCTATAACCGAGAGTACTAGTCCCCCGAGTCGTCCTCCCTTGGAATTGCTAGAGCATGCAGCTTATCGATTAGGAAGCCTTGTTGTGGTTTTTTTGAAGGTTTAGCAAAATAAATGACAAACAAGCAATCAATTTTTAGAAGACTTGGCCTAGGGTTGGCATTAGAAATTCTATCCTTATAGTTCCTTCAATGATGACAACAATTAGGCCTTGCTTCATTTAGTTAACCCCTAGGTATAGAGGAAAGTCAAATGAGAGTAACTAACTTGAGTCACAAGTCCTAGTTTTTACCTTAGGAAAATCTAGCTTTAGTGCACTCCAAGTCAATTAGCAATTTCTAATTCCAAATCAACAATTGACATAAACTATTCAACTCTTTCCAATGACCCAAACCCTATGCCAGGTAAGAAATTTTTACTCCATAACCAATGTTGGCATTTTATCAAACAATTGATGAGTAAGGATAAAAGGCATAGTAAAAAAATTGAGAAGGAAGTAGAATTGAAAATGCTTCAACACAAGGAACTAACAACAATTAACAAAGAACAACAATGGAAATGAACTTCTCAAGAAATTGAAAAAATCCAAAACTACAAAGTTGAATCTAGGATCTATGAGGATTGAGCAATTACAAGTACTAATTGAGATTGGAGAAGAAGATCTATAACATGAACAAGTGAATTGAGAATTGCAATGGATCTCACCAAAGTGTGATTGAAAATTCAGAAAATGGATGAAGATGAACCCTAATGAGAGCTTGGAATCTCCCTCTTTCTCTCTACCCAAGAGTGTAACTAAAACAATAGCCAAAAAAATCTAGAACCATCTAAAAATGAGCCAAAAAGTCCTTAACCCTTCAACCCTTGGTCTTCTTAAGCTCTTCCCGCCAAGGCACTTCCCCCAAGATGAGATCTCTAACTGTCTCCACGCCCAGGTCACGTGACTTCTAAAAAAATCATGTTCGAGCATCGGCGCGTACGCGCAAAGCACGCGTGCGCGTCACTGGGGCATCTTGCAATGTGAGCGGAGGCGCAGCGTATGCGTGCGCGCCCATGGGGGTTATTGCCTAGCCGCTACACAAGCCGGCTCGTGGCTTGGCTTCTGGCTTTGATTTCTAGCTGCGCAATCCACACGGGCGCGCCAAGTACGCGCACGCGCCCTTGCTGATGTTTCCAAAGCTCAATTTCTCATGCTCCTTTCCTTCGCGCCCATTCTCCTTCCCTCTTCCGGTTCATCCCTACCCTATATTCTGAAACCACTTAACACACGGGTCACGGCATCGAACGGCACCAAGAGAAGATTAGAAATGTATCTAATTTAGTGCAAAATAAGCATGTTTTCATCCATGAGGCAAAAGTTAGGAAAGGAACACAAAGTCTTGTATTTTCATATGAAAAGCGTGTGGAGTCATTGATAAAACCCCTGAAATCGATACAAGATAAACCCTCAAAATGGGGTTTATCATGGACTTCTCGAGACATCAATTCAGCCGAGGTATGGGGAGATTAGGGTCTTTGTGTTAAAGGCTAGAATCAAGGTGCAGCATTCTCTTATCCGGAAGATTTGACCTTGTTTGTGGCATTTTGAGTAGGATCACCAAGGGGATGAACTGCAGGAGCATCACCCTCATTCAGACTGGATGCGCACTAAACCTGGTGTTCAGCCTAGAGGAAGATTGGCGGTCGCTCATACTGGCGTTGATCACGTACAGCCTGCTATAGAAGAAATCATTCACAGTTGGAGTAGACAGTAAGATATGATTGATCTAGAAGAACAAAGCATCTTCGAAGCCTTAACCATCTTCTTATCGTTGAATTCACAACCACTGAGTAACGTTATTTTTATTTCACTTTACTTTTATGCGCTTAAACCACTAAACAACTTTTCTATCAGTCTAACTAAGATTTACAAGATAACCACTGTTTGATCCATGCCGACAATCCACGTGGGATCGTCCCTGACTCACCTCAGGTATTACTTGGATGACCCAGTGTACTTGCTGGTTTAGTTGTGCGAAGTTAAATTCTGCGCACCAGGGCCGCGTACGCATATGCATCCGATTTTAGAAAAATGTCAACTTATAGAATTTTCAATTTATAACACCAAACTTTATAAATGTTCATAACTTCCTCTACAAAACTCCATTTTCATTAAACTTTATATCGTTTTAAAGCTCTTGAAATCATCTTTAATTTAGGACAAAAATCATTGAATTTTAATGCCCGAGGTTCATGTTATGATCCTCCAAAATTCACCAAAAATAGGTTTTTACCAAAAGTGACAATTCTCTAATTTTTTCCAAAATTTCAAAACCAAACCAATCAAAACCTACTCAAATTCATAAAAAATAATAACACACCCTACAAATTTCTATTTCATTACACTTCAGTCATTCCCACACCTATTTCTCTCATTATTTCATCTTCTCCACTCAATAAATCCATACATTCAATAGATCTCAATCCAAACATACAACTCCAACAATTTCCACAATTTCAATCCCTCACAAGCATTATTTACTAACACACATATATTTCCTCCTCAATACTCATCGAACTTAACAATCATCAATCAATTCTCCATAACATCATTAATCAATATAATCACTCATCATAATCATCTATATCCATCATCAATCATCATAAGCATATACAACACCAACACTCATCATATTATCATCATAACTCATATATCAGACATTCCAACACTCCACAACATACTCTTCATTATCAAACATAAATTCACATATAATTAATCATATACCAACACCATTCAATACTATCATAGGGTCCACTAGCCTAAGTGTCCAGAAATATTACATATTACATAAAGGAAACCGAAACCATACTTTGGCCGATTCCCAATATGCACAAACATCCAAAGCTTGATTCCAACAAGATCTACAAGCCTCAAGCACCAACACCACTTCCAAAACTCACCAACTATCAAGCTATACACATATAACATACCAAAAATTAACACTATGACTAACCAAAAAATCAAACCACAAGAGTTTCAAGAGACTTACCTTACCCAAAAATCCAACAATATTCCAATGCTAGATCACCTCTAAATAACCAAAATCACAAAATCTACTCAAAAACAAAACGTAAAAATACGATAATGTTAGGGCAGGAAACTAGAGCACGAGTTTTGAGTTCCTACCAACAAACCTGAGATAGAAATGATAGGCTCGGCGAGAACTTTGCGTGGCCGTAAACGGCTCGTCAATCGGAGCTCTGGATCAAAAGTTATGAGTGCCTGTTTTTCAATTCTAAATTATTTGTCTTTCCAAAACAATACATTTAATTTTCAAAATCTTATTTTTCTCAATACGCAGTACCGGACAAACTAGAGCCGGTATTGCCAGCTTAAGCATCGGTACGCATTTTTATAAAAATTTTTTGCAAAAGATCATTTTCTCACTCAAAAAAATTTATTGAATTTAAATTTCACCTCTATATTTTAAAAAAAATATTTCTATATTTTTGAACCTATTTCGGGCAATTAAAATTATTATTTTATTAAAGCAGTTATCCCGGTTCTTACAAAAGACACCAACTAAGAAAGGTCTTGGCAAGGGTTAAGAATTGGAATTCCTATCCTCATTATCATCCTCAATTGTGATGGCGAGTATACTTTTCTCTCACTTAGTTATCCTTTAACAATTAAAGAAAAGTCAAGCGAGCGAAACTGACTCTAATCCACAAGTCCTAATGAAAGATTTTCTTTAGTGGGATTCAAGCCAACTAGCAATTCTCAATCCCCAATCAACATCAGATTGTGATAATTCAAGAGTCCCCAAGTCCTCAATCACAAGACAAGAGTATAAAAATCTACCATAAAATCCAACCAAGTATTTTATCAAACACTTGGAAGGCATAAAATGAAAGCATGGTAAAAGTACAATAATAAAATCCAAGACTACCAAATACAAGCTAGCAATAATAATAACTCAATTAAACATCAATACACATAAAAATATCAAATTGCATTAATAAAAATCAAAATTAATAAAGGTTCATAAACATAAAAGTGACCAAATAAAAGAAATAACATGTAAAACTAAGAGAGTAAATATGTAATAACAAGAAATTGCAAGGAAAACTAAATTAAAGCAAGATCAAAACCTAAATCTAAGATGAAATTAAGCTAAATCTACCCTAATTCTAGAGAGAAGAGAAAGAGAGCTTCTTTCTCTAGAATATAACCTAAAACATTATTCTAAACTAAATCTAATTGCTCCCTGATGCGTGAACATCTTCTCTATCTTTTTCTAGTGAATTTGCATTCGAATTATTGAGTTTAATCAAGATTTAAATATCTTTTAGCCACTATGGATGCTACTTTGAGTTGTGTGCAATTCTATTTATTTCAGGTAGCATTCGAATGGATTTGATGGAGTTTCTGTAGAAAAAGAGAAGAAAGTGAATGATGTTGTCAACTCTGACCTCTTTGCACTCCAACGGGAATAACTTGAGTTACAGAGGTCCACTTAACGTGATTCTTATGGCATTGAAAAGCTAACTTCTAGAGCTTTTTAAAGATATAAAATAGTATACACTTCTTTCCCATTTGGTATGGTCAAAGTGGCGCCAAACTTGGAGTTTCTCAAGTTAGACGCCAGAACCACAATCTCCACAATTGCGTTCAGCCAAGGTGGCGCCTAACTTGGAATTTCCTAAGTTAGGCGCCATATGAATGGAGAAGCCTCAAGTTTCAATCTGCCAGAGCAGTGCCTAACTTCACTTTTGTGAAGTTAGGCACCAGTTAAACTTCAAGCAATGGTCCCCATGTTTCATCAAGGCTTGCACGAGTGTTTTAATTAATTTTAATTAAAACTTTATTTTATTTTAAAATAGGAAAAGATATTATTTAGTTTTAGAAAATATATTTTATATTAATTAAGATTAGATATAAAAGGGAAAAGAACCAGCCCTTCGGGCTCTTCTCTTCTCTCTTACCTCAGTCCGCACTTTACAGTTTTACAGAATTCTTGTTTTCTCTCTTAACCATGAGGAACTAAACCTCCACCGTTAAGGTTAGAAGCTCTGTTTATTATATGGATTGATACTATTACTTTTCTATTTTAATTCATGTACTGATTTAAATTCAAGAATTCTTTTCGTTCTTCATCTTATGAATCTGGGTGGAATAGAAGTATGACCCTTATTCTAATTGAGTTCTTGTGAACCTTGGAAAAGCTCTTTACTTGAACAACAACTTGAAAATAATTTCTCCTAAATTTTTAATTATCTGGACTTAACGGGATACGTGATATATAATTCTCTTATATTTGGGAAATTAGGATTTTTGTGGCATATAAACTAGTTTTGAACTTAACCCCCTAATTGGAATCAAGTGACCAAGGAATTGGCGGTTGATGAAGGTTAGAGGAGGCTAAAAATGTCTAAAGAATTAGGGTTTAGTCACATATAGTTTGCCATGAATTAAATCTTGCATGATTAAAGTAGTTGGTAAGAAAAGTTAATCCGAAAAATAAATATCTTTGAAACCTTAACTGTTTTACTCATATATTTCACAATCCATTTATTGCTTGCTTTCTGATTTTCTGAATTTACTGTTTGATGCAATTGAACTCTCAAAACACCATTTTCTGCTTTTCTAACTAAGCCATTCACTTAATTATTGTTGCTTGATCCATCAATCCTCGTGGGATCGACCCTCATTCACTTGAGGTACTACTTGGTACGACCCGTTGCACTTATCGATTAGTTTGTGAATTATAAATTTTGCACCATTTCCCATTTGTTTTCTCTTGAATTTGGCCTCAAATACTTCAGAAATAAGTTGGATTTGGGCTTGAAGGAGTCTAGAAATTGTCAACCACGTTTTCTTTAAGTGAGACACGTGATTGCATTTGTGCGTACGCATGCCTGACCATGTGTACACATGGTTATAAAAATGCAATCGTGCATACGCATTGAGGTTTGTACGTATGCATGGCTATAAAAATTACAATTGTGCGTACGTGATGAGCGGATAATTTATACCCTTTTGGCATTATTTTTACATAATTTTTAGTATGTTTTAGTTACTTTTTATTATATTTTTATTATTTTTTATTCAAAAATCACATTTCTGGACTTTACTATGAGTTTGTGTATTTTTCTATGATTTCAGGTATTTTCTGGCTGAAATTGAGGGACCTGAGTAAAAATTTGATTCAGAGGCTGAAAAAGGACTGCAGATGCTGTTGGATTCTAACCCTGCTGCACTCAAAATAGATTTTCTGGAGTTATAGAAGCCCAATTGGCGCGCTCTTAATTGCGTTGGAAAGTAGATATCTTGAGCTTTCCAGCAATATATAATAGTCTATACTTTGCCTGAGATTTGATGGCCCAAACTGGCATCTAAAGCCAGGCTAAAACATCTTGGAGTTAAACGCCCAAACTGGCACCAAAGCTGGCGTTTAACTCCAGGAACAGCCTATTCACGAAAAAGCCTCAATGCTCAGCCCAGGCACACACCAAGTGGGCCCCAGAAGTGGATTTCTGCACTATCTGCACTTAGTTACTCATTTTCTGTAAACCCTAGTAAATAGTTTAGTATAAAAACTACTTTTAGAGATTTATTTTATATCTTTGATCATGCTATCATAGATCATTGTACACATGTAGAGGCTGGCCTCACGGCCATGCCTAGACCTTTTTCACTTATGTATTTTCAACGGTGGAGTTTCTACACCCCATAGATTAAGGTGTGGAGCTCTGCTGTTTTTCATGAATTAATGCAATTACAATTATTTTTCTATTCAATTCACGCCTACTTCTTCTCCAAGATATACTCTTGTACTTAATTTAGTTAAGTCAGAATGAAGGGGTGACCAGTGACAATCACCCAATCTTCATTACTCGCTTAGCCAAGATCCGCGTGCCTGACAACCACAAAGCGGTCTACATGATGTTCAACGTAGTCATTGGACGACAGCCAGAGTATATTCTCTTGGATATCTAATACACGGACTGAGTCCATGAGAATAGTATCTTCGTGGTATAGGCTAGAATTATTGGCAGCCATTCATGGGATCCGAAAAAGTCTAAACCTTGTCTGTGGTATTCCAAGTAGGATCCGGGAAGGGATAATTGTGACGAGCTTCAAACCTGCGAATGTTGGGCGCAAGTGACAGTGTGCAAAAGGGTCAATGGATCCTATTCCGACACTAGCGGGAACCGATAGATGATTAGCCATGCGGTAGCTGTACCTAGTATTTTTCATCCAAGACGAGATATTTGACAGTTGATTAGCCGTGCAGAAATCGTAGAAGACCATTTTCACTGAGAGGATCCTACAGCTTGCCATGGAAGAAAGTAACGCACGATTGGAAGAAGACAATAGAAAAGCAGAGGATTAGAAGCAACAAAGCATCTCCATACGCTTATCTGAAACTCTCACCAATAAATTACATAAGTAAATTTAGCTTATTTTATGTTTTATTTATCTTTTAATTATCAAAACTTCATAACCATTTGAATCCGCCAGACTAAGATTTACAAGGATGACCATAGCTTGCTTCAAGCCAACAATCTCCGTGGGATCGACCCTTACTCACGTAAGGGGTTTATTACTTGGACGACTGATAAACCACTATTTTATAGTTTATCTTGTGCTTCATTGAGTGGTTTTTATCAACTCTTTACCCACTTATCCATACTATTTGCATGGTTTTACAATTCCTTCCCAGAATTTGTGCTATGATTGAAAACATGCTTCTTTGGCCTTATATTTACTAATATTAATCCTCTCTTATTACCATTAGATGTCGTGATATGTGTGTTAAGTGATTTCAGGGATTACAAGGCAGGAATGGCTTAGAGGATGGAAAGGAAGCATACAAAAGTGGAAGGAATACAAGAAGTTGAAGAAGTTGCTAAGCTGTCCAACCTGACCTCTTCGCACTCAAACAGTAATAACTTGAGCTACAGAGGTCCAAATGAGATGGTTTCAGTTGTGTTGGAAAGATAACGTCTAGGGCTTCGCAACGATATATAATTTGCCATAGCTGCCTCGAAGCCAAGCCATGCAAACGCGTGGATCACACAGATGCATGACCTGGCAAAAACCCAATCCGCGCGAACGCGTGGACGACGCCTCCGCGTCACTTTCCCGCGACCTGTACGTACCAGAAATTGCTGGGGGCGATTTTTGGCCTGTTTTTGACCCAATTTTTGGCTCAAAAAATACAGATTAGAGGCTATAAAGTGGGGAAATGCATCCATTCATTAAGATGTCTTCCATTATTCACTTTTTATAATTTAGATGTAGTTTTTTGAGAGAGAGGTTCTCTCCTCTCTCTTAGGATTTAGGATTAGGATTTCTCTTAAAGGAATTAGGATTTCTTATTATTTCAAATTCTTCTCAGGTTCAATATTCCTTTTATATTTTTATTTATTCTAATATTTTTATTCGTATCTGACTCATGTTATCAATTTGGCTTATGAATTCTTCGTATTTAGATTTGAATGTTTTATTTAATATAATTTGAGGTATTTCAGATTTGACTTTGCTTTGTTTAATTTATATGAATGCTTTTAATTTAATTTAGATTTTTCCCTTTTGGCTTTGGTTGATTAATTGGTAACTCTTGAGTTGTCAAACTCATCGTGATTGATAATTGTTATTTTTGCTAATTGAATTGAATTCCAATAACTCTAGTCCTTTCTTAGGAATTGACTAAGACTTGAGGATCAAACTAATTAGTCTACTTGACTTTCCTTTGCTTTAGTAAAGGTTAACTAAGTGGGATTAAAACTCAATTCTCATCACCATCGATAAGGATAACTAGGATAGGACTTCCAAATTTTCATACCTTCCCAAGAGTTTTATTAGATATTAATTTATTAATTCCTGCAATTTATTTTCCTTGTTCAAACCTTTTGAAACCCAAAAACACTATTTTTCATAACCAATAATAAATCATACTTCCCTGCAATTCCTTGAGAAGACGACCCGAGGTTTGAATACTTCGGTTTATAAATTTTATTGGGTTTGTTACTTGTGACAACCAAACGTTTGTACGAAAAAATTTTCTGTTGGTTTAGGAGCTATACTTACAACGCAATTATATTTGTGAATTTCTTTACCGATAGGAAATCAGTTCGTAAAATGGCGCCGTTGCCAGAGAATTGCAAACGTGTGCCTTATTATTGGTTATTGTAAATATTCACTTTTTGCTTGTTTATTTATTTTTATTTAATATATATATATATATATATATATATATATAATAAAATAAAATAAAAAAAATTTCAGATTTTTATTTTAAAATTTTTTTTATCTTATCTTACCTTAGTTTTAAATTTCAAAATTCAAATCTTTTTTTTCAAAAATTGTATCTTTTTCAAAATCTTATCTTATCTTATTTCAAATTCAAATTTCAAATTTCAATTAAATTCCAAAATTCAAAATTCAAACTTCAAAATTTAAATTTAAAATTTTAATAATCAAACATTTTCAAAATTTAAATCTTTTTCAAATCTTTATCTTATATTGTAGACTTTTTCAAAATTCAAATTTCAAAATTTCAAAATTCAAATTTAAAAATTTTCAAATTTCAAATTTCAAAATTTAAATTTCAATAACCTTTTAATTTAAATTTTTTTTATTTTTTTTTTTAATTTTTATTTGCTATTATGAGTTCTCACCCCATCGCTTTAAGTTTGGTTCCAATGTTGTTGTAAGGAATGGAAACTATAATGAAAATAGGCATCAAGGTTGGAAGAATCAAAGATGGGAGGAGCCACAAGGATTTGATCAATCCTCTTGGCAACAACCCCCTCCAATGCACTATAACCAACAACCATTCTGTGATGCATACCAAAATGATGACTATGGTAGACCCCCTTGTAGTTACCAACAAGTCCCGCCATATGCTTATGAACCATCTCCTTAACACAACTCTGGACCACCATACTCACAAGCCCCTTACCACCAAACACCACCATATGACCCTAACCTATATCCACCACACCAACCACCATATGAACCACACCCAGAACCACCACCTCAATATTCACCATCTCCATATCCTTATCAAGAAGAACCACCTTCCTATTATGAACCCTTTCTCCAAAATAATGAACCCTCATATCCACCCCAATCTCCAATGGATGACTTCCTTCGTGGTCTTCTTCAAGGGCAAGCGAAGATGCAAAGGGATGTACTGGAACTCGCGACTGCCTTAACCGAGGTAGTAAATAAATTAGCTTCTCAACATCTGAACACTCAAAGTACTCCCATGGCTGCATGTGGAGAATCAAAAGAAGAGCGTAGCATGAAGGAGACACTAGAAATTTTGGTGGACAATGAGGAACATGGCTTTGTATTGAAACAAGTGGAGGAAGCCATAATAGTTGCAGAGGAAGAAATGGTTGAAGATTTGGGAGATGTGGAACCTCCATGGGAAACTCAAGTCATAGAGCCCCCTTCTAAGGAGTTTGAAATTGACGATGAGGAGGGTGTACAACCTCCAATGCATATCATAGTTGAAGACTTGGAAGAGGTTGGTCAAGAGATGGAGATTAAAGAAGAAGAAGCACAACCACCCATGCCCTTGGTGAGCAAAGAAGAAGAGATTGAATTGGAAGAAAGCTACCAAGAGGAAGAGGTTGATATTGAAGAAACTTACAAAGAGGTGGAAGTTGTCAGAGAAGAGCACAAGGGAGTGGAGCTTGCAAATTCGTTAGAAATACCTCTCCCAAGGCCATTACCGTCCAACACAATGTTCAAGTGGGTAAAATTCTTATCCTTGACCTTTACTTTCTCACTTGAATATGGGCTACTTGAGACAGATGGTCAACTTAGAGCTCTTTGTGGCATTAAGAGTAAGAGGAAGATGGTTAGTGGTTGGAGTTGTCAGGCAAGGTTCATTAAGGTTCCACATTCCGCACTAGAGTACAAGTGTTGGCACAGAGCTCAATTGAATGGGTCTAGGATGTTGTTTGGCCGCTTCAGTGAGAATTCAAATTGCTTGCCACCCGGATGGAACAATGATAATCAACTTGAAGATGGGTGTAGAAACAAGATTTGGGATCCGGGAATATATGAGGATCAATTTTGGGAGCTCAAAGCTTGTGAAGAACTCCATCAAAGCTTGAGGAATTTACTTGGTATTGATAGAGCTTATTGGAAGTCCAAGCATTGGTGGAAGTTTCAAGGCGAGTTCAAGCATAAGCCACCATAACAGGGAGCTCACCAAATGTCCAACTTAAGGACTCTAACTAAAAGTGCTAGGTGGGAGACAACCCACCGTGGTATGATCGTTCCATTTTCAATTTTATTTAGTTTTGTTTGTTTTTGAATTTTATTTTATTTTATTTCATTGAACCTAGAATTATTCATAACATCCGCATTAGGATTGCATTATGCATTTTTGCATAAAAAAAAACACCCAAGCGACGTGTAAGCGTCGCTGACGCGTCCGCGTCACCAGTGCGTTTGATGAAAAGAGAATTGGACAGAGAGTCACGCGAAAGCGCGGCTGGAGGCGTGCCTTAGGCACAAATATAATCACACGACCGTGTTGCTGACGCATTCGCGTCGTTTGCGAAATAGCCTCCCCACGCATCCGCATCACCCACGCAAACGCGTGGCCCTGTGAAATAGACGTAAATGGGTGTATGGCAGTAAGTTATGATGGAGTGGGGCTGGAACCATGCTGGAAGCACAAGCCCTACCACGCGAACGCGTGCCCCATGCGTCCGCGTCATTTTTAAAAGAAAGGCCATTCACGCGTGCGCATCACCCACGCGCATGCGTCACCCTGAATTTTGGCAATATGCGTTTGAGATAGAGAGTTGCGCGAACGCGAGGCTGCTCTCGCACCACTAGCACAAATCAGGTCACGCGTCCGCATGACCGACGCGTCCGCATCACTTGAAAATATTGCAACTCACGCGATCGTGTGACCCACGCGTCCGCGTCGCATGCGACGCACAGTTTATTCTGATCAACGCCAATTATCTTATCTTTTCTTTTCTAATCCTAATTTCTTCTATCTTTTCTTCTTTCTTCTTTCTTTCTTACTTCATCTTTTTCACTTCTCTTCCCTCTTCACTTCCATTCTATTTTATTTAATTTATTTGCATTCTTTCATCCATTGTATTTTAATTTTGGGTATATTTTTATTTTCTTTTCTAAAATTATTATTTTTTTCATTGGTGTTAAAATTTTCTTATTCAACTGTTACATCTTTTTGAATTATTCTGGTGCTTCATGACTTGTTTTATTCTAATTGTGTATTATTATTCATAAGTCAATGCTAATTTTTATAATACTGATATTCCTTTTGCATTGATATGCACTTACACTATTTTGCAATACCCATACCCTCTTTCCCATTGTTGCAATTCTTGCACTATTGATATGCCGTATGCTTCTACTGTTTTTTCACTGCATGTTGTAGCTACCATGTAATTGAGACCTTTATTATTTGGCATTACCAACCCATATTTTATTTATTTTTCTTATCTTTATTTCTGGGTTACTTTTCTTCCCTTTTTCTTTCAGGATGGCCACCCGGAATGGAACCGGAAGACGTTTACATAGGGAGACAGACAGGTCCATCTGCACATTCTCTGGAAGAAAAGCATTAGTTGGAGCAGCCTGTCCACTTGTACATCTTAGCATGCACCGAGGACGGTGCAACCTTTAAGTGTGGGGAGGTCGATACCGATCTCCATAGTTTAGTTATTCTCTTCTCAACACCAATGTCTTATTTTCTTCATTAGTTCATTGTTGCATTGCATAATAGATTGCATGTGTAGTTGATTGTTTGCATTTAAATACTACTTGGTTGAAAAATAATAAGTTTCTTTCTAGGACCTTATTTTTGAAAAAAAATATTAAAATTTTCTATGTGTTAAATTTGTTTGAAGTTGTATTTGGAACATGGTTTTTGAGCCAAAGAACACACAACCTGTGAGATTTTGAGATTAATTACATGGTTACATTAGTTAACCATAAATATTTTATTCTTGTGTATTTTCTTCTCTATAATTGCAATCTTTACTTTGTTCCACTCTATATGTCCATTATTTAGTGTATTTACATGCTTGCATATGATTGAGGCCATTACTTGTTTCCACTCACTTATCCCAAATAAGCCTACCCTTTTATGTCACCCTTGTTAGCCACTTTGAGCTTTTTAATCCCCTTCTGTTTTATAACCACATTACTAGCCTTAAGTAGAAAAATAAATTAAAAATCCCAAGTTGAATCCTTGGTTAGCTTAAGATAGATATTGTGTATAATTTAAGTATGGGGAATTTTATGGGAACATGGGATGATAGAAAAAAAAGGAATTAAATTGAATAAGTTATTTGAAAATTTGGGAAGCATGCTCATGTGAAACCAAAATAATTAAATTACCATGTGCATAAAAAAAAAAAGAAAAATAATATTACCCAAAATGTAAAATAAAAAGAATCAATGCACATGGGACAAAATTCAAAAATAAGTTTGATACATGAGCATGTAATACAAAAGTGGGAAAAATTTGAGTAGCTAGGTAAAGCATTTTAAATTATATAAAGTATGTATATGTTAGGTGAGATCTTAGACTAATCAAGGATTCACTTTGTTAGCTCACTTAGCCTTATATATATATATATATATATATATATATATATATATATATATCCTTACCTTTACCTCAGCCCCATTACAACTCTAAAAAGACCTCATGATATTTGCATTGGTATGCTGAATATTTGTTGATTGGTTAGATGAAGAACAAGGTTGAGAAAGCATGACTAGGGAAGAATAGAGTGATTGACCCTAGACACTTGAGAGTTAGAGTGATATACACTACCAGTAAGGGTTCAATGCTTAATTCTATGTTCCCTACTTTCATGAGCTATCTTCTTGCAAGTTTACTTGCTTTTTATTGTACGATTTGAATTAGTGGAATTTGGGTTGTATTTGTCTTGAAGAACTTATTCACTTTTAAGCAAGTAGGTAGAAACATTTTGCATGTAGTTGCATTCACATAGATAGGTTGCATTGCATACTCTCTATCATTACTCTTCACTCCTTTATAGCTTCTCTTGAGCTTAGCATGAGGACATGCTAATGTTTAAGTGTGGGGAGGTTGATAAACCACTATTTTATGGTTTATCTTGTGCTTAATTGAGTGGTTTTTATCAACTCTTTATCCACTTATCCATACTATTTGCATGGTTTTACAATTCCTTCCCAGAATTTGTGCTATGATTGAAAACATGCTTCTTTGGCCTTATATTTGCTAATATTAATCCTCTCTTATTACCATTAGATGCCGTGATATGTGTGTTAAGTGATTTCAGGGATTACAGGGCAGGAATGGCTTAGAGGATGGAAAGGAAGCATACAAAAGTGGAAGGAATACAAGAAGTTGAAGAAGTTGCTAAGCTGTCCAGCCTGACCTCTTCACACTCAAACAGTCATAACTTGAGCTACAGAAGTTCAAATGAGATGGTTCTAGTTGCGTTGGAAAGCTAATATCTGGGGCTTCGCAACGATATATAATTTGCCATAGCTGCCCCGAAGCCAAGCAACACAAACGCGTGAATCACGCGGACACATGACCTGGCAAAAACCCAATCCGTGCGAACGCGTGGACGACGCCTCCGCGTCACTTTCCCGCGACCTGTACGTATCAGAAATTGCTGGGGGTGATTTCTAGCCTATTTTTGACCCAGTTTTCAGCCCAGAAAATATAAATTAGTGGCTATAAAGTGGGAGAATGCATCCATTCATTAAGATGTCTTCCATTATTCACTTTTCATAATTTAGATATAGTTTTTAGAGAGAGAGGTTCTCTCCTCTCTCTTAGGATTTAGGATTAGCATTCTGATGAGCGGATAATTTATACGCTTTTTGGCATTGTTTTTAGTATGTTTTTAGTAGGATCTAGTTACTTTTAGGGATGTTTTCATTAGTTTTTATGTTAAATTCACATTTCTGGACTTTACTATGAGTTTGTGTGTTTTTCTGTGATTTCAGGTATTATCTGGCTGAAATTGAGGAACTTGAGCAAAAATCAGATTCAGAGGTTGAAGAAGGACTGCTGATGCTGTTGGATTCTGACCTCTCTGCACTCAAAGTGGATTTTCTGGAGCTAGAGAACTCGAAATGGCGCGCTTCCAATTGCGTTGAAAAGTAGACATCCAGGGCTTTCCAGAAATATATAATAGTCCATACTTTGGCCAAGAATAGATGATGTAAACTGGCGTTCAACACCAGTTCTCTGCCCAAATCTGGCGTCCAGCGCCAGAAAAGGATCCAAAACCAGAGTTGAACGCCCAAACTGGCACAAAAACTGGCGTTCAACTCCAAGAAGGACCTCTACACGTGCAACACTCAAGCTCAGCCCAAGCACACACCAAGTGGGCCCCGGAAGTGGATTTATGCATCAATTACTTACTTCTGTAAACCCTAGTAGCTAGTTTATTATAAATAGGACCTTTTACTATTGTATTAGGTATCTTTGATCAGTTGTATGCTATCTTAGATCACGTTTGAGAGCTGGCCTCTCGGCCATGCCTGGACTTTCACTTATGTATTTTAAACGGTAGAGTTTCTACACTCCATAGATTAAGGTGTGGAGCTCTGCTGTTTCTCAAAGATTAATGCAAAGTACTACTGTTTTCTATTCAATTCATCTTGTTTTGCTTCTAAGATATTCATTCGTACTTCAATCTGAATGTGATGAACGTGACAATCATCATCATTCCCTATGAACGCGTGCCTGACAACCACTTCCGTTCTACCTTAGACTGAATGAGTATCTCTTAGATCTCCTAACCAGAATCTTCGTGGTGTAAGCTAGAATGATGGCGGCATTCAAGAGAATCCGGAAGGTCTAAACCTTGTATGTGGTATTCCGAGTAGGATTCAATGAATGAATGACTGTGACGAGCTCCAAACTCGCGATTGCGGGGCGTTAGTGACAGACGCAAAAGGATAGTAAATCCTATTCCAGCATGATCGAGAACCGACAGATGAATAGCCGTGCCGTGACAGGGTGCGTTGACCATTTTCACTGAGAGGATAAGATGAAGCCATTGACAAGGGTGATGCCTCCAGACGATTAGCCGTGCCGTGACAGGGCATTTGGATCATTTTCCAGAGAGAAGACCGAAAGTAGCCATTGACAATGGTGATGTATCACATAAAGCCAGCCATGGAAAGGAGTAAGACTGATTGGATGAAGATAGCAGGAAAGCAGAGGTTCAGAGGAATGAAAGCATCTCTATTCGCTTATCTGAAATTCTCACCAATGAATTACATAAGTATTTCTATCCCTATTCTATTAGTTATTTTCGAAAACCCATTACTGTTTTATATCCGCCTGACTGAGATTTACAAGGTGACCATAGCTTGCTTCATACCAACAATCTCCGTGGGATTCGACCCTTACTCACATAAGGTATTACTTGGACGACCCAGTGCACTTGCTGGTTAGTTATGCGAAATTGTGAAGATATGTTTAGACCATGGTCCTGTGCATCCGTTTTTGGTGCAATTGCCAGGGAATCAATTTCGAACAACAATTCACAACCTGAGTAGCAATTTCGCATACCACATTCCTCTTAAAGGAATTAGGATTTCTTATTATTTAAACTTATTATTTCAACTTATTCTTAGGTTCAATATTCCTTTTATATTTTTATTTATTCTAATGCTTTTATTCGTATCTGACTCATGTTACCAGTTTGGCTTATGAATTCTTCGTATTTAGATTTGAATGTTTTATTTAATATAATTTGAGGTATTTTAGATTTGACTTTGCTTTTCTTTATTTATATGAATGCTTTTAATTTAATTTAGATTTTTCCCTTTTGGCTTTGGTTGATTAATTGGTAACTCTTGAGATGTCAAACTCATCGTGATTGATAATTGTTAAATTTGCTAATTGAATTGAATTCCAATAACTCTAGTCCTTTCTTAGGAATTGTCTAGGACTTGAGGATCAAACTAATTAGTCCACTTGACTTTCCTTTGCTTTAGTAAAGGTTAACTAAGTGGGATTAAAACTCAATTCTCATCACCATCGATAAGGATAACTAGGATAGGACTTCCAAATTTTCATACCTTGCCAAGAGTTTTATTAGATATTAATTTATTAATTCCTGCAATTTATTTTCCTTGTTCAAACCTTTTGAAACCCAAAAACACTATTTTTCATAACCAATAATAAATCATACTTCCCTGCAATTCCTTGAGAAGACGACCCGAGGTTTGAATACTTCGGTTTATAAATTTTGTTGGGTTTGTTACTTGTGACAACCAAACGTTTGTACGAAAAGATTTTCTATTGGTTTAGGAGCTATACTTACAATGCGATTATATTTGTGAATTTCTTTACTGATAGGAAATTAGTTCGTCAAAATGGCACCGTAAACCTCTATTTTATGGTTTATCTTGTGCTTAATTGAGTGGTTTTTATCAACTCTTTACCCACTTATCCATACTATTTGCATGGTTTTACAATTCCTTCCCAGAATTTGTGCTATGATTGAAAACATGCTTCTTTGGCCTTATATTTGCTAATATTAATCCTCTCTTATTACCATTAGATTCCGTGATATGTGTGTTAAGTGATTTCAGGGATTACAGGGTAGGAATGGCTTAGAGAATGGAAAGGAAGCATACAAAAGTGGAAGGAATACAAGAAGTTGAAGAAGTTGCTAAGCTGTCCAGCCTGACCTCTTCGCACACAAATAGTCATAACCTGAGCTACAGAGGTCCAAATGAGATGGTTCCAGTTGTGTTGGAAAGGTAACATCCGGGGCTTCGCAACAATATATAATTTCTCATAGCTTCTTCGAATCCAGGCGACACAAACGCGTGGATCACGCGGACGCATGACCTGGCAAAAACCCAATCCGCGCGAACGCGTGGACGATGCCTCCACGTCACTTTCCCGCGACCTCTATGTACCAGAAATTGCTGGGGGCGATTTCTAGCCTATTTTTGACCCAGTTTTCAGCCCAGAAAACATAGATTAGGGGCTATAAAGTGGGAGAATGCATCCATTCATTAAGATGTCTTCCATTATTCACTTTTCATAATTTAGATGTAGTTTTTAGAGAGAGAGGTTCTCTCCTCTCTCTTAGGATTTAGGATTAGCATTCCTCTTAAAGGAATTAGGATTTCTTATTATTTCAACTTATTATTTCAACTTCTTCTCAGGTTCAATATTCCTTTTATATTTTTATTTATTCTAATGCTTTTATTCGTATCTGACTCATGTTACCAATTTGGCTTATGAATTCTACGTATTTAGATTTGAATGTTTTATTTAATATAATTTGAGGTATTTTAGATTTGACTTTGCTTTGCTTTATTTATATGAATGCTTTTAATTTAATTTAGATTTTTTCCTTTTGAATTTGGTTGATTAATTGGTAACTCTTGAGTTGTCAAACTCATCGTGATTGATAATTGTTATTTTTGCTAATTGAATTGAATTCCAATAACTCTAGTCCTTTCTTAGGAATTGACTAGGACTTGAGGATCAAACTAATTAGTCCACTTGACTTTCCTTTGCTTTAGTAAAGGTTAACTAAGTGGGATTAAAACTCAATTCTCATCACCATCGATAAGGATAACTAGGATAGAACTTCCAAATTTTCATACCTTACCAAGAGTTTTATTAGATATTAATTTATTAATTCCTGCAATTTATTTTCCTTGTTCAAACCTTTTGAAACCCAAAAACACTGTTTTTCGTAACAAATAATAAATCATACTTCCCTGCAATTCCTTGAGAAGACGACCCGAGATTTGAATATTTCGGTTTATAAATTTTATTGGGTTTGTTACTTGTGATAACCAAACATTTGTACGAAAAGATTTTCTATTGGTTTAGGAGCTATACTTACAACGCGATTATATTTTTGAATTTCTTTACCGATAGGAAATCAGTTCGTCAAAATGGCCCCGTAAACCTCTATTTTGTAGTTTATCTTGTGCTTAATTGAGTAGTTTTTATCAACTCTTTACCCATTTATCCATACTATTTGCATTGTTTTACAATTCCTTCCCAGAATTTGTGCTATGATTGAAAACATGCTTCTTTGGCCTTATATTTGCTAATATTAATCCTCTCTTATTACCATTAGATGCCGTGATATGTGCGTTAAGTGATTTCAGGGATTACAGGGCAGGAATGGCTTAGAGAATGGAAAGGGAGCATACAAAAGTGGAAGGAATACAAGAAGTTGAAGAAGTTGCTAAGCTGTCCAGCCTGACCTCTTCGCACTCAAACAGTCATAACTTGAGCTACAAAGGTCCAAATGAGATGGTTCCAGTTGCGTTGGAAAGCTAACGTCTGGGGCTTCGCAACGATATTAATTTGCCATAGCTGCACTGAAGTCAGGTGACACAAACGCGTGGATCACGCGGACGCGTGACCTGGCGAAAACCCAATCCGCGCGAACGCATGGACGACGCCTCCGCGTCACTTTCCCGCGACCTGTACGTTCCAGAAATCGCTGGGGGCGATTTCTGGCCTATTTTTGACCCAGTTTTTGGCTCATAAAACACAGATTAGAGGCTATAAAGTGGGAGAATTCATCCATTCATTAAGATGTCTTCCATTATTCTCTTTTCATAATTTATATGTAGTTTTTAGAGAGAGAGGTTCTCTCCTCTCTCTTAGGATTTAGGATTAGGATTCCTCTTAAAGGAATTAGGATTTCTTATTATATCAACTTCTTATTTCAACTTCTTCTCAGGTTCAATATTCCTTTTGTATTTTTATTTATTCTAATGCTTTTATTCGTATCTGACTCATGTTACCAATTTGGCTTATGAATTCTTCGTATTTATTTAGATTTGAATGTTTTATTTAATATAATTTAAGGTATTTTCATATTTGACTTTGCTTTGCTTTATTTATATGAATGCTTTTAATTTAATTTAGATTTTTCCCCTTTGGCTTTGGTTGATTAATTGGTAACTCTTGAGTTGTCAAACTCATCGTGATTGATAATTGTAATTTTTGCTAATTGAATTGAATTCCAATAACTCTAGTCCTTTCTTTGGAATTGACTAGGACTTGAGGATCAAACTAATTAGTCCACTTGACTTTCCTTTGCTTTAGTAAAGGTTAACTAAGTGGGATTAAAACTCAATTTTCATCACCATCGATAAGGATAACTAGGATAGGACTTCCAAATTTTCATACCTTGCCAAGAGTTTTATTAGATATTAATTTATTAATTCCTGCAATTTATTTTCCTTGTTCAAACCTTTTGAAACCCAAAAACACAGTTTTTCATAACCAATAATAAATCATACTTCCCTGCAATTCCTTGAGAAGACGACCCGAGGTTTGAATACTTCGGTTTATAAATTTTATTGGGTTTGTTATTTGTGACAATCAAACATTTGTACGAAAAGATTTTCTATTGGTTTAGGAGCTATACTTACAACGCGATTATATTTTTGAATTTCTTTACCGATAGGAAATCAGTTTGTCAAAAGGGCCCCGTAAACCTCTATCTTATGGTTTATGTTGTGCTTAATTGAGTGGTTTTTATCAACTCTTTACCCACTTATCCATACTATTTGCATTGTTTTACAATTCCTTCCCAGAATTTGTGCTATGATTGAAAATATGCTTCTTTGGCCTTATATTTGCTAATATTAATCCTCTCTTATTACCATTAGATGCCGTGATATGTGCGTTAGGTGATTTCATGGATTACAAGGCAGGAATGGCTTAGAGAATGGAAAGGAAGCATACAAAAGTGGAAGGAATACAAGAAGTTGAAGAAGTTGCTAAGCTGTCCAGCCTGACCTCCTCTCACTCAAACAGTCATAACTTGAGCTACAGAGGTCCAAATGAGATGGTTCCAGTTGCGTTGGAAAGCTAACGTCTAGAGCTTCGCAACGATATATAATTTGCCATAGCTGCGCTGAAGTCAGGCGACGCAAACTCGTGGATCACGCAGACGCGTGACCTGGCAAAAACCCAATCTACGCGAACGCGTGGACGACGCCTCCGCGTCACTTTCCCGCGACCTGTACCTTCCAGAAATCACTGGGGGCGATTTCTGGCCTATTTTGACCCAGTTTTCGGCTCATAAAACACTGATTAGAGGCTATAAAGTGGGGGAATGCATCCATTCATTAAGATGTCTTCCATTATTCACTTTTCATAATTTATATGTAGTTTTTAGAGAGAGAGGTTCTCTCCTCTCTCTTAGGATTTAGGATTAGGATTCCTCTTAAAGGAATTAGGATTTCTTATTATATCAACTTATTATTTCAACTTCTTCACAGGTTCAATATTCCTTTTATATTTTTATTTATTCTAATGCTTTTACTCGAATCTGACTCATGTTACCAATTTGGCTTATGAATTCTTCGTATTTAGATTTGAATGTTTTATTTAATATAATTTAAGGTATTTCAGATTTGACTTTGCTTTGCTTTATTTATATGAATGCTTTTAATTTAATTTAGATTTTTCCCTTTTGGCTTTGGTTGATTAATTGGTAACTCTTGAGTTGTCAAACTCATCGTGATTGATAATTGTTGTTTTTGCAAATTGAATTGAGTTCCAATAACTCTAGTCCTTTCTTAGGAATTGACTAGGACTTGAGGATCAAACTAATTAGTCCACTTGACTTTTCTTTGCTTTAGTAAAGGTTAACTAAGTGGGATTAAAACTCAATTCTCATCACCATCGATAAGGATAACTAGGATAGGACTTCCAAATTTTCATACATTGCCAAGAGTTTTATTAGATATTAATTTATTAATTCTTGCAATTTATTTCCTTGTTCAATCCTTTTGAAACCCAAAAATACTGTTTTTCATAACCTATAATAAATCATACTTCCCTGCAATTCCTTGAGAAGACGACCCGAGGTTTGAATACTTCGGTTTATAAATTTTATTGGGTTTGTTACTTGTGACAACCAAACGTTTGTACAAAAAGATTTTTTGTTGGTTTAGGAGCTATACTTACAACGCGATTATATTTGTGAATTTCTTTACCGATAGGAAATCAGTTCGTCAACGACCCAGTGCACTTGCTGGTTAGTTGTGTGGAGATGTGAAAAGTGTGAATCACGATTTCCGTACACCAAGCTTTTGGCGCCGTTGCCGGGAATTGTTCGAGTTTGGACAACTGAAGGTTCATCTTGTTGCTTAGATTAGGTAATTTTATTTTATTTTTAAGCTTTTTATTTTTTATTTTTTTATTCTCGAAAAAAAATACAAAAAAAATATAGTTTTCAAAAAATTCAAAAAAAAAAATTTGTTCTTCAGAATTTTTAAGAATGAATTCTAGAGTTTCATAAGATATGTTGAAGCCTGACTGGCTGTTAAGCCATGTCCAATCTTTTGGACCGAGGTTTCCACTTATCTTTGCAGGAGCCTTTTGGTTCCCAACTATTTGGCTGTTGTATGTAATGCTCTACTAAAGCTTGGCTGGCCATTTGACCATGTCTAATTCTTTTGGACCGAAGCTTTAGACTAACATTGCATGATTCCTGGAATTCTTATTAAAAATTTTATATCTCTTTATTTCTTTTTCCAAAATAATTTTCGAAAAAAAATTAAAAAAAAATTTAACAAAACCATAAAGACCAAAAATATTTTGTGTTTCTTGTTTGAGTATTGTGTCAAATTTTAAGTTTGGTGTCAATTGCATGCTTTTAATTTTCTTTAAATTTTCGAAAATTCATCATGTGTTCTTTCTTGATCTTCAAATTGTTCTTGATGATTTTCCTTGTTTGATCTTTAGTTTTTCTTGTTTTGTGTCTTTTCTTGTTTTTCATATGCATTTTAGAATTATTAGTGTCTAAAGATTAAATATTTTTAAGTTTGGTGTCTTGCATGTCTTTCTTTTCTTAAAAATTTTCAAAAATATGTTCTTGATGTTCATCATGATCTTCAAAGTGTTCTTGGTGTTCATCTTGACATTCAAAGTGTTCTTGCATGCATTATTTGTTTTGATCTTAGTTTCTTATGTTATGTGTCATTTTGGTGTTTTTCTCTCTCCTCATTAAAAATTTAAAAATAAAAAAAAATATCTTTTCCTTATTTCACTCATAAATTTCGAAATTTTGAATTGATTTAGTCAAAAAGTTTTAAAATTTAGTTGTTTCTTATTAGTCAAGCCAAAAATTTCAAATTAAAAATTCTATCTTTTCAAATTTTTTTCAAAAATCAAATCTTTTTCATTTTTCTTCTCAATATTTTCGAAAATTTTAAAAATTGATTTTCAAAATCTTTTTTCTTACTTTTATTTCATATTTTCAAATTTATTGCTAACATTTAATGTTTTGAATAAAAAATTTTCAAGTTGTTACTTGCCTATTAAGAAAGGATCAATCTTTAAATTCTAGAATCATATCTTTTAGTTTCTTGTTAGTCAAGTAATCAACTTTAATGTCAAAAATCAAATCTTTTTAAATTTCTTTTTCAAATCTTTTTCAAAATAAATTTCAATCATATCTTTTTCAAAACTTAATTTCAAAATCTTTATCTAACTTCTTATCTTTTCAAAATTGATTTTCAAATCGTTTTCAATTAACTACTTGACTATTTGTTTGATTTTAAAAAGTTTTCTATTTTAATGATATCTTTTTCAAAACTGCCTAACTACTTTCCTCTCTCTAATTTTCGAAAACTAACTAACAACTTTTTCAAAAATCTTTTTAATTAATTCATTTATTTAGTTTTCAAATTACTTTTATTTCTCTTCTTAAGTTTCGAATTCTAACTTCTAATTAAAATAAAAACAAAAATATTTTTATTTTATTTTAAACTAATATTCGAATTTCTCCTCTCTCTCATCTCTTTCTATTTATTTTATTTATTTACTAACACTTCTCTTCTATTTATAATTCGAACCATCTCCCCCTCTCTGTGTTCGAATTCTTCTTCTTCCCCCCTTCTTCATTCTATTTCTTCTATTCTTCTACTCACATAAAGGAATCTCTATACTGTGACATAGAGGATTCCTCTTCTTTTCTGTTCTCTTCTTTTTCATATGAGCAGGAACAAGGATAAGAACATTCTTGTTGAAGCTGATCCTGAACCTGAAAGGACTCTAAAGAAGAAGCTAAGAGAAGCTAAAACACAACACTCGGGAGAGGACCTAATAGAAATTTTCGAAAAAGAAGAAGTTATGGCAGCCAAAAATAACAACAATGGTGGAGATGCAAGGAAGGTGCTTGGTGACTTTACTGCACCAACTTCTGACTTCTATGGAAGAAGTGATAAACCCCTATTTTTTTATTCATCTTGTGGTCAATTGAGTGTTTTTATCAATTCTTCACCCACTTATTCATGAGATTTGCATGGTTTTATAATTCCTTCCTTATTCTATGATATATGTGAAAACATGTTTCCTATGATTTAAAAATATTTATTTTAATTATCTTTTATTACCATTCGATGCCGTTATCTGTGTGTTAAGTAATTTCAGGCTTCATAGGGCAGGAATGGCTTAGAGGACAGAAAGGAAACATGCAAAAATGGAACGAATGCACAAAATAGAGTTTTGAAGAAAATGGCAGTGACACATACGCGTGGACGACGCAGACGTGTGCCTAGCGCAAAACGCAAGCGCCGCGCACGCATGGACGACGCGGACGCGTGCTTGGCACAGAATGCAAACGATGCGTACGCGTGACTGACACGTACGCATGATAAGAAAAAACTCCAAATGACGCGAACGCGTGACCCACTGGCACGCGTGACGGACGCCACGTGCAGAAAATTGCAGAAGTCGCCTCCAGCGACTTCTGGACCATTTTTCTGCCCAAATCCAAGCCCAGAAACGCAGAATAAAAGCCAGATAATGGGGGAATCAATAACAAAATTTCATACAACATTCATATTCACAATTTTTAGGTTTTAGATGTAGTTTTTAGAGAGAGAGGTTCTCTCCTCTCTCTTAGGTTTTAGGATTAGGATTTCTCTTAATTTTAGGATTGCTTCTCAATTCCAGGTTCAATGTTCCCAACTTTAATTTTATGTTTCTCTTCTACTTTTAGTTACTCTAATGCTTTTACTTGTTAATTACTTATGTTGCCAAATTGGCTTATGAACTTTTCATGTTAGATTTGAATATTCTATTTAATATAATTTGAGGTATTTCAGATTTATGATTCTTTTATTCTATTTATGATGCTTTCAATTTAATTTAGATTTTTCTCCTTTTGGCTTTGGTTGAGTAATTGGTGACACTTGAGTTATCAAACTCAGCTGTTGATTGAAAATTGGGAATTGCTGATTGATTTGGATCCCTCTAAAGCTAGTCTTTCCACAGGAGTTGACTAGGACTTGAGGAATCAGATTAATTAGTCCACTTGACTTTCCTTTATTTAGTAAGGGTTAACTAAGTGGGAGCAATAACAATTCTCATCACACCTGATAAGGATAACTAGGATGGGATTTCCAGTTCTTATACCTTGCCAAGAGTTTTCTTTATAATTATTAATTTATTTTTCTTGCCATTTAAATTACTTGCTCCTTATTTCAAAAAAAACCCATAAATATACCTTTTTCCATAACCAATAATAAATCATACTTCCCTGCAATTCCTTGAGAAGACGACCGAGGTTTAAATACTTCGGTTATAAATTTTATTGGGTTTGCTTAAGTGACAAACAAGTTTTTGTATGAAAGGATTATTGCTTGGTTTAGAAACTATAATTGCAACGAGAATTTATTGTGAATTCTAAACCATCAATCTTCCGTCCATCAAAATGGCGCCGTTGTCGGGGAATTGTAATTGTGTGCCTTATTATTGGTTATTGTAAATATTTTATTTTGATTGTTTATTTGCTTTTATTTTTGTTTTTAATTTTTATTAGCTACTATGAGTTCTCACCCCCGTCGCTTTGAGTTTGGTTCAAATGTTGTTGAAAGGAATGGAAGCTATAACAGGAACATGCATCAAGGTCGAAACAATCACAGATGGAAGGAGCCATGAGGATCTGATCAACCCTTTCGGCAACAACACTTTCCAAGATACCATGGACAACGACCATTCTACAATGCATGCCAAGACAATAGTTATGGGGGACCTTCTCGTGACAACCAACCCCCACCAGTTTACTATGGTCAAGAACCATTCCGAGGTGCGTACCAAGATTACAGATATGGTGGACCCCCTTCTGGTTACCAACAAGCCCCATCATACGCCTATAAACCACCTTCTCAACATAGCTTTGAACCACCATACTCACAAGCCAACCACAACCATTCACCTCCATATGCCCCTAACCACCCTTATCCACCCCAACTCCAATCCAATTACTCCCAAGAACCACTACTTCCATATGTACCATATCCATGTCCGTCAAACCAAGAATCACAGGACCGTCTCAAAGACATAGTGAACTAATTTCATACAACCCTCCATCAATTGGAGCAAGCGATAAATCGATTAGCTTCCCAACGTTCAAACACTCATGGAACTCCCATGGCATCATGTGGAGAATCTAATGAGGAACATCGCACGAAGGAGACACTAGAAGCTCTGATGGACAGTATAGGGCATGACTTTGTACTGGAACAAGTGGAGGAAGCCCAGATTATTGAAGAAGAAGAATTGGTTGAAGATTTAGGAGACGCTGAACCTCCATGGGAATCAAGGATCGTAGAGAATTCCGCCCAGACATTTGAGAAACAAGTTTCCTTGATAACGATAATAATGAACTAAGTTCTCCTAAGAATGAACTTACATCCATAATTGAATTCTTTGAGATAGACGAATCTTCTCCAAGTGAATATGAGGATGATGTGGAGGTAGACTTTTCTCAACCTCCAACTTATGACTTGAGTGATAACGAGGAAATTGAAGACTTTGATCAAGACGTGGTTACAATTGAAGAGATCTGTCAGGAATTGGAAGAATTAACAGAGGAGTACAAGGAAGTGGAACTTGAAGAACCACTGGAAACACCTCTCCCATGGCCATTACCACCAAATACAAACTTCAAGTGGGTAAAATCCTTAGCCTTCATCTTTAGTTTTCCACTTGAATATGGCTTGCTTGAAACAGATGGCCAGCTTAGAGCTCTCCGTGACTTTAAGAGTAAGAGGGAGATTGTTAGTAATAGAAGTTGGTATCAAAGGTTCAATACGGTTCCACGCTCCGATTGGAAATGCAAGGATTGGTATAGAGCTCGATTTAATAGGTTTCAGAAGATGTTTGGGTATCTCAGTGGAAATTCAGGTTGCGTACCACCCAGCTGGAGAACTGAAAATCAATACAAAGGCGGGTACAAAAGCAAGGTTTGGGATCCTGGGATTCATTCTGATAATCAACACTCCTGGAGCTTGAAAACCTGCTTTGACTTGCTCGAAGGTTTTACATGCTTAGTTTGGGACCCCGGAGGATATTGGAATTGCAAGCATTGGTGGAAATTTCTGGATGAGTTCAAACACAAGCCACCATGACAATGAGCTCATCAAATGCCCAACTTAAGGACTTTAACTAAAAGTGCTAGGTGGGAGACAACCCACCACGGTATAATCGTTCCTTTTTCAAATTAAATTTTATTTCGTTTTGTTTGTTTCTAGTTTCATTTTGTTTTATTTTATTTTTCCCTAGGATCATTCATAACATCTGCATCTTGCATATTGCATAAAAAAATGCACCCCACGCGTGTGCATGGGCCACGCGTGGGCATCAATCCAAATCGACGTCACAATCCAACGCCCAGAAAGTTGGGCTGGAATCATACGGCTGATATGCGTTAGGCACAATACAGGCCACACGTTCGCGTCAATGACGCGAACGCGTCACTTTCACTTCACACACACCACGCGAAAGCGTGGGCGACGCGTCCGCGTCGCGTAAAAATTATTGCCCCCTTAATGGAAATAGAGAGTTACACCAAAACGACGCTGGAATTATGCGTTTAGCACAATTTTAAGCGACGCGTAAGCGTGCCTCACGCGTACGCGTCCCTTTCATTATCGCTCGCTCACGTGTTCACGTCAAGGACGCGTCCGCATCGTTGCGTTTCCGCCTCATCCACGTGTTCGCGTGACCCACGCGTCCGCGTGGATTTGAATCCACTTAACCCAATCCACGTGAAACCTTAGCCCCCCCGCGACAACATTTTCCCCCTTCCCCTCTGCAACCACCACCACCGACCAGCCACACCCACACCACCCCGTCGCGCCGCGCCCCCTACCGCACCGCCTCGCCGAACCACCCCTCCCCTCGCTTTTTCTCTTCCCCTCCCACCCTTCTCCCTCCACTGCTTCCCCCGCCCCATCACTGAGCCACCACCGCACCACCACACCCAGAACCGCCGGCCACCACGACCCCCACTACTTTCACCCTCCTCGCCCCCTTCATCTCTTCTCCCCTCCATAACCCTCTTTCTTCCCCAACCACCGAACCGCTGCGCTGCCTCCACCAAGGACCATCACTGTGCCGCCTCCCAGCGCCTCGCATCGCCACCACCACTACCACATCACCACCATCTCTCTGAGTCCACTTTCTATTCCTCTGCCTATCAGGTTTTGCCGAACATCGAGTCCTTTCGCAGTTAGTTAGTTAGTTGCATATTTTTTTTTCAAATTATATTCAAATTAGGATAGTTAGAGATGCATGATCGTATTGGATTTTAGGTGGTTAGGTTGCTAGGATATGGTTAGTGGATTTAGGCCTGATAATTGCGCCGTTCTTGTTGCTTGTTTTATCTATTTCGCAATTTTGAATTTGATGTGATAATGATGCTGTTCATATGCTGTTCTTTAATGTTTAATACTATTGTTACACTATTCAACCTGAATTGTATTCCTTACTGCAGATTGAGTTTGTTTATTCATGTGACTTACTATTTGTTACTCTTTTACTTTATTATCATATGAACTGTTTCTGCTGCTGTTTATTATCCGGGAACGTTCAATTTTTAGCCAAAATGCTGCCCAATTTTTTTTGGAAAATTGTTTCACTCAACTCCCATTCATGAATTGATTTTGGCACTTTTCAGTTTTGCACTAATTGGTTTCAACCAAAGCAATTCATGAATGAATGGGCTAGCATTCTTATTCTTTCTGGTTCTCTTATTCATTAAATAGAATTATTGATATTTTCATTTTCATTTTGCAATTCCTTTCTTTGTATGACTTATCATCAATAATCTACAATATTTACTTGAATGTGAGTTACTTGTTATTCAAGTTTGTGCAATTTTCGTTAACTAGGAACCACATTACCATGCCACTTACTTTAACTTCACTTTTTAACTCCTAACTGCTTTAACTTTTTAACTTCTCTTTTGGTTTTTACCTAACCACCTTCAAACCATTTCAAGGCATTATTACTGTTGCTCCTAATTAACAAGAACTCCGCATATCATAGATTTTGGATTGTGATTTTTATTCTCTAACTTTTAACCTGAATACAGTCCAATATTTTACATATATTTAACTCACTCCATGCTTATATTGCTACTTTATTCCTCTTTTGCCCCTCTATCCTTATATTGATAAAATCATATTTGCTTACTTATTTTCCTGCTTTAGTTCCTTCAACTGTATCCTGGAACTTCTGCTTTTCAGAATGTTTGACCCCAAAAGCAAAGGAAAGGGCAAGGCAACCACAGGCAAAAGGAAAAGAGGAGAATCCTCTACCGCCATCTTAGATATCCTCCATGATGATTCCTGGCGGGAAAAGAATTTTACCTCACAAGAAAAGGCTAAATAGTTGGTGCCTGCCACAGACCCCGTCAAGTTTGCCAAGAGATACTGTGAACTCAAGTATCCGGTCTTCGCAACTTCAAGGAAATTATACCTGGAAAAAACCCTCAAAATCCCAGAAGAACTCAAACAATACACCTCAGAACAAATTAAACAGAGAGGCTGGTTCTTCCTGGAGAGGAACTTGACTGAGGTCAATGCATCCTGGGTCAGAGAATTCTACTGTAACTATTTCAAAATGACCCTGGATGCAGTATAGCTCAGAGGGAAGCAGATTTTGGTTACTGAGGAAGCAATTGAAGATATCCTCCAGCTCCCACCTAAATAAGATAAACCAGATGGTTGCCAGTAGGCTGAAGAGGATATGAGATTCATGAGGTTTGACTGGGACGCAGTAAAGCAGACTATAGCTCTTGATCCTACTGTCCCATGAGTCATGAGCAAGTCCACAGTGGCCCCAAAGGGAATAAAGATTATCTATTTGAATGATGAGGCTTGGCTTTGGCAGCAAATTCTGAGTAACTACGTGATGCCGAGCACTCATGAGACAGAGGTGCCAGCTACCATGATTACCCTCATTTGGTGTGTGATGGAGGGCAAGGTCCTGTACCTTCCCAGATTTATCCAGTATTATATGTCCAGGGTCCATGTCCGAGGCACTCTGCCCCTTCCTTATTTAATTACTCAGATGGGCCGCCGAGCTGAGGTGCCCTGGGAGCTTGCGGATAAGAAGCCACATGTCGCCGAATGCAAGAAGATTATCCCACACAGCAGAAAGTTCCAGGCTTTGGGCTACAGACCACCCTTTCTCACTGCCTCCGCTGAGGCAGCCTCATCCTCTGCTGCCCCTTCAGCCCCTGCGGCACCAGCCACCACCACAGTAACCTCACCTGCTTCAGAGACCATCTACCACCTCGTGCACCGCCTATTTGACTGGTTGGATCAGATGGAGCACCGTAACTAGCGATGATATGAGAGGATTGAGCGTCGCAACAAGCGACGCTATGAGCATTTAAAGTTGATGATCCAATCTGGCCACCATGACATTCCCTCCGAGACTGACACACCATCGGAGCCATCTGAGGAGGAGGCACGTGCAGAGCACCAGCAAGCAGCATCTCAGTAGGCAGAGTCCCAGCATGAGGAGCCTCCGCAGACACAGCCATGCGACCCACAGGCATCGATACAGGCAGAGCCTCAGGAACTATCCCTACCAGAGCCCACAGAGACACCAGTAGTACATCCTTCCGGAGATGCCACTTCTTCACACCCAACTTGACTGAGCATCGAGGACGATGCTATTATTTAAGTGTGGGGAGGTCGCCATCTCCGACGAACTTTATTTTTTGTGAACCACTTTTAGACTCTCTTTATCCTATTTTTATTTCTTTTTCTGTATTTTATTTTATTTTATCTTATTTGTCTCTCCGTACTTGCTCATTTTCTTTTACTGTATTTCTGTTTACTTTATTATATTTTGCACCTTTGGTTTATATATATCTTAGACATTTAGTTTAATTTGCACTTTTAGCTTATTAGTTGTGATATAGAAAATATGGATTAATTAGTTTAGTTTACTCTTTTAGCATATGATAATTTGGTTAATTGAAAATAAAAGGAGTAAACTAGAAATTTTAGTTTTTCAGAATCACAACAATCCACACACTATATATATAGCAATAAATGTTGGTTAATTGACAACATTTTTCAAGGAAAATACTAAATTTTATAAGAGCCATTCTAAGATTCACATTGAGTTGAATGGAAACTCTTGATCTCTACTTGCATGGTATACATAACTGATATATAATTTTTGAGCCAAAGAATACACAACCCGTGAGTTTTTTAGCTTAATTATATAGTTATATTTAACTATAATTTTCATTCTTGTGTGTTTCGCCCTTCTTTTCTATGCTTGCAATCTTTACTTTGTTTCAATCTATATGTCCAATATAGAATGTATTTACATACTTGCATATGATTGAGGCCATTACTTGTTTTTGCTCACTTATCCCAAATAAGCCTACCCTTTTATGTCACCCTTGTTAGCCCCCTTGAGCCTTTTTAATCCCCTTCTGTTCGATAACCACATCACTAGCCTTAAGCAGAAAAACAAATTAAAAATCCCAAATTGAATCTTTGGTTAGCTTAAGATAGAGATTATATATAAACTAAGTGTGGGGAAAATTATGGGAACTTGGGTTAATAGGAAAGGTATTAACTCTATAAATCATGTGAAATTTGGGAGCATACTCATGTGAAACCAAAATAATTAAAATACCATGTGCATTGAAAATGTTGTGTTTATGATTAAAAAAAATCCCTGTTTAATTAAATAAATAAATAAGTGGACAAAATTACCCCATTATTAAGTTTAATAAAGAAATCAATGCACATGGGATAAAAAAATCGGAAATAAGTTTGGTGCATTAGTATGTGATACAAAAATGGGAAATTTGGGAAGCTAGGCAAATTTTAAAAGTTGTATATAGTATGTATATGTTAGGTGAGATCTTAGACTAATCAAGGATTCAATTTATAGCTCACTTAGCCTTATATATATATACCCTCACCCTTACCTTAGCCCCATTACAACCTTGGAAAAGACCTCATGATGTTTGCATGTATACATTATATATTTGTTGATTAGTTAGATGAAGAATAAAGTTTTAGAAAGCATGACTAGGGAAGAATAGAGTGATTAACCCCAAACACTGAGTGACTAGAGAGTAAACACAAATCCAGTGAGGGTTCAATAGCTCATTTCCATATATCCATGTTTAATTATTAAAATGTCTTGCAAGTTTGTGAATTCCTTTAACTCAACTCAATCGTGAATGTGTTTTAATATGATTTGGCCAATGTTGTACATATATGATTCCTTGAAAATATAAATCAATTTAACCACATGTAAGCTTTATATATATAAGTGGATAATAATTAGGATTGCATGACTCATTTAGGTATCTTGCATTTAGAATAGATTGCATTGCATAAGATTCCACCATTCTACCTTCACTTTTTTCTTTTGGATTTAGCATGAGGACATGCTATTATTTAAGTGTGGGAAGGTTGATAAACTCCTATTTTATGATTCATCTTGTGCTCAATTGAGTGTTTTTATCAATTCTTCACCCACTTATACATGAGATTTGCATTGTTTTATAATTCCTTCCTTATTCTACGATATATGTGAAAACATGTTTCCTATGCTTTAAAAATATTTATTTTAATTATCTTTTATTACCATTCGATGCCGTGATCTGTGCGTTAAGTAATTTCAGGCTTCATAGGGCAGGAATGGCTTAGAGGACAGAAAGGAAACATGCAAAAATGGAAGGAATGCACAAAATGGAGTTTTGAAGAAAATGGCAGCGACACGTACGCGTGGACGATGCGAACGCGTGCCTAGCGCAAAACGCAAGCGACGCGCACGCGTGGACGACGCAGACGTGTGCTTGGCGCAGAACGCAAACGACGCGTATGCGTGACTGACGCATACGCGTGACAAGGAAAAACTCCAAATGACGCGAATGCGTAACCCACGCGCACGCGTAACAGACGCCACGTGCAGAAAATTACAGAAGTCGCCCCCAGCGATTTCTGGACCCTTTTTCAGCCCAAATCCAAGCCCAGAAACGCAGAATAAAAGCCAGAGAATGGGGGAATCAATAACAACAATTCATAAAACATTCATATTCATAATTTTTAGGTTTTAGATGTAGTTTTTAGAGAGAGAGGTTCTCTCCTCTCTCTTAGGTTTTAGGATTAGGATTTCTCTGAATTTTAGGATTGCTTCTCAATTCCAGGTTCAATGTTCCTAACTTTAATTTTATGTTTCTCTTCTACTTTTAGTTACTATAATGCTTTTACTTGTTAATTACTTATGTTGCCAAATTGGCTTATGAACTTTCATGTAAGATTTGAATATTCTATTTAATATAATTTTGAGGTATTTTAGATTTATGATTCTTTTATTCTATTTATGATGCTTTCAATTTAATTTAGATTTTTCTCCTTTTGGCTTTGGTTGAGTAATTGGTGACACTTGAGTTATCAAACTCAGCTGTTGATTGAAAATTGGGAATTGCTGATTGATTTGGATCCCTCTAAAGCTAGTCTTTCCACAGGAGTTGACTAGGACTTGAGGAATCAGATTAATTAGTCCACTTGACTTTCCTTTATTTAGTAAGGGTTAACTAAGTGGGAGCAACAACAATTCTCATCACACCTGTTAAGGATAACTAGGATGGGATTTCCAATTCTTATACCTTGCCAAGAAGTTTCTTTATAATTATTAATTTATTTTTCTTGCCATTTAAATTACTTGCTCCTTATTTAAAAAAAAACCCATAAATATACCTTTTTCCATAATCAATAATAAATCATACTTCCTTGCAATTCCTCAAGAAGATGATCCGAGGTTTAAATACTTTGGTTATAAATTTTATTGGGTTTGCTTAAGTGACAAACAAGTTTTTGTATGAAAGGATTATTGCTTGGTTTAGAAACTATAATTGCAACGAGAATTTATTGTGAATTCTAAACCATCAATCTTTCGTCTATCAAAATGGTACCGTTGCCGGGGAATTGCAATTGTGTGCCTTATTATTGGTTATTGTAAATATTTTATTTTGCTTGTTTATTTGCTTTTATTTTTGTTTTTAATTTTTATTAGCTACTATGAGTTCTCACCCCCGTCGCTTTGAGTTTGGTTCTAACGTTGTTGAAAGGAATGGAAGCTATAACAGGAACATGCATCAAGGTCAAAACAATCACAGATGGAAGGAGCTACGAGGATCTGATCAACCCTTTCAGTAACAACACCTTCCAAGATACCATGGACAACGACCATTCTACAATGCATGCCAAGACAATAGTTATGGGGGACCTTCTCGTGACAACCAACCCCCACCAGTTTACTATGGTCAAGAACCATTCCGAGGTGCGTACCAAGATTACAGATATGGTGGACCCCCTTATGGTTACCAACAAGCCCCATCATACGCCTATAAACCACCTCCTCAACATAGCTTTGAACCACTATACTCACAAGCCAACCACAACCATTCACCTCCATATGCCCCTAACCCTTATCCACCCCAACTCCAATCCAATTACTCCCAAGAACCACCATTTCCATATGCACCATATCCATGTCCGTCAAACCAAGAATCACAGGACCGTCTCAAAGACACAGTGAACCAATTTCATACAACCCTCCATCAATTGGAGCAAACGATAAATCGATTAGCTTCCCAACGTTCAAACACTCACGGAACTCCCATGGCATCATGTGGAGAATCTAATAAGGAACGTCACACGAAGGAGACACTAAAAGCTCCGATGGACAGTATAGGGCATGACTTTGTACTGGAACAAGTGGTGGAAGCCTAGATTATTGAAGAAGAAAAATTGGTTGAAGATTTAGGAGACGCTGAACCTCCATGGGAATCAAGGATCGTAGAGAATTTTGCCCAGACATTTGCAATTGATGCTAAGGAGGATAGTGCACAACCCCCAAGGCATGTATCTTATAAAGAACTGGATGAAACAATTCAAGAAGCATGTTTCTTTGATAACGATAATCATGAACTAAGTTCTCCTAAGAATGAACTTACATCTGCAATTGAATTCTTTGAGATAGACGAATCTTCCCCAAGTGAATATGAGGATGACGTGGAGGTAGACTTTTCTCAACCTCCAACTTATGACTTGAGTGATGACGAGGAAATTGAAGACTTTGATCAAGACATGGTTGCAATTGAAGAGATCTGTCAGGAATTGGTAGAATTCACAGAGGAGTACAAGGAAATGGAACTTGAAGAACCACTGGAAATACCTCTCCCACTGGAAACACTTCAATTGGAGCAAATAACTTTGAGCTTAAGCCTTAATTAGTTTCCCTAATGCAGCAGAATTGCAAGTTTCATGGACTTTCATTGGAAGATCCTCATCAGTTCTTAGCTGAATTCTTGCAAATCTGTGACACTGTTTAGACCAATGGGGTTAATCCTGAGGTCTACAGACTTATGCTTTTCCCCTTTGCTATAAGAGACAGAGCTAGGACATGGTTGGACTCACAACCTAAAGAAAGCCTGAACTCTTGGGAAATGTTGGTCAATGCCTTCTTGGCCAAATTCTTTCCACCTCAAAAGTTGAGCAAGCTTAGAGTGAAAGACCAAAACCTTTAGACAGAAGGAAGGTGAATCCCTCTATGAAGCTTGGGAAAGATACAAGCAATTGATCAGAAGGTTTCCTTCTGACATGCTTTCAGAATGGAGCATCTTATGTATATTCTATGATGGTCTGTCTGAATTGTCCAAGATGTCATTGGATCACTCTGCTGGTGGATCTTTTCATTTGAAAAAAATGCCTGCAGAAGCCCAGGAACTTATTGAGATGGTTGCAAATAACCAGTTCATGTACACTTCTGAAAGAAATCCTGTGAATAATGGGATGACTCAGAAGAAAGGAGTTCTTGAGATTGATACTCTGAATGCAATATTGGCTCAGAATAAAATATTGACTCAGCAAATCAATATGATTTCTCAAAGCCTGACTGGAATACAAGCTGCATCCGGCAGTGCTAAAGAAGCTTCCTCTGAAGAAGAAGCTTATGACCCTGAGAATCATGCAATGGAAGAGGTGAATTACATGGGAGAATCCTATGGAAACACCTATAATCCTTCATGGAGGAATCATCCTAATTTCTCATGGAAGGACCAACAGAAGCCCCAAAAAGGCTTCAATAATAATAATGGTAGAAGGAATAGGTTTGGCAATAGCAAGCCTTTTCCATCATCTTCTGAGCAACAGATAGAGAATTCTAAGCAGAGCCTCTCTGACTTAGCAACCATAGTCTCTGATCTATCTAAGACCACTCTCAGTTTCATGACTGAAACAAGGTCCTCCATCAGAAATTTGGAGGCACAAGTGGGTCAACTAAGTAAAAGAGTTACTGAAATCCCTCCTAGTACTCTCCTAAGCAATACAGAAGAGAATCCAAAGAGAGAGTGCAAGGCCATCAATATACCCAACATGGCTGAACCTAGAGAGGAGGAAAAGGCAGCGATTTCCAATGAGGAAGACCTCAATGGACGTCCACTGGCCACCAAGGAATCTCCTAATGAGGAACCAAAGGAATCTGAGGCTCACATAGAGACTATAGAGATTCCACTGAACTTACTGTTGCCATTCATGAGCTCTGATGAGTATTCTTCCTCTGAAGAGGATGAAGACATTATTGAAAAGCAAGTTTCTCAGTATCTAGGAGCAATCATGAAGCTGAATGCCAAGTTATTTGGTAATGAGACTTGGGAGGATGAACCTCCATTACTCATCAATAAACTGAATACCTTAGTTCAACAGAAATTACCTCAGAAGAAACCAGATCCCGGAAAGTTCTTAATACCTTGCATCATAGGCACCATGATCTTTAAGAAGGCTCTGTGTGACCTTGGTTCAAGTATAAACCTCATGCCACTCTCTGTAATGGAAAAACTAGGGATCTTTGAGGTACAAGCTGCAAGAATCTCACTAGAGATGGCAGACAATTCAAGGAAACAGGCTTATGGACTTGTAGACGATGTCTTAGTGAAGGTTGAAGGCTTTTACATCCCTGCTGATTTCATAATCCTAGACACTGGGAAGGATGAAGATGAATCCATCATCCTTGGAAGACCCTTCCTAGCCACAGCAAGAGCTGTGATTGATATGGACAAAGGAGAGTTAGTCCTTCAATTGAATGAGGACTACCTTGTGTTTAAATCTCAAGGATCTTCTTCTGTAACCATGGAGAGGAAGCATGAAAAGATTCTCTTAGTACAGAGTAAAACAGAGCCCCCACAGTCAACTTCTAAGTTTGGTGTTGGGAGGCCATCATCAAGCTCTAAGTATCTGTGAGGCTCTCTAAGAGCTTACTGTCAAGCTATTGACATTAAAGAAGCGCTTATTGGGAGGCAACCCAATGTTGTTTAATTATATTTATTTTTTTCATTGTTATTTTTATGTTTTCTTTAGGTTGATGATCATGTGAAGTCATAAAAACAACTACAAACTTAATGTAAAATGAAAAACAGCATCAAAAATAGCACACCCTGGAGGACAGGCTTACTGGCGTTTAAACGCTAGTAAGGATAAAAGAATAGGCGTTTAACGCCCAGCCTGGTAGCATTATGGGCGTTAAACTCCAGAATGGGCAGCACTCTGGGCGTTTAATGCCAGAAAGGACTGTCTGGCGTCTGGCTGGCGTTAAATGCCAGAAAGGGGCAGCAGACTGGCATTTAACGCCAGGAAAGGTAGCAGAATTGGCATTTAACGCCAGGAAAGGTAGCAGGGCTAGTGTTTAACGCCAGAATTGGCACACAGTGGGCGTTTAGACGCCATAATGGTGCAGGGAGTAGAATTCCTTGACACGTACCCGACCTACCCCACCTCTTCTTCTCTCCTCTTCACACCTTTCTATAGCACTCTTCCCCGAGTACCCTTGACCAATCCCATCAATAACTCTTCCCCAAATACCCTTCACCTATCAAATCTTACCCTCTTCTCCATAATCTCTTCATCACTCACATCCATCCATCATAAAACCCCACCTACCTCACCATTCAAATTCAAACTATTTCCCTCCCAAACCCACCCTTAATAACCGAATTCCCTCTCTCTCTCTTACCCTATAAATACCCCTCCTCACTACCTTCAATTTCACACATCATACACACTACTTCCCCCTTGGCCAAAACTACTACTACCCTCCATCTCCTCCATTTCTTCTTCTTCTACTCTTTTCTTTCCTCTTTTGCTTGAGGACGAGCAAATCTTTTAAGTTTGGTGTGGAAAAAGCTCTGCTTTTTTATTTTTCCATAATCACTAATGGCCCCTAAGGCCAGAGAAACCTCTAGAAAGAGGAAAGGGAAGGCAATTGCTTTCACCTCCGAGTCATGGGAGATGGAGAGATTCATCTCAAAGGTCCATCAAGACCACTTCTATGAAGTTGTGGCCAAGAAAAAGGTGATCCCCGAGGTCCCCTTCAAGCTCAAAATGAGTGAATATCCAGAGATCCAACATGAGATTCAAAGAAGAGGTTGGGAAACTCTCACCAACCCTATCCAACAAGTCGAAATCTTAATGGTTCAAGAGTTCTATGCTAATGCATGGATCACTAGGAACCATAACCAAAGTATTAACCCGAACTAAAAGAATTGGCTTACAATGGTTCGGGGGAATTACTTGGATTTCAATCCAGAAAATGTGAGGTTGGCATTCAACTTGCCAATAATGCAAGGAGATCCTCATCCTTTCACTAGAAGAGTCAACTTTGATCAAAGGTTGGACCAAGTCCTCATGGACATCTGTGTGGAAGGAGCTCAATGGAAGAGAGACTCAAGAGGCAAGTGGTTCAACTAAGAAGGCTTGACCTCAAGCCCGTGGCTAGGGGATGGTTGGAGTTCATCCAACGCTCTATCATTCCTACTAGCAACTGGTCTGAAGTTACAATAGACCGGGCTATCATGATTCATAGTATCATGAATTGAGAGGAAGTAGAAGTTCATGAGATCATATCCCTAGAACTCTACAAGGTGGCGGACAAGCCCTCTACTTTGGCAAGGTTAGCCTTCCCTTATCTCATTTGTACCCTATGCAATTCAGCTGGAATTGCCATAGAGGGAGATATCCTTATTGAAGGAGACAAGCCCATCACTAAGAAAAGGATGGAGCAAATAAGAGAGCCCACTCATGGACCTCAACAAGAGCATGAGGAAATTCCACATCAAGAAATCCCTGAGATACCTCAAGGGATGCACTTTCTTCCATAAAACTATTGGGAGCAAATTAACACCTCCTTAGGAGAATTGAGTTCCAACATGGGGCAACTAAGGATGGAGTACCAAGAGCACTCCATTATCCTCAATAATATTAGAGAGGACCAAAGAACCATGAGGGAGGAGCGAAAAAGGCAAGGAAGGGACATAGAGGTGCTCAAGCACTCCATAAGATCTTCAAGAGGAAGAACTAGCCGCCATCACTAAGGTGGACCCGTTCTTTAATTTCCTTGTTCTTATTTTCCTGTTTTTCGAAAATTATGCTTTATGTTTTGTCTATGTTTGTGTCTTTATTACATGATCATTAGTGTCTAGTGTCTATGTCTTAAAACTATGAATGTCCTATAAATCCTTCACCTTTCTTAAATGAAAAATGTTTTTAATTGCAAAAGAACAAGAAGTGTATGGTTTCGAATTTTATCTTGAAATTAGTTTAATTATTTTGATGTGGTGGCAATACTTTTTGTTTTCTGAATGAATGCTTGAACAATGCATATTTTTGAATTTGTTGTTTATGAATGTTAAAATTGTTGGCTCTTGAAAGAATAATGGAAAAAGAGAAATGTTATTGATAATCTGAAAAATCATAAAATTAATTCTTGAAGCAAGAAAAAGCAGTGAATAGACAAAGCTTGTGAAAAAAATATAGAAAAAAAGAAAAAGCAAGCATAAAAAGCCAATAGCCCTTTAAACCAAAAGGCAAGGGTAAAGAGGATCCAAGGCTTTGAGCATTAATGGATAGGAGGGCCCAAGGAAATAAAATCCTGGCCTAAGCGGCTAAACCAAGCCGTCTCTAACCATGTGCTTGTGGCGTGAAGGTGTCAAGTGAAAAGTTTGAGACTGAGCGGTTAAAGTCGTGGTCCAAAGCAAAAAGTGTATGCTTAAGAGCTCTGGACACCTCTAACTGGGGACTCTAGCAAAGTTGAGTCACAATCTGAAAAGGTTCACCCAGTTATGTGTCTGTGGCATTTATGTATCCGGTGGTAATACTAGAAAACAAAGTGCTTAGGGTCACGGCCAAGACTCATAAAGTAGCTGTGTTCAAGAATCAACATACTGAACTAAGAGAATCAATAACACTATCTGAATTCCGAGTTCCTATAGATTCCAATCATTCTGAACTTCAAAGGATAAAGTGAGATGCCAAAAATGTTCAAAAGCAAAAAGGCTACAAGCCCCGCTCATCTAATTGGAACTAAATTCAATGATAAGTTTGGAATTCATTGTATATTCTCTCCTTTTTATCCTATTTTGTTTTCAGTTGCTTGGGGAAGAGCAACAATTTAAGTTTGGTGTTGTGATGAGCGGATAATTTATACCCTTTTTGGCATTGTTTTTACATAGTTTTTAGTATATTTTAGTTACTTTTATTATATTTTTATTACTTTTTATTCAAAAATCACATTTCTAGACTTTACTATGAGTTTGTGTGTTTTTCTGTGATTTCAGGTATTTTCTGGCTGAAATTGAGGGACCTGAGCAAAAATCTGATTCAGAGGCTGAAAAAGGACTGCAGATGCTGTTGGATTCTGACCCTGCTGCACTCGAAATGGATTTTCTGGAGTTACAGAAGTCCAATTAGCGCGCTCTCAATTGCGTTGGAAAGTACACATCCTGGGCTTTCCAGCAATATATAATAGTTCATACTTTGCCCGAGATTTGATGGCTCAAACTGGTGTCCAAATTCAGCCTAAAATATCTCGGAGTTAAACGCCCAAACTGGCACCAAAGCTGGCGTTTAACTCCAGGAACAGCCTATGTACGAAAAAGCCTCAATGCTCAACCCAAGCACACACCAAGTGGGCCCCGGAAGTGGATTTCTGCACTATCTGCACTTAGTTACTCATTTTCTGTAAACCCTAGTAACTAGTTTAGTATAAAAACTACTTTTAGAGATTTATTTTATATCTTTGATCATGCTATCATAGATCATTGTACATGTTTGGAGGCTGGCCTCACAGCCATGCCTAGACGTTTTTCACTTATGTATTTTCAACGGTAGAGTTTCTACACCCCATAGATTAAGGTGTGGAGCTCTGCTGTTCTTCATGAATTAATGCAATTACTATTGTTTTTCTATTCAATTCACACCTACTTCATCTCCAAGATATACTCTCGTACTTAATTCAGTTAAGTCAGAATGAAGGGGTGACCAGTGACAATCACCCAATCTTCGTTACTCGCTTAGCCAAGATCCGCGTGCCTGACAACCATAAAGCAGTCTACATGATGTTCAACCTAGTCATTGGACGACAGCCGGAGTATATTCTCTTGGATATCTAATACACGGACTGAGTCCGTGAGATTAGTGTCTCCATGGTATAGGCTAGAATTATTGGCAGCCATTCCTGGGATTTGGAAAGTTTAAACCTTGTCTGTGGTATTCCAAGTAGGATCCGGGAAGGGATGATTGTGACGAGCTTCAAACCTGCGAATGTTGGACGCAAGTGACAGTGTGCAAAAGGATCAATGGATCCTATTCCGACGCTAGCAGGAACCGACAGATGATTAGCCATGCGGTAGCTGTACCTGGTATTTTTCATCCGAGACGAGAAATCTGACAGTTGATTAGCCGTGTAGAAACTGTAGAGGACCATTTTCACTGAGAGGATCCTACAGCTTGCCATGGAAGGAAGTAACGCACGATTGGAAGAAGACAATAGGAAAGCAGAGGTTCAGAAGCAACAAAGCATCTCCATACGCTTATCTGAAATTCCCACCAAAGAATTACATAAGTAACTTTAGCTTATTTTATGTTTTATTTATCTTTTAATTATCAAAACTTCATAACCATTTGAATCTGCCTGACTGAGATTTACAAGGATGACCATAGCTTGCTTCAAGCCAACAATCTCCGTGGGATCGACCCTTACTCACGTAAGGTTTATTACTTGGACGACCCAGTGCACTTGCTGGTTAGTTGTGCGGAGATGTGAAAAGTGTGAATCACAATTTCCGTGCACCAAGTGCATGAATGCTTGTGAGTACGCATGGATGTAGAATACTCCAAAATTTGTTTCTTCATAAATTATTCACTTTTGCATGCTTTCTCCTCACTCCTTCAATCAAATCTTCGCCTTCTAAGGCTGAAATCACTCAACAAACGCTTCAAGGCATCGAATGGAATCAAAGTAAATCAGATTTAGTAAATTAAGGACCTAAAAGGCATGTTTTTACTCTTAGACATAATTTAGGAAGAATCCATAAAACCATGCTATTTTAGTGAATAAATGTAGAAAAATTTGATAAAATCCACTGGTGCACGAAATTGTGATTCACACATTTTACAACTCCATACCACTAACCAGCAAGTGCACTGGGTCGTCCAAGTAATACCTTACATGAGTAAGGGTCGATCCCACGGAGATTGTTGGCTTGAAGTAATCTATGGTTATCTTGTAAATCTTAGTCAAGAGATTAATTATGATTATCAGTCTGAATTGCGAAAAATAAAAGAGCATGAAATAAATACTTGTTATGCAGTAATGGAGAATATGTTGGAGTTTTGGAGATGCTTTGTCTTCTGAATGTCTGCTTTCCCCCTGTCTTCTTCTTCACGCACGCAAGGTTCCTCCTATGGCAAGCTGTGTGTTGGTGGATCACCGTTGTCAATGGCTACCATTTGTCCTCTCAATGAAAATGGTTTAGGTGCGCTGTCACCGCACGACTAATCATCTGTCGGTTCTCACTCATGCTGGAATAGGATCCATTGATCCTTTTGCGTCTGTCACTACGCCCAACCCTTGTGATTTTGAAGCTCGTCATAGTCATTCAATCCCTGAATCCTACTCGGAATACCACAGACAAGGTTTAGACTTTCCGGATTCTTAAGAATGCTGCCAATAGATTCTAGCTTATAGCACGAAGATTTTGATTAAGGAATCCAAGAGATACTCATTCAATCGAAGGTAGAACGGAGGTGGTTGTCAGTCACGCATTCATAGGTTGAGAATGGTGATGAATGTCACGGGTCATCACATCCATCATATTGAAGTGCGAATGAACATCTTAGATAGAAACAAGCGTGTTTGAATAGAAAACAGAAATAATTGCATTAAGTCATCGAGACACAGCAGAGCTCCTCACCCCCAACAATGGAGTTTAGAGACTCATGCCGTCAAAGAGTACAAAGTTCGGATCTAAAATGTCATGAGGTACAAAATAAATCTCTAAAAGTTGTTTTAAATACTAAACTAGTAACCTAGGTTTACAGAAAATGAGTAAACTAAGATAGATAGTGTAGAAATCCACTTCTGGGGCCCACTTGGTGTGTGCTGGGGCTGAGAATTGAGCTTTACACGTGCCTAGGCTGTTTCCAGAGTTAAACGCCAGGTTGTAACCTGTTTCTGGCGTTTAACGCCAGAATGCAACATGGAACTGGCGTTGAACGCCAGTTTACGTCGTCTATCCTTGAACAAAGTATGGACTATTATATATTGCTGGAAAGCCCTGGTTGTCTACTTTCTAACGCAATTGAGATCGTGCCAATTGGACTTCTGTAGCTCCAAAAAATCTATTCTGAGTGTAGGGAGCTCAGAATCCAACAGCATCAGCAGTCCTTTTTCAGCCTGAATCAGATTTTTGCTCAGCTCCCTCAATTTCAGCCAGAAAATACCTGAAATTATAGAAAAACACACAACTCATAGTAAAGTTCAGAAATATGAATTTTTCCTAGAAACTAATAAAAATATATTAAAAACTAACTAAAACGTACTAAAAACTACATGAAATTAACCCCAAAAAGCGTATAAGATATCCGCTCATCACAATACCAAACTTAAACTGTTGCTTGTCCCCAAGCAACCAGACAAATAAAATAGGATAAAAAGAAATTAAGAAATAATAATATCTCAGAGTTTTGAGTGAAGCTCAGATTCTAATTAGATGAGCGGGACTAGTAGCTTTTTGCTTCCGAACAGTTTTGGCATCTCACTTTATCCTTTGAAATTCAGAATGATTGGCATCCATAAGAACTCATAATTCAGATAGTAATATTGATTCTCCAAGTTTAGTATGTTGATTCTTGAACACAGCTACTTTATGAGTCTTGGCCGTGGCCCTAAGCACCTTGTTTTCCAGTATTACCACCGGATACATAAATGCCACAGACACATAGTTGGGTAAACCTTTTCAGATTGTGACTCAGCTTTGCTAAAGTCCCCAATTAGAGGTGTCCAGAGTTCTTAAGCACACTCTATTTTTACTTTGGACCTCGACTTTAACCGCTCAGTCTCAAGTTTTCACTTGACACCTTCACGCCACAAGCACATGGTTAGGGACAGCTTAGTTTAGTCGCTTAGGCCAGGATTCTATTCCTTTTAGGCCCTCCTTTCCATTAATGCCCAAAGCCTTGGATCCCTTTTACCCTTGCCTTTTGGTTTTAAGGGCTATTGGCTTTTTCTACTACTCCTTCTCTCTCTCTCTCTCTCTCTCTCTCTCTCTCTCTCTTTCTCTCTCTCTCTATATATATATATATATATATATATATATATTTGCTGCTTTTTCTTACTTCAAGAATCAATTTCATGATTTTTCAGATCATCAATAACATTTCGTTTGCTCATCATTCTTTCAGGAGCTAACAATTTTAACATTCATAAAATTCAATATCAAAAACATGCGCTGTTCAGGCATTCATTCAGAAGACAAAAAGCATTACCACCACATATAAATAAATAGAATTTTCCTTATTAAAACTCGAAAAAATATTTCCTCCTTATTCTAAAAATCTGTTATTTTATTCATGTTTCATGATGATGAGAAAAATAAATTATAGCTTATTTGGAGATAAAATCAAAATAGAGATACTAATTACTACTACTCATATATAACTTCTAAGGTAAATTTCTAATAAGAACAATTATCACAGAGTTAAGGCTAAGATTAGAACTCAACAACCTTGAATTTGGGAGGTGGATTGATGCAGGCAGAAATTGGCGAATTAAAATTGTTAAAATATATACGTTGTAAGTATAGTTCTTAACTCGCCAGAAATCTACTTATCAATTTAGAAAGGTGTCACAGAAATTTAAAATTAAAATACTGGGAGTATGAATCCCAGGTCGTCTCCCAACGAGTTGCAGAAAAGTGTGCTATTTTATTAATCAGAGATTTTCAAAAAGGTTTGAATTGAGTAAGCAGGAAATTAAATTGGAGAATTTGAATAATGTAAATAAAAGCCTTGATTGGGAGTTGATTAGTTGGAATCCCTATTATTGTTGGAATACTCTCAAGATTAATTGACAATTAAAAGTTGTCCTGTTTAGTTATCCTTTACTAGGTAAGGAAAAGTCAAACAAGTTGGGATGCTACGTCTGTTCACAAGTTGCAATCCACTTAATTAAAAGAGATTGGTGTTAGTGACTAGAAGGCAATCCAATCATAAACTCAATTACAATCTTTCTTTTAAGCTTTCCAACTCAAGGGTTTCCTTCAATCAACTCCCCATCAAGTTAGGGAACTACTCGCTCATTGTGAATGTAAAATTCATAGCATATGAAAAGGAATTAAAGAAAGACATTGTAAATAAAAATTAAAATAATTAATTAAAAATAAAGATAATCCTTATATTAAATAATCCAAAAAGATATTCCAATGGTAAAATTAAACAAAGCAAAGAACATGGAAGAGTAAAGCCAAGTAAAGAAAACGAACTAGAATGACGAAGTCTTGATGAGGTAATAGCTCTTCTCAATATCCCAATGCACAAAAAAGCAAGAGAAAAATTAAAATCCTAAGAACTATGAATGTGTAGAGAGAAAAACCTAGAGGAGGAGTAAAAAAAACTAGATCTAAAACTAAAACTGTGTAGAATGAATGATATCCTTGGTTTCTACATGTTCTCTGGCTCTAGTCTGCTGTTTTGGGCCGAAAACTGGGTCAAAATAGGGTCCAAAATCGCCCCCAGCGAATTCTGCAGATTATGCAGATCGCGCATGTCACGCGATCGCGTCATCCATGCGGACGCGTCATTCGCATTTTTCCCTGCCACGCGTTCGCGTCGTCCACGCCTCTGCGTCGCTTGTGTTTTTCCATTCCACGCGGTCGCATGAGTCATGCGGCCGCGTCACTGCGGTTTCTCCTCTTTCGCGCGGTCGCGTGAGCCATGTGGCAGCGTCACTTCTCGCTAGTTATCTCCTCAATTTCTTGTGTTCCTTCCATTTTACTAGCTTCCTTTTTAATCTCCAACTCATTCATGCCCTATAAAGCCTGAAACGCTTAACACACAGATCACGGCATCGAATGGAATAAAGGAGAATTAAAATGCATAATTAAAAGTCTCTAGGAAGCAGTTTTCAATCATGTAATAATTTCAGAAAGGAAATATAAATGCATGCTAAATTAATGAATAAGTGGGTAAGGATCATGATAAAACCACACAATTAAACACAATATAAACCATAAAATAGTGGTTTATCCACCTCCCCACACTTAAACACTAGCATGTCCTCATGCTTAATTGAAGGAGATAAAATAAATAAGTATGAACATGTAGAAACTCATGCAATACAATGCAATCCTATATACATGAATGCAACTATATGATTCTTGCCCACTTGATCAAAAGTAAATAAGCTCTTCAAAACAATTACAAATCAAATTCCACTAATTCTATCATTATACAGTAAGACAGATAAAAGTGCAAGAAGATAGCTCATGAAAGCAGGGAACATGGAAATTCAAGCATTGAACCCTCACTGATGATGTATGTACGCTCTAATCTCTCTAGTGTATAGGGTAATCGGTCTATCCTTCTCTAATCATGTTCTCTAACTTTTGTTCTTCTCCTAACCAATCAACAACAGTTAATATACCAATGCAAACATCATGAGGTCTTTTCAAGGTTGTAATGGGGCCAAGGTAGGGGTAGGGATACATATATGGTTAAGTGAGCTTATAAATTGAATCTTTAATTAACCCAAGCTTTAACCCAACCTATATATATTTAGTGTAACCTTAGAATTCATACCTAGCTACCCAGAATTCCCTTTTACATTCCATACTCATGTATCAACTTTTTATTTTAATTTTATCATATGTGCATTGATCTTTGAATTCTTAATTCAGCATTGGGGTAATTTTGTCCCCTTATTTATTTATTGATTTTTGTTAGACATAAAAATAAACATAGCTTATCAATGAACATAGATTTTTAATTCTTATAGTTTCACATGAGTAGGTATCCAAATTCCCATTGTATTATCATGACACATTCCCTTAATAACTTTTGTTCCCATAATTTTCCATACTTAACTAGCACACACAATTCTATCTTAAGCTAACCAAAGATTCGATTTGGGATATACAATTATTTTTCCGCTTAAGGCTAGTAATGTGGTGAAATATAGAACAAACGGGATTTAAAGGCTCAAAGTGGTTAACAAAGGTAATAGAAAAGGGTATGCTTAATTTGGATAAGTGAGTTTAAACAAATAATGGCCTCAATCATATGCAAATATACAAATATAATAAATATTGGACATATAGGATGAAACAAAATATAGATTACAATCATAGAGAAGTAAACATACAAGAATAAAATATTTATGGTTAAATAATGTAACCATGCATAAAGGCTCAAATCTTCACAGGTTGTGTGTTCTTTAGCTCAAAAATCATGTTCCAAATACATCTTCAAGCAGATTTATCATAAAAAAATTTTAAAAATTAGTGAAATTTTGTTCCAAAGATAGAGTCTTAAAAGAAACTTATTGTCTTTATAATCAAGTAGAGCATGCATGCAACTAACCTATTACTATGCAATTTATCCTATTCTATAAGAGAAAGAAAATCTAACTAAGATATTCTAATTTATTGATGCTAGAGAAGAGAAATTACCTCCGGAAGTCAGGTACTGACCGACCTCCCCACACTTAAGGCTTTGCACCGTCCTCGGTGCCATCTGTCAGGAACAGGGGTGGGCTGGTAGCAGTATCTCCACAGTCGGGACCATCATGGCTCCCTGTGCTGGTAAAGGAAGTGAAGTCCGGGGTGTCTGAGTCCTTGAAGTGTCCCTTGAGTAGCTCCTTGAGGTGTTTGAATCGGCGCTCGTTACGGCGCTTTCTTAACTTCGCTTTCTGTTCTTGCCAATCCAACCTTTCGATTATTGATGTGTATTTTCGGAAAATAAATTCCAAACATACAAATCTAACCGGCAAGTATACCGGGTCGCATCAAGTAATAATAACTCACGTGAGTGAGGTCGATCCCACAGGGATTGAAGGATTGAGCAATTTTAGTTTAGTGGTTGATTTAGTCAAGCGAATCAAGATTTGGTTGGGTGATTTGTGATTAACAGAATTTAAATTGCATGGAAAATAAAGGGAATGGGTAATTTGCATGAAATTAAAGAGAATAGAAAATTAAAGTGTTGAATCTTAAAGAACAAGAAATTAAATGGCAGAAACTTAGAACGCAAGAAATGTAAATTGCAGAATCTTAAAGTGCAAGAAATGTAAATTGCTTGAATTATAAAAGGAGTTGGGAATTGGGATTGCAGAAATTAAACAAGGAAAAGTAAATTGCAACAAGCAGAAATGTAAAAGAGGGATTCAATTAAACCGGATCTCAAATGAAAATGAAAATAAGCTTGGTGTAGCAACGAAACAAGGAAATTGAAATTGAAAGATGTAGATCCCAGGACTCAAGAGACTAGGTAACCAAGTCTAGATCTCAATGCCTTCCTAGATCCAAATTGAGAATTCAATTGCAAGAAAAGTAAAGGTCCAGCAGTAGAAGAAAAGAAGTGAAATCGCAAATTCTCAATGATGCAGTAAATCAAAACAGAGAGAGATCTCGAGATGAGATTGAGACAGAATTTCCTCAATTCTTCAACCCAAGATTCAAGACAAGTGTAAATGAAATTAAAAACAAGAAAACTAAGAGGAAGAGAATTCAATTCTCCTTCCCCAAGACTCAGAATCTCAAAATAACTTCTCACCAAAAGCTCTCCCAAAACCACTCAGAAAAACTAAAAGGAAAAGCTCCCTAAAAACTTAAATTCTAAGCTATTTATACACTCTCTTCAAATGATCTTCAAGCATTGAATTGGGCCTTTGCTCTTGATGGAATTGGGTTGACAAAAGCCTCTGTTGATTGCTCTTGGAGTTGGAGAGAAACCCACTTATGAACCGGGCCATGAACCAGAAAAGCTTGAGTAAAAGTTTGAGTCAAACTTTTACTCAAGCTTTTCATATCAGCTAGCCTCCCTTGCTGTCATCCACGTTTGAGCCAAAGTTTGAGGTCAAACTTTGAGCCAAACGTGGATCCCTCTTGCATACCTCTTGGGGTGCTACTTTGTCCTCTTGTCAATGTTGCCAATTTTATGCCCACTATAGACTATTATATATGGTTGGAAAGCTCGGAATGTCAGCTTTCTAACCCAATTAGAATCGTCTCAATTGGACATCTACAACTCAAGTTATTCTTGTTGGAAGTATAGCCCTTCAGGCTGTTGTGGCGCCAACGTTTGCCTAAAAGCTTGAGGTCAAACGTTGGCGCAAGCTTTTGCTCCCTCCAGGGTGTGTTTGTTATGGCGCCAACGTTTGCCTAAAAGCTTGAGATCAAACGTTGGCACAAGCTTTTGCTCTTCTCCAAGGTGTATTTGTTGTGGTGCCAACGTTTGCCTAAAAGCTTGAGGTCAAACGTTGGCGCAAGCTTTTGCTCCATCCAGGGTGAATTTAACTCTTCCAAAAGTTTGAGCTAAAGTTTGAGGCAAGCTTTTGCTCAAGCTTTTTGTTCTCTCTTGCTCCTTGCCATTTCTTCTTTCTTCAACCTTCTTCAAAGCTCTTTTCACCTATCATCAATCAATCAAGCACATCAAAGCTATGCTCAAAATCATGAGATTGTTATTCTTTCATAATATATGACAATTATAGCACAAAATCTCATGAAATTGCATTAATTTATCCATGGTTGATTGAATCAAAGAAAACATGAAATTCTACCCAAATGGCTTACTTATGGCTTAAGAAAGTGCATAAAATCTATTGAAAACAAAAGAAAAAGACTAGTGAAACTAGGCTAAGATGACTTGTCATCAATTATCTGCTGGAGCAGTTCATCTGTTGTAGGTGCTTGTGGTGCTGAAGAAGGAATATCTTCAACCAGTGCAGTAGGAAGGCTTGTAGTGGCTGCTGGAGGTCTGAGGTATTTCCCGTTAGGGACATACTGATCATCCCATGGAAGCATGGCTTTGGTGTCTCCAGCTCTACAGGAAACTTCGGCGGCTGAGACAAGATCTGAGACTAAAGCGGGAAAAGGTAGGTTGCCCACAATTTGTACGTGTCCCATGGCATTCCGGATATGTCTTGGTAGATTCAGAGGTTGGTCTGTAAGGATGCACCATAGTAGAACGGCCATGTCCGCAGTGAAGGAGGACTCGTGAGTGCTCGGAAAGACGTAATGGGACATGATCTGTGCCCATAGGTGAGCCTCCAAGGTAAGTGCTGAAGCCGATATTCCCTTAGGGTGGGTACGATGGTATCCGTAGATCCAACGGCTGCCAGGTAGTGCGATAACTCTGAGAACAGCTTCCCAGTCAAATTGGAACATCTGGCACTTGAGTGCGGCTTCTTGAAAGGCGTCCAATCCTTTTGGAATAGGGGGAAGACCTAAAGCTTTTTGAATGGCCTCTTCTGTAATGGGGACTTGCTTCTGACGGACAAAGACAGACTGCAGGGTAGGCAGGTAGAAGTTAGAGTAGAACTCAACTACCCAAGAAAGATTGACCTGCCTTGGTTGTCTCTGTAGGAAACCCCATTGTCTTCATTCAATTTGCGGCTCAACAAAAGTAGCAATATTGGGTGGGAGGATAAGAAGGTGTTCGTTGTTGTAGCTCCTTTCAGCCAGGATGAGGAACATCTGCTCACAGTAGCGATTGGAAAATCGCGCAGTGTCCTTTGCTTGAAAGGCTTTCTCCTTTTCCTCAACCTTTATGATCCTCTTAACTCTTTTTGTTGAGGGCTTGACTGCAGTTAAAGAAGGCTCTACCACTAGTGCTCTTTTAGTTCCTCTTCTTGCTGGTGGTTTGGGAGTAGCTTTCTCTTTTCCTTTCTTGGTGGCCATCCTGAAAAGGGAAGAGAAAGTAAATTAAATTCAAAGAGATATATAGCAAGAAAGAGAACGGAAAAGATGGTGATGGATGTACATTAGGAGGTAACTGACATTAACACATTCTCATGAGTACATGTAAAAAGTCATCAATGGAAAATAGCTAGTGCATATAATGACAAGTGAATGCAAGGTGTTTATTGGCATGCCGGAAAAGGGCATGAGTAGCATAGATCAAGCATCACTCGTAACAAACCATCACGTTTGTATTGACAATTATTTTCAATTAATACAATAGTAAAGGGAGTTTATGAAAAGCAGCATTGAATAGTAGAATAACATAGAGAAGTGCATAATGCCATATGGGCTTTTTCACAAACACATAGCATGCATGGTAGATAAGGTATAGAAAGTATTAAAGTGAACATGCAAGAAATCCTTTAAAAATTAATATATAATTGTCAAACAAGTGCAACAATCCACAAGTATATAATGAGGAATAATGATGCGAATAAAATTCTAACACCATGTAAAAAGGAAAGAAGAAGAAAGAAAATATGGATAATGAAAAGAAAAAGGAAAGAAAAGAAAATAACATATAAAATAAGAAGAATGATAGAAAAGGAAAGAGGGAAGAAGAAAATAAAATCTTGTTAATGGAGGTGAAAGAGAGAGAGAGAAAGGGGAGATAGAAGGAAGAAGGGAGAAGGAAGAAATAAGGAGGGAAAAGAGAAATTAGGATTTGGAGAAGAGGAAGATAGGATATTTTGGCAATTAAGTTTGAGCTGTGCGGCGCAGGCAATGGGGCCGCGCGGGGCATGCGTTCGCGCGATTGCGCTTCAAGTAAGGTGACGCGGTCGCGTCGGTCACACGGTCGCGTGACCCATGTTGTGCTTCTGGCGCGAGTGCAGCTTCACGCCTGCACAACTCTCTGTTCGAATTTATATATTTGCCAAATTTGGGGTGACGCGATCGCGTGGGGCATGCGATTGCGTGAGTGGGCTTCAGAAGGGAACGACGCGGACGCGTGAGCCATGCGTCCGCGTGGATAGAATTTGTGCGTTCAGCACCAATCCAGCACCACTCGCGCACAATAATTCGTTGTGCACCCTTTTTACGTCGAAAATCAGGGCACGCGGCCGCGTGGGTCACGCGGTCGCGTGGGAGGCCATTATTCCCATGTGACGCGGATGCGTCGGCGACGCAGTCCCGTGGGACGATTTGTGCCACTGGCACGCCTCCAGCAACGCTCCAGCGTGACTCTCTGTTCGTTTTTATTTTCTCTCCTCTCTTTGCGACGCGGACGCGTCGCTGGTGCGGTCGCGTCGCGTGGCACTTTTTTTTAAAAATAAAAGTATGTAAATGCAGATGCACGAAATGTACTAATGAAGAGAAGAGTTATTGAATAAAAAAAATAAAGAAAAAAATAAAGAAAAGAACGATCATACCATTGTGGGTTGTCTCCCACCTAGCACTTTGCTTTAACGTCCGTAAGTTGGACGCTCCACTAGCTCAATCTTCTGCTATTTGGGGATCTTCCAAGAGGAAGATGTTAAGCTCCTTGTTTTTCTGCATCTTCTCACCATGGTATAGCTTCAGACGTTGTCCATTAACTTTGATAAGTTCAGAGCTCGAAGGATGGCTTAGGTGATAAACTCCGTACGGTTCGGCCTTCTCTACTCTGTATGGACCTTCCCATCGTGATCTCAACTTGCCTGGCATGAGCCTCAGTCGAGATTTATAAAGGAGGACTAAATCCCCAGGTTGGAACTCTTTTCTCTTGATGTGCTGATCATGTACAGCCTACATCTTCTCCTTGTATATTCTTGAGTTCTCATAAGATTCTAGGCGAAGGCTCTCCAGTTCTTGCAGTTGCAACTTCCTTTCAGCTCCGGCTTTCTCAATTCCCATGTTGAACTCCTTGACTGCCCAAAGGCTCTGTGCTCTACTTCAACTGGGAGATGGCAAGCTTTTCCATAAACTAAGCGGAAAGGACTCATCCCAATGGGTGTTTTGTATGCTGTCCTATATGCCCAGAGTACATCTTGTAGCCTAGTGCTCCAGTCTTTCCTATGAGGTTTGACTATCTTCTGCAAGATACGCTTTATCTCTCTGTTTGACACCTCGGCTTGCCCATTGGTCTGAGGATGGTATGCTGTTGCAACCTTATGAATTATCCCATGCTTCTTCATTAATCCTGTTATTCTCCTGTTACAAAAATGGGTGCCTTGATCGCTCACGATTGCTCGTTGTGATCCGAAGCGACAAATAATATGGTTTCTCACAAAGGAAATAACAGTGTTAGCATCGTTAGTGCGGGTAGGAATTGCTTCCACCCATTTGGAAATGTAATCCACAGCTAACAATATATAAAAATAACCATTAGAATTTGGAAATGGACCCATGAAGTCAATGCCCCAAACATAAAAAATTTCACAGAAAAGCATAATTTATTGCGGCATTTCATCCCTCCTGGATATATTACCAAATTTTTGGCATGGGAGACAAGATTTACAAAACTCAGCAGCATCTCTAAAAAGAGTAGGCCACCAAAATCCACAGTCTAAGATCTTTCTAGCTGTTCTTTGAGGGCCAAAATGTCCTCCACTCTCATATGAGTGACAGGCCTCTAAAATAGACTAGAATTCTGATTGAGGCACACACCGTCTAATTACCTGATCAGTGCCACATATCCATAAATACGGGTCATCCCATATATAATATTTAGACTCGCTTTTCAGCTTGTCTCTTTGATGCTTAGAAAAGTTTGGAGGAAATGTGCGGCTAACTAGATAATTAGCTACAGGTGCATACCAAGGGACTACCTCAGATACTGCTTGCAGGTTATCAAATGGAAAATTATCATCTATAGGAGTAGAATCATCCTTAATGTGCTCAAGGTGACTCAAGTGGTCTACCACTAAATTCTGGTTACCACTCCTATCCTTTATTTCTAAATCAAATTCTTGTAATAGCAGTATCCAACGTATAAGCCTTGGTTTGGACTCCTTTTTAGATAATAGATACTTTAAAGCTGCATGGTCCGAATACACTACTACTCTAGTACCAAGTAAATAAGCTCAGAATTTATCCAGAGCAAAAACAATAGCAAGAAGCTCTTTCTCAGTAGTAGTATAATTGGACTGGGCAGCGTCTAAAGTCTTAGACACATAAGCGATAACAAAAGGATCCTTACCTTCACGCTGAGCCAGCGCTGCTCCTACGGCGTGGTTGGAAGCATCGCACATGATTTCAAATGGATGGCTCTAGTCTGGTCCTCTCACAATTGGAGCTTGAGTCAGGGCGGTCTTCAGCTTATCAAACGCTTGTTTGCAATCCTCACTGAACTCGAACTCAATATCTTTCTGCAGTAATCTGGACAAGGGAAGTGCTACCTTACTGAAGTCCTTTATGAATCTCCTGTAAAAACCTGCATGGCCAAGGAACGAACGGACCTCCCTCACAGAGGAGGGGTAAGGTAAACTAGAAATAACATTCACCTTTGCTGGGTCTACAGAAATGCCATTATTAGATACCACATGTCCTAGTACAATCCCTTGTTTTACCATAAAGTGACATTTTTCAAAATTTAATACAAGGTTTGTATTAACACATCTATCTAATACTCTAGATAATCCATCTAAGCAAAGGCTAAAAGAATCAGCATAAATGCTAAAATCATCCATAAAAACCTCCATACAGTCCTCAATAAGATCAGAGAAAAGACTCATCATGCACCGTTGGAAAGTAGCTGGTGCATTGCACAAGCCAAAGGGCATTCTCTTGTAAACATAAGTCCCAAAAGGACATGTAAAAGTGGTATTTTCCTGATCCTCAGGAGTAATATAAATCTGGAAATAACCTGTGTAACCATCTAAAAAGCAATAATGTGATTTACCTGACAGGCGATCCAGCATTTGATCAATGAATGGAAGTGGGTAGTGATCCTTACGGGTGGCTTGGTTGAGACGCCTGTAATCAATGCAGACTCTCCAAGCGTTCTGAACTCTAGTTGCTATGAGCTCTCCATGCTCATTCTTCACTGTAGTGACTCCAGACTTCTTGGGCACCACTTGGACTGGGCTAACCCATTCACTGTCTGAAATGGGATAGATGATACCTGCTTCCAACAATCTAGTCACTTCCTTTTTGACAACTTCCAAGATAGTGGGATTCAATCTTCTTTGGGCTTGACGGACTGATCTTGCTCCCTCTTCTAAAAATATTCTGTGCTCACATACTTGAGGGTTGATGCCTACTATGTCTGCCAAACTCCACCCAATTACCTTCTTGTGCCTTCTCAGCACATCAAGTAACTGCTCTTCTTGTTGTGAAGTGAGTTCCCTTACAATGATAACTGGAAACTTCTTCTCGTCTTCAAGATAAGCATATTTGAGATGTGGAGGGAGGGGTTTCAATTCCAACTTCTGATCATGGGCAGGTTCTGGATTGTCTAGAGCTTGTGAAAATGCCGAAATGCCCTCATTGTCAGTCAAGAGGGTCCCCACACTTGGACCTTGTCCAGTGTGCCTCTCTTCTAACTCTTGTGAACTTTAGCTACAGTTTCATCTATGACATCACACTGGAAGATGGAATGATCTTCTGGAGGATTGTCAATGACTCCATTCAGATTGAAGATTACTATTCGGCCATCTATTTCAAAAGAGTATGTTCCTGAAAAAGCATCCAATTTGAATTTTGATGTCTTCAGGAATGGTCTTCCAAGTAGGATTGATGATGGCTTATCCGAGTCATTATGGGGCATCTCCAAGATATAAAAATCAGTGGGGAATGTAAGCCCTTTAATGTTCACTAAAACATCTTCAGCAACTCCAGCCACTGTAATAATGCTTTTATCTGCTAACACAAAACGAGCTGCCGACCTTTTTAAGCGAGGGAGCCTCAAAATATCATATATAGACAAAGGCATTATACTAACACATGCTCCTAAATCACACATGCAGTCATAAATTACTACACCACCAATAGTACAACTAACTATACAAGGACCTGGGTCACTGAACTTTTCGGGTAATCCTCCCATTAAAGCAGATATGGAACTACCTAAAGGAATAGTTTCTAATTCATTAATTTTGTCTTTATGTATACATAAATCTTTTAGAAACTTTGCATATTTAGGTACCTGTTGAATAACATCAAAAAGAGGGACATTTACCTCAACCTTTTTGAATATTTCTACCATCTTGGAATCGGGTTCCAGCTGCTTCCTGGGTTTCCTTGCAAGTTGTGGAAATGGAATGGGAGTGGTGTTTTCTGCAGTGTCTGGGCCTTTTGGTGCTTCCTCCTGTGGTTGAGCTTCTTCTTTTTCAGCTATGTCCTGTATGTCCTCTTCCTCTTCAACATCTTTTATCTCTACTACCTCTTCAGCTGAGGCGTGTTCTGGTGAGCTTGGCTCCTCCTGATTCCTCTCTTGCAGTGTGGTTCTGGACCTTAGGGTGATGGCATTAATGCCTCCCTTTGGATTGGGTAATGGTTGAGAGGGGATTCCAGTGGAGCTCAAAGGTTGGTTACTGGAATTTTGCATTGATCCAATATGTGAGATAAGAGCTTGCAAAGTAGAGGCCAGACCATTCAGACTGGCATTAATGTTACTCATAATGTTATTTTCCATGGTCTGTTGTCTTCGCTCAAAAGATTGTAGTAACTCTTCATTGGGAGATGAAGAAAGATGAGTAAATTGAGAGGTCTGCTGTTGGGTATTCTGTGGTCCTTGGGATTGCCTCAAGTGAGGTGCTCTGTAAGGTTGATTTTGCTCCCTGCTGTTGCTATTATTCCACCTCTGATTTCCCTGATTATCTCTGCCTCCTCTGTTACTGTTGTCCCTCCAATTCTGGTTAGAATTATCCTGCCATCCATGGTTATGATTTTCACCTTGATTGTACCCTTGGTTGGGGCGGTCATAGAAGTTATGAGTGGATGCCACCATGTTGTCTTCCTGCTGGAGCTACAGGTATTCATTAGTATAATGGCTATAATCAGCACAAATTCCGCAGACTCTCTGTGGGACTAACTGTTGGCTTTGCTGTGCTGGAGAAGGTTGAGCTTGCTGAACTTGTTGTTGATTCAATTGCATCTGTTTCAGCAAGTTGGTCATTTCACAGATACTCTGAGCTAGAGCAGCAGTCTCTCTGCTAGAGGATACTTCTGCAATGGCTTTTGAACGGCCTTGTTTCTGCCTGTGGTTCTTAGTAGATTCAGCTAAGTCACTGATCAATTGCCATGCCTCATCAGTGGTCTTGTACTTCTTCATAGACCCATTGCTAGCACTTTCCAATGTGGTCTTATCTTGGGGCCTCATGCCCTGTGTGATATAGCTGAGTAACATTATCTTGTCAATCCTGTGGTGGGGGCATGCTTCCAGAAGATTATTGAAGCGCTCCCAGTATTCAAAGAGAGTCTCGTTGTCATCTTGAACAATCGTGGAAATGTCTTTCCTCAGTTTATCAGTAACTTCAGATGGAAAGAATTTTTCCAAAAATTCTTTTCTGAGTGTATCCCAGTTGGATACATTTGCTAGGGGTTGAGTGTAGTAACACTCTCTTACTTTTGCCTCAAGAGAAAACGGGAAAGCTTTCAGCAAAATTGAAGTTTCATCTGCACAATCACGCCTGACAGTAGAACAGGCTGCTTGGAAATCTCTCAGGTGCTTGATAGGCTCTTGAGCAGGTAAGCCATGAAACTTGGGCATCAAATTGAGCAGTGCGATCTTTATTTCAAAATCTGTAGCCACCGCTGGGTGATGCGCTTGAAACGGTTGCATTGTAAAATCAGGGGCTCCTTCCTCCTGGATAGTAACTCTTCTGGCTGCCGCCATGTTACCTGTACGTAAATCAACCGAATCAGTAGAATGGGAGCTGGTTTCTTCCTCAAATGGCGTTTTAAATCCGCCCTCAGAAAGGACTAACTAACGCCGAGCTCGCCTTATTCGTGAAATAGTCCTTTCAATTTCAGGATCGAATATTGGCAAGCTTGGATCAGGAAGTGAACGCGTCATTTGACGAAAGAAACATGCAGATCATAGTAGCAAAATAAAATAAAATGCAAATAAATAAATTCTAATTAATAACTTTAGCACTCTATTGCAACTCCCCGGCAACGGCGCCAAAAATTGATGCAGGCAGAAATTGGCGAATTAAAATTGTTAAAATATATACGTTGCAAGTATAGTACTTAACTCGCCATAAATCTACTTATCAATTTAGAAAGGTGTCACAGAAATTTAAAATTAAAATACTGGGAGTATGAATCCTAGGTCGTCTCCCAACGAGTTACAGAAAAGTGTGCTATTTTATTAATCAGAGGTTTTCAAAAAGGTTTGAATTGAGTAAGCAGGAAATTAAATTGGAGAATTTGAATAATGTAAATAAAATCCTTGATTGGGAGTTGATTAGTTGGAATCCCTATTATTGTTGGAATACTCTCAAGATTAATTGACAATTAAAAGTTGTCCTGTTTAGTTATCCTTTACTAGGTAAGGGAAAGTCAAACAAGTTGGGATGCTACGTCTGTTCACAAGTTGCAATCCACTTAATTAAAAGAGATTGGTGTTAGTGACTATAAGGCAATCCAATCATAAACCCAATTACAATCTTTCTTTTAAGCTTTCCAACTCAAGGGTTTCCTTCAATCAACTCCCCATCAAGTTAGGGAACTACTCGCTCATTGTGAATGTAAAATTCATAGCATATGAAAAGGAATTAAAGAAAGACATTGTAAATAAAAATTAAAATAATTAATTAAAAATAAAGATAATCCTTATATTAAATAATCCAAAAAGATATTCCAATGGTAAAATTAAACAAAGCAAAGAACATGGAAGAGTAAAGCCAAGTAAAGAAAACGAACTAGAATGACGAAGTCTTGATAAGGTAATAGCTCTTCTCAATATCCTAATGCACAAAAAAGCAAGAGAAAAATTAAAATCCTAAGAACTATGAATGTGTAGAGAGAAAAACCTAGAGGAGGAGTAAAAAAAACTAGATCTAAAACTAAAACTGTGTAGAATGAATGATATCCTTGGTTTCTGCATGTTCTCTGGCTCTAGTCTGCTGTTCTGGGCCGAAAACTGGGTCAAATAGGGTCCAAAATCGCCCCCAGCGAATTCTGTAGATTATGCAGATCGCGCATGTCACGCGATCGCGTCATCCATGTGGATGCGTCATTCACATTTTTCCCTGCCACGCGTTCGCGTCGTTCACGCCTCCGTGTCACTTGTGCTTTTCCATTCCGCGCGGTCGCATGGGTCATGCGGCCGCGTCACTGCGGTTTCTCCTCTTTCGTGTGGTCGCGTGAGCCATGCGGCTGCATCACTTCTCGCTAGTTATCTCCTCAATTTCTTGTGTTCCTTCCATTTTACTAGCTTCCTTTCTAATCTCCAACTCATTCATGCCCTATAAAGCCTGAAACGCTTAACACACAGATCATGGCATCGAATGGAATAAAGGAGAATTAAAATGCATAATTAAAATTCTCTAGGAAGCAGTTTTCAATCATGTAATAATTTCAGGAAGGAAATATAAATGCATGCTAAATTAATGAATAAGTGGGTAAGGATCATGATAAAACCACACAATTAAACATAATATAAACCATAAAATAGTGGTTTATCATGGATGCCTCTTTAGTCTGTGGAGTGCTTGGCCCTTCAAGAGATAGCTTCTGGCGCTTCAGTTCCTTCAGTTCACGCCCTTGCTCTTCTTTTTCTCTAAGCAGTTTTGCAGAGCATGCTGTTTTGATTTTGCTGTTCTTCTTTCAGTTGATCCACAGCTTCTTGCAACTTGGTGTCTAATGCTTCTAGGCACTCCCAGTATTCAATTTGAGGGATTTCCGGGAGGAACTCCTGTGCTCTCCTCTTGATGGGGTCGTCCTGCACTTGTTGTCCTTCTATAGACTTTTTAGTGATTGGTTGCTCAACTGAGATATACTCATATACTCCCATTTTTACCACAGCATCTTTACATAACAGAGAGACCAAGCTTGGATAAGCCAATCTGGCATCTTTAGAGTTCTTGTTTGCAATTTTGTAGAGCTCACAAGCAATCAGCTGATGAACTTCCACTTCTTTTTCCAGCATAATGCAATGAATCATCACTGCTCTTCTGATGGTGACCTCAGAGCGGTTGCTAGTGGGCAGTATAGAGCGCCCAATGAAGTCCAGCCAGCCTCTGGCGACTGGTTTGAGATCTCCTCTTTTGAGTTGGTTTGGGGCACCCTTTGTGTTGGTTGTCCATTTGGCTCCAGGGAGGCATACGTCCTCTAGGATTTTGTCCAAGCTCAGATTTGATCTCATTATTCTCCTATTAAAGGAGTCTGGGTCATCTTGCAGTTAAGGCAGCTTGAAGATCTCCCTTATTTTGTCAGGGTGGCTGTGAACAATCTTCCCTCTGACCAGAGTTCTATAGTCATAGAATGCGGTTCCAGCTATTCTCTGCCTGTCCGTCTGCCACAGATTTGCATAGAATTCCTGAACCATGTTTCTTCCCACCTTTGTTTCAGAATTAGCTAGGACTTCACAGCTCCTGTTTCGAATTTGCTCTTGGATCTCTGGATATTCGTCTTCTTTCAGATCGAATTTAACTTCCGGGATCACTGACCTTAGACCCATTATTTTGTAGTAATGGTTTGAATGTTCTTTGGTTAAGAACTTCCCTTGATTCCAAAGTGGTTTTGGAATATTCTCTTTCTCGCCTCTTGAGTTGGTTTGTTTTCCCTTAGGAGCCATGATCTTAGTAGGTATTGGCTTAGTGATCACGGATAGACATACCAAACTTAGAGGTTTGCTTGTCCTCAAGCAAAAGAAAGGAAAGAAGTGGGATATGAGGAGAGCTAAGTCTGAATTGTGAAGGATGGGGGAGGCCAAACTAGGATTTAAAGGGAAGGGGGTGGGTTTTCGAAAATTTTGAAGAAGATATGATAAAATATATGATTTGTAAAAGATAAGTATGATAGGAAAAGGATGCACTTTAAAATTTAAAGGATATGAATAATATGAAAGATAATTGAAAAAGATAGCTTTGTTTTGAAAAAGATATTGTGAAGATTTGAAGAAGATATTGATGAGTTGAAAAGATTTTAGAAGGAAAAGAGATAGATTTGTTTTGAAAAAGATTTGAAAAGAAGTTGAAGAGGATTAAAAAAAAGTTTATGTTTAGAATTAAGATACATTTGATATCTTTTTGAAAAAAGGATTTGAAAAATTAGGATTTGTAACATGTTTATGCAAGAAATCATGAATTGAAACATGAAAAATGGAAAAAATTTGAATTGAAAACGAAATTACCTACTCCCCACAATCCTGGCGTTAAACGCCCAACTGCTGCATGTTTTGGGCGTTTAACGCCCAACTGGTGCTTGGTCTGGGCGTTTAACGCCCAGCTGTTGCTTCTAACTGGCGTTAAACGCCAGAAACTCTTTTGTCACTGGGCGTTTTTCTGAACGCCCAGGATGCTGTAAATCTGGCATTAAACGCCCAGAAGCTGCTTCTTTCTGGCGTTTAACGCCCAGATGGCTATCTCTACTGGCGTTAAACGCCCAAAATAACTCTTACTGGCTTTTTTTCGCACCAGTGAGCTTCTTTTTGCTGTTTTGTATTCTGAATCCTTCTGCAACCCTATGAACTTATGCAATTGATTCTTTACCTTGAAGATTATTTATATTAAACCTGTATAAAAATAAAAATAAATAAGAAAAAGTTTTGCGAATGGCTGGGTTGCCTCCCAGCAAGCGCTTCTTTATTGTCTTTAGCTGGACCTTGCTAAGCTTTTAATCTAGCCTCAGCCTTGAGCACTCTTTCTCAACATTGCCTTCAAGATAATGCTTGATTCTCTGTCCATTAACAATGAACTTCTTATTAGAATCAATGTCTTGAAGCTCCACATAGCCATATGGTGACATACTTGTAATCACATATGGTCCCCTCCACCGGGATTTCAGTTTCCCGGGGAATAGCCTGATCCTAGAGTTAAACAGCAGAACCTTCTGTCCTGGTTCAAAGACTCTAGATGATAGCTTTCTGTCATGCCACCTCTTTGCTTTCTCTTTGTAGATCTTGGCATTTTCGAAAGCAGTGAGTCTGAATTCCTCTAGCTCATTCAGCTGGAGCAATATCTTTTCTCCGGCTAAATTGGCATCAAAGTTTAGGAATCTGGTTGCCCAGTAGGCCTTATGTTCCAGTTCCACGGGCAGATGACAGGCCTTACCATACACAAGCTGGTATGGAGAGATCCCTATAGGAGTCTTGAATGCTGTTCTGTAAGCCCACAGGGCATCATCCAAGCTTCTCGCCCAATCCTTTCTACGAGTACTTACAGTCTGTTCCAGGATTCTTTTTAGTTCTCTATTAGAGACTTCAGCTTGCTGGTGCACGAATTGTAAATCACACTTTTTACAACTCGTACCACTAACCAGCAAGTGCACTGGGTCGTCCAAGTAATACCTTACGTGAGTAAGGGTCGATCCCACGGAGATTGTTGGCTTGAAGCAATCTATGGTTATCTTGTAAATCTTAGTCAGGAGATTAATAATAAAAATTATTTTTGTTTATGAAAGCTAAATAGCATGAATTAAAGGTTACTTGTTATGCAGTAATGGAGAATATGTTGGAGTTTTGGAGATGCTTTGTCTTCTGAATCTCTGCTTTCTCCCTGTCTTCTTCTTCACGCACGCAAGGTTCCTCATATGGCAAGCTGTGTGTTGGTGGATCACCGTTGTCAATGGCTACCATCCGTCCTCTCAGTGAAAAAGGTCCAGGTGCGCTGTCACCGCACGGCTAATCATCTGTCGGTTCCCACTCATGCTGGAATAGGATCCATTGATCCTTTTGCGTCTGTCACAATGACCAGCCCTTGTGAGTTTGAAGCTCGTCACAGTCATTCAATCCCTGAATCCTACTCGGAATACCACAGACAAGGTTTAGACTTTTCGGATTCTCAAGAATGCTGCCAATGGATTCTAGCTTATACCACGAAGATTCTGATTAAGGAATCCAAGAGATATTCATTCAATCGAAGGTAGAATGGAGGTGGTTGTCAGGCACGCGTTCATAGGTTGAGGATGATGATGAGTGTCACGGATCATCACATCCATCATATTGAAGTGCGAATAAACATCTTAGATAGAAACAAGCGTGTTTGAATAGAAAACAGAAATAGTTGCATTAATTCATCGAAACACAGCAGAGCTCCTCACCCCCAACAATGGAGTTCAGAGACTCATGCCGTCAAAGAGTACAAAGTTCAGATCTAAAATGTCATGAGGTACAAAATAAGTCTCTAAAAGATGTTTAAATACTAAACTAGTAACCTAGGTTTACAAAAAATGAGTAAACTAAGATGGATAGTGCAAAAATTCACTTCTGGGGCCCACTTGGTGTGTGCTGGGGCTGAGACTTAAGCTTCTCACGTGCCTGGGCTGTTTCTGGAGTTGAACGCCAGGTTGTAACCTGTTTCTGGCGTTGAACTCCAACTTGTAACCTATTTTTGGCGCTGAATGCCAGACTGCAACATGGAACTGGCGTTGAACGCCAGTTTATGTCGTCTATCCTTGATCAAAGTATGGACTATTATATTTTTCTGGAAAGCCCTGGATGTCTACTTTACAACCCAATTGGAAGCGCGCCATTTGGAGTTCTGTAGCTCCAGAAAATCCACTTTGAGTGCAGGGAGGTCAGAATCCAACAGCATCTGCAGTCCTTTGTCAGCCTCTCAATCTGATTTCTGCTCAGGTCCCTCAATTTCAGCCAGAAAATATCTGAAATCACAGAAAAACACACAAACTCATAGTAAAGTCCAGAAATGTGATTTTTAATTAAAACTAATAAAATTATAATAAAAACTAACTAAAACATACTGAAAACATACTAAAAACAATGCCAAAAAGCGTATAAATTATCCAATCATCACAACACCAAACTTAAATTGTTGCTTGTCCCCAAGCAACTGAAAATCAAATAGGATAAAAAGAAGAGAATATACTATAAATTCCAAAATATCAAGGAAACTTAGCTCCAATCAGATGAGCGGGACTTGTAGCTTTTTGCCTCTTGAATAGTTTTGGCATCTTACTTTATCCATTGAAGTTCAGAATGATTGGCATCTATAGGAACTTAGAATTCAGATAGTGTTATTGATTCTCCTAGTTCAGTATGTTGATTCTTGAACACAGCTACTTTATGAGTCTTGGCCGTGGCCCTAAGCACTTTGTTTTCCAATATTACCATCGGATACATAAATGCCACAGACACATAATTGGGTGAACCTTTTCAGATTATGACTCAGCTTTGCTAAAGTCCCCAATTAGAGGTGTCCAGGGTTCTTAAGCACACTCTTCTTCTGCTTTGGACCTTGACTTTAACCGCTCAGTCTCAAGTTTTCACTTGACACCTTCACGCCACAAGCACATGGTTAGGGACAGCTTGGTTTAGCCTGCTTAGGCCAAGATTTTGTTCCTTTAGGCCCTCCTATCCACTGATGCTCAAAGCCTTGGATCCTTTTTATTACCCTTGCCTTTTGATTTTAAGGGGTATTGGCTTTTTGCTCTTGCCTTTTGGTTTAAAGAGCTTTTGGCTTTTTCTACTTGCTTTTTCTTTTTCTCTCTTTTTTTTTCGCCATTTTTTTCCGCAAGCTTTTGTATTCACTGCTTTTTCTTGCTTCAAGAATCAATTTTATGATTTTTCAGATCATCAAATAACATTTCTCCTTTTCATCATTCTTTCAAGAGCCAACATATTTAACATTCATAAACATCAAATTCAAAAGACATATGCACTGTTCAAGCATTCATTCAGAAAACAAAAAGTATTGTCACCACATCAAAATAATTAAACTAATTTCAAGGATGAATTCGAAACCATGTACTTCTTGTTCTTTTGTTTTTTTAGAACATTTTTCATTTAAGAGAGGCGATGGATTCATAAGACATTCATAACTTTAAGGCATATACACTTAGACACTAATGATCATATAGTAAAGACACAAACATAAATAAAACATAAAGCCATAGTAAATGAAAAACAGGAAAATAAGAACAAGGAGATTAAGGTATGGGTCCACCTTAGTGAGGGTGGCGTCTTCCTTTTCTTGAAGAACCAATGGTATTCTTGAGCTCCTCTATGTCTCTTCCTTGCCTTTGTTGCTCCTCCCTCATAGCTCTTTGATCTGGAGTCAATTGCTCTACCACTGAATTATGGAAAAAAACAAAAAGCAATGCTTTTACCACACCAAACTTAAAAGGTTTGCTCGTTCTCGAGCAAAAGAAGAAAGAAGTGGAGAAGATGGAGGAGATGGAGGTGTGTGAATGGTGGGTTCGGGAGGGGAATGGTTTGGATTTGAATGGTGAGGTAGATGGGAATCCTATGGGGTCCACAGATCTTGTGGGGATCTGGCGTTAAATGCCAAATTGGTGCATGTTTCTGGCGTTAAACGCCAAACAGATACTTGTTTCTGGCGTTTAAACGCCAGAATGTTCTTCCTCCAGGGTGTGCTATTTTTAATGATGTTTTTCATTCTGTTTTTGATTTTTCAGTTGTTTTTGTGACTTCACATGATCATCAACCTAAGGAAAACATAAAATAGCAATAGAAAATAAAGAGATATAGTTAAATAACATTGGGTTGCCTCCTAATAAGTGCTTCTTTATTGTCTTTAGCTGGACCTTGCTGAGCTTTTAATCTAGCCTCAGCCTTGAGCACTTTTGCTCAACATTGCCTTCAAGATAATGCTTGATTCTCAGTCCATTAACAATGAACTTCTTATCAGAATCAATGTCTTGAAGCTCCACATAGCCATATGGTGACACGCTTGTAATCACATATGGTCCCCTCCACCGGGATTTCAGTTTCTCGGGGAATAATCTGAGCCTAGAGTTAAAGAGCAAAACCTTCTGTCCTGGTTCAAAGACTCTAGGTGACAACTTTCTGTCATGCCACCTTTTTGCTTTCTCCTTGTAAAGCTTAGCATTTTCGAAAGCAGTGAGTCTGAATTCCTCTAGCTCATTCAGCTGGAGCAATCTTTTTTCTCCAGCTAATTTGGCATCAAAGTTTCGGAATCTAGTTGCCCAGTAGGCCTTATGCTCCAGTTCCACGGGCAGATGACAGGCCTTACCATACACAAGCTGGTATGGAGAGGTCCCTATAGGAGTCTTGAATGCTGTTCTGTAAGCCCACAGAGTATCATCCAGGCTTCTTGCCCAATCCTTTCTACGTGTACTTACAGTCCGTTCCAGGATTCTTTTTAGTTCTCTATTAGAGACTTCTGCTTGCCCATTTGTCTGTGGATGATATGGAGTTGCCACCTTGTGGCTAATTCCATACCGGACCATAGCAGAGTAAAGCTGTTTGTTGCAGAAGTGAGTGCCCCCATCACTAATTAGTGCTCTAGGGACACCAAACCTGCTGAAGATATGTTTCTGGAGGAACTTCAGCACTGTCTTAGTATCATTAGTGGGTGTGGCAATGGCCTCTACCCATTTTGATACATAGTCAACTGCCACCAGAATATAAGTGTTTGGGTATGATGGTGGGAAGGGCCCCATGAAGTCAATACCCCATACATCAAACAACTCAATCTCCAAGATTCCTTGTTGAGGCATGGCGTAACCATGAGGCAGATTACCAGCTCTTTGGCAACTGTCACAGTTACGTACAAACTCTCGGGAATCTCTATAGAGTGTAGGCCAGTAGAAGCCACATTGGAGGACCTTGGTGGCTGTTCGCTCACATCCGAAATGGCCTCCATATTGTGACCCATGGCAATGCCATAAGATCCTCTGTGCTTCTTCTCTAGGCACGCACCTACGGATTATTCCGTCTGCACATTTCTTAAAGAGATATGGTTCATCCCACAGGTAGTGCTTTGCATCAGTAATTAATTTTTTCTTTTGTTGCTTGCTGTACTCCTTGGGTATGAATCTTGCAGCTTTATAGTTTGCAATGTCTGCAAACCATGGTGTTTCCTGGATGGCAAACAGTTGCTCATCCAGAAAGGTTTCAGAGATCTCAATAGAGGGGAAGGACGTCCCTTCTACTGGCTCTATCCGGGACAGATGATCAGCCACTTGGTTCTCTGTCCCTTTTCTGTCTCTTATTTCTATATCAAACTCTTGCAGAAGCAACACCCATCTTATGAGCCTGGGTTTTGAATTCTTCTTTGTGAGTAGATATTTAAGAGCAGCATGGTCAGTATACACAATCACTTTTGATCCTACTAAGTATGATCTAAACTTGTCAATGGCATAAACCACTGCAAGCAATTCTTATGATCACTGAAAAAGTGTCACCTTCTCCCAGAAATGCATATTTCAGGGATGATGGTAATGGTTTGAGCTCGGGTTTAGGAGGTTTTTCCTCTTCCTGAGAAATTTCCAGAGGCTCTTTCAATTCCTCTGAATCCTCCAGATCAGGCTGAACATCTTTAAAGATGTCTTCCAGCTCTGATTCGAGACTCTCAGCCATGTTGATCTCCTCTACCAAAGAGTCAATAAGATCAAATTTCATGCAGTCTTTTGGTGTGTCTGGATGCTGCATGGCTTTGACAGCATTTAACTTGAACTCATCCTCATTGACCCTCAGGGTTACTTCCCCCTTTTGGACATCAATGAGAGTTCGTCCAGTTGCTAGGAAGGGTCTTCCTAGAATGAGAGTAGCACTCTTGTGCTCCTCCATTTCCATCACTACAAAGTCAGTGGGAAAGGCGAATAGTCCAACCCTGACAATCATGTCTTCAATCACGCCTGATGGGTATTTAATGGAGCCATCAGCAAGTTGGAGACATATCCTGGTTGGTTTGACTTCTTCAGTTAAACCAAGCTTTCTGATAGTGGATGCAGGTATTAGGTTGATGCTTGCCCCAAGATCACATAAAGCTGTCTTGGTGCAATCACCCTCTAATATGCATGGTATCATAAAGCTCTCGGGATCTTTAAGCTTTTTTGGGAAGCTTTTCAAAATGACTACACTACATTCCTCAGTGAGGAGAACTCTTTCAGTTTCTCTCCAATCCTTCTTATGACTCAAGATCTCTTCCATGAACTTGGCATAAGAGGGTATTTGCTCAAGTGCCTCTGCAAATGGAATCTTTATTTCAAAAGTCCTGAGGTAGTCTGCAAAGTGAGCAAATTGCTTATCCTGCTCCTCTTGGCGGAGTTTTTGAGGATAAGGCATCTTGGCTTTGTATTCCTCAACCTTGGTTGCCGCAGGTTTATTTCCTACAGAAGTGGTTGGAGAAGCCTTTTTAGAGGGATTGTTATCAGCACTTGTGTGTGTCTGATCCCTCACTGGCGTTTGAATGCCAGGGTTGGAAGCTTGATTGGCGTTGGACGCCAACTTCCTACCTGTTTCTGGCATTTGAACGCCAGAACTGAGCTTCCATTGGGTGTTTGATGCCAGCTCCTTGCCTGTTTCTGGCGTTTGAACGCTAGAACTGCGCGTGGGTTGGGCGTTTAACGCCAACCTTGCATCCTCTTCTGGCGTTTGAACGCCAGAGTTGTTCCTCTCTGGGCCCTTACTATCCTCAGAGGGATTTTGGATAATTTTTTGCTCATCCTCTGTCAGTTGTTCTTTTCTTGGCTTTCTGCTGCTCTGAAGTGAGGTATTTAATATTTTCCCACTTCTTAATTGAACTGCCTGGCACTTTTCTGTTATCTGCTTTGATAACTGCTGTTTTGTCTGATTCAATTGTGCCTCCATATTTTTATTAGCATTTTTAGTGTCTTGTAGCATCTCCTTGAATTCTGCTAGCTATTTTATTAGAAAACACAATTGTTGATTGAGTTCAGCAACTTGTTCTGGAGGACCAAGTTCAGTAGACACTGCTTTGGCTTCTTCTTTTATGGAGGACTCACTACTTATGTACAGATGCTGATTTTTGGCAACTATATCAATAAACTCTTGAGCCTCTTCAATAGTTTTCCTCATGTGTATAGATCCACCAGCTGAGTGGTCTAAGGACATCTGAGCTCCTTCTATAAGCCCATAGTAGAAGATGTCTAATTGAACCCACTCTGAAAACATTTCAGAGGGGCATTTCCTTAACATCCCTCTGTACCTCTCCCAAGCATTATAAAGGGATTCGTCATCCTCTTGTTTAAAGCCTTGGATGTCCAGTCTTAGTTGTGTCATCCTTTTTGGAGGGAAATATTGATTCAGGAATTTGTCTGATAACTATTTCCATGTCCTTATGCTTGCTGTGGGTTGGTTATTTAACCACCTTTTAGCTTGATCTTTTACAGCAAACGGAAACAGTAACAGTCTGTATACATCCTAATCTACCTCCTTGTCATGTACTGTGTCAGTAATTTGCAAGAATTGTGCCAGAAACTCAGTAGGTTCTTCCTATGGAAGACCGGAATAATAGCAGTTTTGCTGCACCATGACAATGAGTTGAGGATTCAGCTCAAAACTGCCTGCTTTGATAGGAGGTATACAGATACTACTCCTATATGCAGCAGTAGTGGGATTAGCATATGATCCCAGAGTCCTTCTGGACTGTTCATTTCCACTTAGATCCATGATGGATAAAATGGAATTGATATAAATTGCAAGGAAAATATATTTTTGTTTTTATTTTATTGAAGTAGAACAAACCAAATTATTAAGATAAATAAAACTAATAAGATAAAATAAAATAGAATAATTAGAAATTAAAATGTAAGTTTCGAAAATCTAGAGAAAAATAAACTTGAAAATGAAAATAATTGCTTAATTGAGAAGATTTGAAAAACTTTGGATATAATTTTTGAAAAAGATTTTGAATTTTGAAAAGATTTGATTTTTAAAATAAAAATCTGAATTTTTAAAGGTAATTTTCGAAAAATCAATTAAAATAAAGGGAAAAGATATTTTTGAATTCAATGAGGAAAGAGAAAAACAATAAAATGACACAAGACTTAAAATTTTAGATCTAATGCTTCTTATTTTTGAAAATTTGGAGGAAAAACACCAAGGAACACCAAACTAAAAAATTTTAAAATCAAAACACAAGAAAGACTCAAGAACACCTTGAAGATCCACAAGAACACGAAGAACAAAAAGTCAAAGACTCAAAGGACTCAAGAACATAAAAAAGAACACCAAACTTAAAATATTTAGAAAACCAAAAAAAAATTTCCGAAAATTAAATAAGAACTAACAAGAAAACACCAAACTTAAAACTTGACACAAGATTTAATCAAAGAAAAATTATTTTTGGAAAAGTTTTAAAAGGAGGATACCCAATCACCAAGAACATAAGCGCAATGCTCTAACCAATTGAGCTATAAATTTAACGTGTTTTATTAAGGTATTTAATAAATGAAATTTTTTTGGAAAACTAAAAAATTGAAAAAGCACAAGAAAAACAAGACAAAACAAAGATCAAACAAGTAAAATAAACAAGAACAACTTGAAGATTAAGAAAGAACAATGAACACAAATTCGAAAATTTCAAAGAAAATAAAAACATGCAATTGACACCAAACTTAAAATATGAAACTAAACTCAAACAGAAAAACTCAATTATCAGTTTATAAAATTTTTGAAAAATTTAAAAAGAGAAAATAAGGATTTAAAAAAATTTCAACCAAAAACAATAATAGAAGACTCTAAACCAAAGAGAAAAAATTTTCCTAATCTAAGCAACAAAATAAACCATCAGTTGTCCAAACTCGAACAATTCCCGACAACGGTACCAAAAACTTGGTGCACGAAATTGTGATTCACACTTTTCACAACTCCGTACCACTAACCAGCAAGTGCACTGGGTCGTCCAAGTAATACCTTACGTGAGCAAGGGTCGATCCCACGGAGATTGTTGGCTTGAAGCAATCTATGGTTATCTTGTAAATCTTAGTCAAGAGATTAATTATGATTATCAGTCTGAATTGCGAAAAATAAAAGAGCATGAAATAAATACTTATTATGCAGTAATGGAGAATATGTTGGAGTTTTGGAGATGCTTTGTCTTCTGAATGTCTGCTTTCCCCCTGTCTTCTTCTTTACGTACGCAAGGTTCCTCCTATGGCAAGCTGTGTGTTGGTGGATCACCGTTGTCAATGGCTACCATCCGTCCTCTCAATGAAAATGGTCCAGGTGCGCTGTCACCGCACGGCTAATTATCTGTCGATTCTCACTCATGCTGGAATAGGATCCATTGATCCTTTTGCGTCTGTCACTACACCCAACCCTTGTGAGTTTGAAGCTCGTCACAGTCATTCAATCCCTGAATCCTACTCGGAATACCACAGACAAGGTTTAGACTTTCTGGATTCTTAAGAATGCTGCCAATGGATTCTAGCTTATACCACGAAGATTCTGATTAAGGAATCCAAGAGATACTCATTCAATCGAAGGTAGAACGGAGGTGGTTGTCAGTCACGCGTTCATAGGTTGAGAATGGTGATGAATGTCACGGGTCATCACATCCATCATATTGAAGTGTGAATGAACATCATAGATAGAAACAAGCGTGTTTGAATAGAAAACAGAAATAATTGCATTAAGTCATCGAGACACAGCAGAACTCCTCACCCCCAACAATGGAGTTTAGAGACTCATGCCATCAAAGAGTACAAAGTTCGGATCTAAAATGTCATGAGGTACAAAATAAATCTCTAAAAGTTGTTTTAAATACTAAACTAGTAACCTAGGTTTACAGAAAATGAGTAAACTAAGATAGATAGTGCAGAAATCCACTTCTGGGGCTCATTTGGTGTGTGTTAGGGCTGAGACTTGAGCTTTACACGTGCCAAGGCTATTTCCAGAGTTGAACTCCAGGTTGTAGCGTGTTTCTGGCGTTTAACTCCAACTTGTAACCTGTTTCTGGCGTTTAACGCCAGAATACAACATGGAAATGGCGTTGAACGCCAGTTTACGTCATCTATCCTTGAACAAAGTATTGACTATTATATATTGCTGGAAAGCCTGGGATGTCTACTTTCCAACGCAATTGAGAGCGCGCCAATTGGACTACTGTAGCTCCAAAAAATCTATTCTGAGTGCAGTGCGGTCAGAATCCAGCAGCATCAGCAGTCCATTTTCAGCCTGAATCAGATTTTTGCTCAGCTCCCTCAATTTCAGCCAGAAAATACCTGAAATTATAGAAAAATACAAAAACTCATAATAAAGTTCATAAATATGAATTTTGCCTAGAAACTAATAAAAATATACTAAAAACTAACTAAAACATACTAAAAACTACATGAAATTAACCCCAAAAAGCGTATAAAATATCCGCTCATCATCCACCAATATCAATACAAAATAAAACCATAAAATTATGGTTTATCAACTTTTCCACACTTAAAACAAGCATGACCTCATGCTTAACATCAAGAAAGATACATGAAAGGTGTATCAACATTTATGCAATGCAAGTAAACTACCTATATGCAATCTACCTAAATGCATGTAACTATTCTACCCAATACCATCTAGTTATCTACATGTATCTACCTAGTCAATGCACATCAATTTCCAAGAAAGCATGGATACATAATCAAGGGCTAAAACAATCATAATCAAATCCAATCCATAATTGATTCAAGTAATATAAGAAAATTTAACAAACTTGCAAGATAAGAAATGATCAAAGGTGGAAACATAGAATTGAGCGATCGAACCCCTCACCGGATGTGTATACGCTTTAATCGCTCAAGTGTATAGGGTTAATTCACTCAATTCTCCTCTAATCATGCTTTCTAAGACTTGTTTTTCATCTAACAATCAACTATTATTCAATGCATGCATACAAATATCATGAAAACTTTTGAGGGTTGTAATGGGGTTAGGGTCAAGGTAAGATTGTATTTGCTCAAGTGGACTAGAATTTGAATCTTTGATTAACTTAAAATTTTCATCTAACCTATGACAATCTATTTAACTCTAATGAAAAGCTAGATACCCATTATTCACTTTTTCACACACTCATGCATTCCCTATTTTAATCACAACACATATGCATTGTTATTATTACTTTACTTTGGGGTATTTTGTCCCCTTTTTATTGCTTTCTTTTTCACTTTTTTTGTTTCTTTTTCTTTTCCTTCTTTTATTTTTATTTTTATTTTTTTCTTCTTTTTTCTTTTCTTGTCTTTCTTTTCAAAATAAAATATATACAAAAGTATCAATGCATATGGTTTAAACATTTAATGCATGAGTATGCTCAAGATCTTCAACAAATATACAAAAATACACTTTTATCTCAACCAATATTCCCAAACTTTCCCATATTTAAATAATACACACTCTCACTAGCTGGTGCACGAAATTGTGATCTCAATGGCGCCGACAACTTGGTACGCACAATCGTATTCTCAATTCTTTGTCACAACTTCGCACAACTAACCAGCAAGTGCACTGGGTCGTCCAAGTAAATCTCAGTCAGGCGGATTCAAATGGTTATAGAGTTTTAATAATTAAAATATAATTAAAATATAAAATAAAGATAGAGGTACTTATGTAATTCATTGGTGAGAATTTCAGATAAGCGTATGGAGATGCTTTTGTTCCTTCCGAACCTCTGCTTTCCTGCTGTCTTCATCCAATCCTTCATACTCCTTTCCATGGCAAGCTGTATGTAGGGCATCCCCGTTGTCAATGGCTACTTCCCGTCTTCTCAGTGAAAATGGTCCAAGATGCGCTGTCACTGCACGGCTAATCATCTGTCGGTTCTCGATCATACTGGAATAGGATTCAGTAATCCTTTTGCGTCTGTCACTACGCCCAGCACTCGCGAGTTTGAAGCTCGTCACAGCCATCCCTTCCCGGATCCTACTCGGAATACCACAGACAAGGTTTAGACTTTCCGGATCTCAAGAATGGCTGCCAATAGTTCTAGCCTATACCACGAAGACTCTAATCTCACGATCAGAAGGCTAAGAGATACACATTCAAGCTTGTTTGCATGTAGAACGGAAGTGTTTGTCAAGCACGCGTTCATAAGTGAGAATGATGATGAGCATCACATAATCATCACATTCATCATGTTCTTGTGTACGAATGAATATCTTAGAGAAGAAATAGGCTTGAATTGAATAGAAAAACAATAGTACTTTGCATTAATTCATGAGGAATAGCAGAGCTCCACACCTTAATCTATGGTGTGTAGAAACTCTACCGTTGAAAATACACAAGTGATGAAGGTCCAGGCATGGCCGAATGGCCAGCCTCCCTAAACGTGATCAAAGGACCAAAAGATAATCCAAAGATATCAAAAGATCGATATAAATACAATGGTAAAAAGTCCTATTTATACTAAACTAGTTACTAGGGTTTACAGAAATCCACTTCCGGGCCCACTTGGTTTGTGCTAGGGCTGAGCATTGAAGCTTTCACATGCAGAGGTCTTTCTTGGAGTTAAATGCCAGTTTGTAACCTGTTTCTGGCGTTTAACTCTGCTTTGCAACCTGTTTCTGGCGTTAAACTCCAGAATAGGGCAGAAAGCTGGCGTTGAACGCCAGTTTGCATCGTCTAAACTCAAGCAAAGTATAGACTATTATATATTGCTGAAAAGCCCTGGATATCTACTTTCCAACGCAATTGAGAACGCACCATTTGGACTCCTGTAGCTCCAGAAAATCCACTTTGAGTGCAGGAAGGTCAGAATCCAACAGCATCTGCAGTCCTTCTTCAGCCTCTGAATCTGATTTTTGCTCAAGTCCCTCAATTTCAGCCAGAAATTACCTGAAATCACAGAAAAATACACAAACTCATAGTAAAGTCCAGAAATGTGATTTTTATTTAAAAACTAATAAAAATATACTAAAAACTAACTAAATCATACTAAAAACTATGTAAAAACAATGCCAAAAAGCGTATAAATTATCCGCTCATCACTAGCCTAAGCTAATCAAAGATCCAAATTAAGGACATTTATTGTTTTTCACTTAGGGGGTAGTGATGTGATAAAATTAAGAACAAAAAGGGGATTAAAATAGGCTCAAATTGGTTAACAAAGGTGGATAAAAGGGTAAGGCTATTTGGGTAGGTGAGCTATTTGAAATAAAGGCCTCAATCATATAAATACATTCATACACAAAACAATGGACAAAAAGAATCAAACAAATAAAAGATTACAATCATAGAGAGAAAATAATACACAGGGAAATCAAAATAGTGGTTATATGATGTAACCACACAATTTGGCTCAAAACTTACAAGGTTGTGTGTTCTTAGCTCAAAAACCATGTTCCACGATATATAATTCAAGCAAGTTTCAATAAAAGATATTTTTACTCAAATTAATATTGGAATGCCCTATAGATAAATTCCTTGGAAAATTTTATTATTTTGACTAAGCTTATTATATATATATATATATGCAAACCAAGAGAATGCAACTAAAAATTCTAAAAGACCTAGTAATAGAAGAAAAATAAATGAAATGTGAAAGTATTTAGATTAGAAATTTTCACCCAAAAATCGGCCGATTGGTCGGACGACCTCCCCACACTTAAAAGTTTGCACCGTCCTCAGTGCATTCAAAGATGAGCAAGGGGGAACGTCGACTTCACGAATTGCCACCTTTAGCTGGTGGATCAACTGGATGTTGCATGTTCTTTCTTCTTCTTCCCTTTTTGCTTATGGTGAATCATCTTGAAAGACAGAAAACAAGATAGTAAGACGAGTAAATGCAAAAGCACGGAAGCAAAGATTGTTGGAATGAGGTAAGACTCACTAAAATGAAGTGAGTTAATCAGTTTGTGACATTGATGAAAATAAGTGTGTGAATTCTAAGTTTGCGCATGGTTTAGAACACACACACTAGCATTGAAAGCTTTATGTCACAATTACACAAAAGAAGTATGCACTTCACTCATTCTAGTGTGCTTGAGATACGTTGAAGGAAACTTGTAAATTAAAAATAAACAAACAAGTAATAAAAAATCATGAAAGCATTCAAGCAATAATCAAGTGATTGTGAAATAGATAATGAATGAAAATTGGTTGATGTGCAAGAAAACTTAACGGACCAAGAATCATATAGAACTCATACATCAACTAATGACACACTTTGAATTTTTGTTCGCATCACCTAATTGACATAGAGTGGAGCACATTGGTGCTATGCAACTTAGGAAAAGAGAGATAGAAGTTGAAATCAATCACATAGCAAGTATGGTCTATATAGGTTGAAAATTTCAAAAGGATGTCCCTAGGTGAGCTTACAATCCAATTTCATAATTCCACAATATTGATTCACAAACTTGGTTATGTAAATACAAGTCAATATAATCAAGCATCACCTAACAACAAAGGTATCAAATAGAAGCAAATTCCCTAATGATAGATAATGAAATCAAATCACATGGTGGCCAAAACATGCAATTCAAAAGATTTAGAATGCTTTGAAAGCAATTCATAAGTACTTAGTATGCACAATTATTAAGCATGAATAATTCAATACCAAGCAATAAAGTATAACCTCAACAAAGAAATCCAACAATAAATATAAACAATAATGTTGCTAAAATAGCATCAAGTTAGTAATCAGCAGCAATATCTCAACATATTCAACATATCAAATCAATAATCTAACACTTATCACCAAAAGATAACCTAAACTAACAACCTAATATATTAAAATAGAAAATTAAACTAACTAACTAACTAATGGGGATGATGGTGGATGGTGAATGATGATGACGGATGGTGGTTGAATGAGGAAAAGAAGAGAAAAAAAAAGAGAGAAGAAGAGAAAAATAGAGAAGAAAAGGTTGTGCGTATGCACCATTGAGCATGCGTATGCACGAGTTGGGACGCGGAGGGTAAGGCTGCATACGCGAGCAGCTGGTATGCGGGTGGTAGCTTCTGTTTGGCCCAGTCGCGTACGCGGCAAGTGGCTACACAAACGAGATGGTCGAATTTTGGGGTTATACATACACACCATTGAGTATGCATACACATGGTTTTTTTTTTTAAACATAACAGAACTTAAAAAGCAAACACAACTTCTCAACTAGATTCAACTATGCAATTAAAAATCAAAATCAAAGTCAAATTAAAATCAAAATCGATGATCCAAAATCAAAGCCCAAAATCTATGCAATTCAACTATGTAACCATGCACATTCTAAAACAATTCAAAATCCAAAAATTGGCTAACTTTCTAACATCCAAAAATTTATTCAACTATTCCATTCAAATATTCCAATCAAACTAGAATCTATCATATCAATCTAACACTTAAGAGACATATTTACAAGAATGAAATAAAGAAGGAAAGTTGGAAGGTTTTACCATGGTGGGGTGTCTCCCACCTAGCACTTTCATTTAAAGTCCTTAAGTTGGACATTTAGGAAGCTCCTTGTCATGGTGGCTTATGCTTATACTCATCCTTGAACTTCCAACAATGCTTGAATCTCCAAAATGTTCCAACATTCCAAATCAATTGTAGCAAGCTTTGATGGAGTTCCGACACTACAAGAATTTGACAAATTAGCGACGAATTTTTGCGAGAAATATTTCTTGTCACTAATCCATCACTAACTTGCGAGAAATTAGTGGCACACTAACGACAAAATTAATGAGCAGTCACAAAATATCCGAACTTGAGAAAAGCAATTGATTAGTGAGAGATTCACGAGTAAGTTTGTTTCTCGCAAATTGACTTTTGTAGCTAAAAAAAGAGCAAGGAAAATTTTCTCGCTAATTTGTCACAAATTAATTACCGAGTGACAATGTTCTAGCAAATCAGTAACTTAGGGGTTCAATCGAATAAAAGTAAAGTAGCGAGGGATATTATTGTCACTATTCTGTCGCAATTGTTTGATATACAATTAGCGAGAAACAATTCACACACTAGTTCGTCGCTAAATAAACTTTGTGCAAAAAGTCTAATTAGTGAGGAACAATGTTACTACTTACTAGCTAATTCGTCACAAAGACTTGAAATACATTTTGCGATGGACAATTTCCTAGCTAATTTGTCACCAAAATTTTTATTTTTAGCGAGCAACTAGTTTCTCGCTAATTTGTCGCATAATATTGTCAAATTCAAAATTAGGATAGCAACAGAAAATAGCCGTCGCTAACTCATCGCAATGTATAAATCATTCAGTTAGGAAAGTGTTCCTTGCTAATTAGTTGCTAAAGTAGAAATACGAATATTGAGCACCTAGGACCTAAGTAACGAGAAATTTGCGACCGTTTAACAACTGACATACTTCGTTGGCTGATTTCAAGTCGCTGATTAGCGGGCAAAATATATTTGTCGCTAAGTTGTCACAAGTTTAGTTTAGCGAGCGACTTGGCAACTGCAATTTCGTCGCAAAGAAAAAGCTATATCCTACCTATTTTGTAGCAAATTACTCGCTAATCTCGTTGGAAATCCGTCGCAGAGTTATAACAAATCCAAAACTAACCGAGAAAATGTTATAAGTAAGTGGTCGTAATTGAGTCACTAATCAAAAGCTTATTTAGTGAGAAATTAGCGACTGCTTAACAACTGATAGACTTTCCTCACTTATTTCATGTTGCTACTAATTTATGAGCAAAAACGTTAGTCTTTATTCAGTCCTTATTTCATTTTGCTGTAACAATCTGAGTTTTTGGAAAATTAAATTTAATATATTTGTTAAAAATTTTATTCTAAAAAAATTATTTTACTAAAAGTAATTAAATAAAGCTTTATGATATACATATTGAATTTTAAAAGTAATTAGGAGTCATAAGAAATTTTGATGATAATTGAAATTTAAATTAATTAAGTTTTTCTTATATTATCTTTAGTATAATTGGATATTTGGTATAATTGAAATTGATTATTTTATATAATTCAAAATCAAGTTTTGGTAATGGAAAAATAATAAAGTTAAATGATTTAAATTAGATAATTGATATTTCAGATTTAAACGGTACTTTATAAAGTATAATTAATCTGTTCATTATAATTTAAAATAAAAATAATTATTTTAACTCAGTAATATCTATAACAATATATAATGGCAATACATGGATTTAGTGTCCAAAATTTCTTTCCAATATTACCCTTTCTAATTAACTTTCTACTTAAAGTTAATTATTCAGTTTAAAAAAACATCCACCAATTTCTCTTACCTTATAATCACGTTATTAGAATAACTTTGTACTTTTCATCCACATCATCCTCTTCCTTACACTACAAAAGAAGCGGGAAATAGCGGCGGTTATTGGAGTGATTTGCGGCGGTTTTAAGCTGCCACGAAACTGGATTCCAGCAGTTTGTTAAGTGTTACCTATTAGGGGGTGGTTATATGATTTTGCGGCGGTTCTCAGGAACCACTGGCACAACCGCCACAAAACCCGGTAATTTGCGTCGCAATGTTTAGTGGTGGTTTTAAACCGCCGCAATCTGGACAACAGTGATCCACACGAAATGTTCGGCGGTTTGAAACCGCCGCTGTTTAATGGCCACGGTTTTGTTCAAATTTAATTACTGGCTTTTTGAAAACGTTGCTGTTTAATGGTCAATGTTTTTTGAAATGTAACTGGCTATCTCCTAACCTGAATTTTCAATTTTCTAACGGCTAGTTCGTAACTGCCACTATTTTCCGGTTGAATGGCCGCAAAAATACTGTATTGTACACTGGCAAACCACTCTGTTTTTTATTTTAATGTACATTTTTTCATTTTTTTTAATCCTTCTTAATATTAGTAAGTTAAATTATTTTATATCCCGAAAAATAAATTGCAAGGTAAATGACAACAGCAAAACCATTAATTTAATTAATATAATTATTCAAATATCAACAAACTGTACTCCTTACTAAGAGTTGCATAATCAAGAACATAAAAGTCTATAAATGAAAGAAGAAAAGGTTCCATAATCCTAAGATCTACTTTCTATTCTGACCCTCCAATGCACTCATCCATGCAGCGACGTCTGATGGCAGCTTCCTACCTTGCCCTTGAAGTAGACATATCAAAGCACTTTCCATTGCCTGCATCTTGACCTTCCCAGCTGCTACTTCATCCTCCGCTGCCTGTCTTTTGGTCTTCTCGGTTGCTACTTCATCCTCCACTGCCTTCCTTTTCAATTTCAATGATGCCAACTCTGCTTGTAGTTCAAGTAGCATCCTTTGGGTGTCCTCCCTTTCAAAATCATTGATCGGCTGATGGAAATTCATACCGAAGACTTGACTAGAAGTCGGCCCCAACCCCATGCCACGCATCCTACCCGGGTGCTCCTTTCCGAGAGCTTGAGCAAGCGAATCATTATGAGACAACAGTCTAGAGGATTCATCACGTTGCTCAATAGCCTCAATTCTTTCCTACACACATAGATGAGCAATTATAAGCATTTATTAGCAAGTCGCTAACCGCACAAACTTCCAATAAAATTTTAAAAACTAAAACATAGGAGACACTACTTTCCGATTCTCAACACATTACTTACTCCAATAGCGCGAGCTGCATCATGGATATAGGTCCCATTAGATCTTTTGTGCGTTAAGAGATACAACTCTCCTCTATCAACTCTCCTCCCTTGTCGTTCCGACTGTACCAATAACCATGACAAAGCATTAAGTATAAGAACAGATAATTCAAAAACATTCCCAAAATTGGATTACCTCTTCTTCTCCGCGCCTAGCCAAGCTTTTCGATCCGCCGATGTGGGTGTAAAGCTTCTTTGATCGATTCTCAGCATTTTTTTTTACAAATCGCCTGTCATGCCAACAAATTAAGAGTTACTGGACACTAGTTCTGACTAACTCAATGTGACATAAATGGACTTTTTCTGTTATGAAACAAAACTATATGACCTATGTCTCGTCGCTATGGCGATAATCGAGAAACCATTTCCAATGGTCCTCAGTAATTCAATCTGGGCGGTTTTCAATATTTTCTTCAAGTGAAAGTTCTGGGTCATAGAAGTGATGGTATAATCTGTTCCTCATTTCCTTCCAAGCCCTTCCTAGCATTTTGAATATTATACGCTTTATAATTCCTCTACTATCTTCTTCAAATGGAACATTTCCTGCAACATTAAAATTAAGCTGTGAGTAGTGTTCAAAGTATGAGTTTGGAATGGTACGAAGAAATAAAAATAACATTTTACCTTTACTATTTCATTATAGACCTTGTCCCTGGTGCGAACCTTTCTCCAGTCCCTCTCACAGATTGAAAATTTGGTGTAGTTAGATCCTAGCAGTCCCATAACGCCGCTCAGTAGACCTGCTTCATCCCCAACTGGTTGCAGTGCACTGTTAAACCTGAGTACGACCTTTCTTCCGTTAGGTGGCTTCATAGCTTCCTTTACACTCAGTTTGACCTATTTGATTGTGCCATCGGATTCTATAAAATATATTAATTCTTAGTTAGCTACCATTGGAGTCAAGCTGCGAATACATCATAGAAAAATAGGGCAATGAAAAGTAGAATTAAATAAGTTCTCTTATACCAATTATTTTAACATCCCAAAAATCTGTGGTCTTGCGTCCCTTGCGCTTCTGAGCATCCGATGCAGCAAAAAGGTTATCAACATGTTGGTCAAAAGAATCTACCTCATCTGTCTCTGGGTCTACCTCTTCGGCGTCTGGCTCCGAGTTTTGAACATCATTCATGGAAGCCTGTGGAGCAGGCAGTGGTTCGGTTCGGGGTGGACGAAAGGGACGTAAAGACGAGGATGTGGGGGCACTACTGCCACTGGATGGCGGAATTGGGCAGTCCGCTCTCTGCAAAGTTGAAGCCACATGACCTCCCACTTAAGGCTGATGACATGCTGTGTTTACACGGGCTTTCTTCGTGAAACAACCTGCCCGGGGCATCTTTCCCAACTGCATTCGGATTAAAACGAAGTAATAACAATTAATATGTACATAATAATATAAATTAACATGCAAAAAGGATACCGACATACCCAAGTTACATGAGTATATGAGTACATGAGTACATGAGTTGAGAGACCATGTTAACAAAGAAATCAAATATGTGGGGCATAAAAAAAATATTGATGTATTCACAATTTCTCTATAATTCCTAAAATCAAATTATTAATTTATGTTAAATATAATTATTCATGTTAAATATAATTATTTCATGTTAAATATAATCATTCAATTATTTATGTTAAATATAATTATTCATGTATCATTTTTATTAACCCGAATATAGCTTAGATAAAAAAATTAGTAAGCCGGAAATAGCGTAGTAATAACAATTAATATGTACATCATAATATAAATTATCATCTTTCTCAACTGCATTAACAAGGAAATCAAATATGTTAGGCATAAAAAAAATATTGACGTACTCACAGTTTCTCTATAATGCCTAGAACCATAATAATATTCTGTACTATTGGAAGTTAATTTTAAGCTTGGGACTTATGAGTAGCATGTTTAACAAATTGAAAAAATATCATACTTAGTTATAATAGAATAGAGTTTCATAAAAGTTCCAATCAATGAGTTGAACCAAGATGTTGGAGCTTGGAACATTTGTAGGCCTACTTTAAATTTGGATAATCAAACATCAATTTCTATGGACAATCAATTTAATCAAAGATTTGATAAGATTGCTAAGGGGGTTCCATTCATCTAATGAATTACTAGGGACCCTTACATACTAAATGCAAACTAAACATATTATCGTTAATAGCATTGCCTAAGTTGGATGCTGTGAATATTGAAGGGAAGAACTAGGATTAATCGTGCTTACCTGCAGCGGGATGACTGGAGTGACGGTGAGAGAGAAACCACCGGGGATCGGACAGTGAGAGAAAGGGCTCTAGGACGCTGGCAAACCGCAGAGACGGACGTGGAGGAGATGAACCTGGACGAAGCAAGCTACAATAAGGATTATTGGTATTAGGAAAAAAAATAAGGATTTAAGGGGCGGTGGCTTATCTAATTTAAAATTTAAGTTTGTGTTTTTTGATTTTTTGTAATTTTTTTAAAAGTATTAGTAGGTATTGAAAGAAAAATTACAATAAAAAATAAATACTTAACGAATATATTAGTTTGTTATGTATATATTTCTAAACAAATATTTATGTTAATTTTATTAACTGATTTAATTATATAAATAATATTTTTATATAAAATATAAAAATAGTTGAATAAAAAAACGTTTTCGTACATTTGTGTTGAATTTTTTTTTTGGTAATGTTTTTAAAAGTATTATAGGTTATTAATAAAAAAATTACAAAAAACATAAATACTTACCTCCCATACTATTTTGCTAAGTATATATTAATTTTTAAGAAGTATTTGAGACTATTTTGGTTTTTTATTTTATTCAAAATTAATTTATCTAACATTTTAAAAAGAGAGTAATTTGTCTAAAAAGATTTTATTCGAGACTAATTTATACATATAAATATTGTTAGGTACCAATTTAAATATTATTCTATTTAAAGTTATTAATTATTAATATAAGTGAAATTAGTATGAAATATAACTTGAACCAAACTCGAAAGAAAAAAAAGAATGGAATTGTAGAACTCAATCTCTTGTTTCCTAGCTACAGGATACACTTGTCTTAATAAAGCTACATGCATAACTCAATCATTTCCCTTAAAAATTCTTCACATATACATTCATGAGGATAGAAAATTTACTCTAAAATAAACTGCAAATCACTATCTTACCTTTAAAAAAATATAAAATTAACATATGGAAAAGTGGAAATGGCCGTAAGAAATGTATGAATTGACAACAGTGAGAAATAATGGTGAAGTAGACTGTGAAGTGTGATAATGCTGTGCTGTCTCTGATGGAGACATAAATTACATCTCTCAAAAAAAAAAACAAAAGAAAAAAAAGATAATATGAAATCCTTTCGTCGGGAATCACGGGCTTTATTCCTCCTCACATACATTATTTGTCAAACTCTGTGCTCTTTTAATATTTTAATTTCCTCTACTTCATATATTATTATTATTATTTCATTTTTGTTTATTCAGTGAGATGAAGGAGGCAGACATACTGTTGTTTATATTGATTCAATCAAAACGTTTATCAAAATTAAAAAATATAATGTTAATGATATAATTATTTTGCTGTCTTTTTCTACAAGTTTAAAATTTTGGAAAGAATAATTTTATGACATGATATCAAAATTCTATATCTAAAAGGTCTAGAATTTGATCACTAATAAATTTCAAAGTGAAAAAAAATAAAATTAGATAAAAAATAAAATAAGATAAAAAATAAAATAAAAAATAAACTTATGCACGCAAAACTTAAATAAATCTAATGTTAGATATATAGTAATTTGAGATTAATCTCTTCCAAATTCATTACTACTTCATCAAATTCAACAAGCAAAGGAAAAATCACAAATAGTCACTTTGTTCAATTGAGTCCTAATATTTCGTGAGATAAGGCAGACTAATAATAAAGAGTTGAGTCAACAGATATCATTCTCCTCTGGAGTTTTATTAAGGTCAAAAGTTATGATGGAAGGTTGGTGTCCTTTAGAGACAACCTCATCAGAACTATCTGGCGCAACGTCTTCTTCGAGCATTGAATCTTGAACTACCTCGCCAGTCTCGTCCAAAACTTCTTGAGTCTTTTCCCGAGACAAACCTGACGGATACACCATAAGCAAACAAGTGATTAGAAGTCACAAATTTTACAAAAAACAAAGCACAAAATAGCGCCATATTATAAACTACTGGTTTGGCTTACGTTCCCATAGTTTCGTAAGACCTCTTTCTATAAGAGTGAATTCCTCCCGAGATGCCGTTTCAAGTTCAACTTGCAGACTATTCTGATATCGTGCCTGCACAAGTTTAATGAGGTTGCAGCTAATAAGGTGCAGTAGTTGGTAGCTAAAAGTCATCAAAAATACTAACCAGAGGCAATTGCTATATACTTCAGCAACATTTAATGCTTCACGTCTCAAATTAAGAATAAGCCAAAATCAGCCAAACCAAACAGAAATATATATCAGTAATGGACATGCTTGACAAATTTGAATAGACATCGTGGTATATATCAGAAATATAGGTCAGAAATATAGACCAGCTTAAGAACATGCTTCACAAATTTGGCCATTACAAATGGATCTTCATTCAATAAAACAGAAAAAAAAGGAAAGAGCAAATTACGATGCTGCCAGCAAGTACATACAGTCAACAAGAGCTAGAATCCAACCCGTTACAAATGGATCTTTTTCCTTCTCACATTTGATTATTTCCTTAAAGGTGGTTCAATTTTGTTGTTGTCCAACTCAAGTCTCAAATCTCGCTTCGAATAGTACCTTAATTTGTAGCTTTATTTAATATCTAGGCCTACAAAATCTAGGTAGATTACGTAGTGATGATGATTTAATGTTCAGAAGAGACTCTTAAATCATAGGAGTAGTAGTAATTCCCTTAGTTATCTATCTAAATAAGAAACCGGCCATATCACCATTGCACTGAACAATTGTATCCAACCTTATAGCTAAAAAAATCACAAGAAAGACAAACGGTACCTGCACCTCCTCCAGTATTTGTTGCGAAAGGTATATGTTTGTGCTAGTGACGAACCCGAAACCAAATTTCTTGCGGTACTTTGTTGCGTATTGAAGCAATCCCTGCAATGTCCATTTTTTCAAATATGTTAGCCCCTTTCGAAAGTGCCTTTTAATTAAAGACAATAAAACATCTGGATTCGCTATGGCAGGTTAAAATAAAGCCAAGTAGCCTTTATACGAGTAGACACATGACAACTTACCGTCCTAATATCCCCACGTGCAATAGTAATAGCATCACATAAGTGCCTGTGTGCTGAGAATGTGTCCAGCCATGACTGAACGGGCAATGTGTTGAACCATAGGTCTCTTGTGAATGACCTTGAGTGCTCCAGTGAAGAGAATAGGGAGACCTCAATCATCGCCTTGCAAAACAAGATGCTAGAGGCACAAAGAAAGAGATCCGTCTCTTCCAATTTCCCTGGAAAAAAAAGATCATGTCAGTCAATATATAGTGTCAATTACAATCTAGTAACATCTTACTTGATTAAATAAATTAAGCAATACATATGTTTAAAAAATCACATTCTCCAGGTAAATTAATTGTAAATAAATAGGAATATATATCAGGTGTATCCAAGTTCTAAGAATCTATTATATACTAGTTGCTAATTAATATTTATGCAATTTTATAACCCTCAACAGTGATATACACTATAAAATAGTGCACATGTCCAGAATTAGTATCTGAAGACATCTATGTATAGGCAGCCTCATCGCAATTATTGATGGCATCAGTGGTTGGTTCCTCCAAATCGTCGTCCCGTCTCAATGACAAACCTTCGATGTCAAACTCAGCCAACCCAGTCAGGATCGGTTGGGGAGAAAATTTGAAATTACACTGTCCTATATCTTCACCCATTTCAAACGTGTCCCTTGGGTTATGACACTCCATTCTTTATCAGCGTCATCCTCGACATAGTATACTAGGCGAGCTTCGGATGTAAGAATGTACGGTTCATCATCTTCTCAATCACCGGTATGAATTGGATGAGAGAAGTTAACCACTGTGTGTCCCAAAGAGTCATGTTTTATACCTCTGCCAGATGTGGTGTTTGCCCAGATACATCTAAACAAGACGACTGTGAATTGACCACTATAATTTAACTTAATGATGTCCACTAGTTTTTCGTAATACGAGACGCTACCAACAGCAACATTACTATCGTGCTTGCTTGTGTAACTCCTAGTGTCAGAAGTAATATACACCCCACTATTTTGGGTTTTCAACCCTTCCTCTCTCGAGAGGGTTCTGAACATAAATCCATTTACGTTGTAAGATGTATAGCGGCTAACTTGAACATTGGGCCCACATGCAAGCCACTGCAATTCGTTCGAGTGCATGCTGCTTCCCAATGTAACCTGGCAGTGAACAAATTGAATATTCATTATCTTGAGATACGAATAATATGACACCATTATTAATATGTATGTGTATAAATGATACCACGATTCACCTTATGCTTGAACCAATCGGAAAATTCTCTGTGCACAACACTGTCTATGTGAGACTGTGACCTTGTCCTACTTCGTAACTTTCTCTTTGTGATCACCCTAAACTCACTAGAAACGTCACAAAAATGTCATGTCAGGTTCTCCAACTATAGAAAATCATACGAAGTAGATACTTTCAAATGCACTTACTTAAGATATTTTTCCACGGCCAGGCAATTGACCAATACGTAACGGTGAGCTTGTAATTTTTCAACTGGTGTGAGGGTGTAAAAAGAAGCAGCCCCGACCGCCTTTCCAACCTCTGGGAACATGGTTGCACTCTCATCAGGCATGACTTCACGCGGTCGATCGTCAACACAGAATGGTCGATTAATCCTACTCTCGACATTATCTAAGTACCTTGAACAGAATACAAGAATCTCCTCGAATAAGTATCCCTCTGCAATTGAGCCCTCTGGTTGTGATCTGTTATGCACGTACTGCTTGAGACGACATAGGTACCTTTGGGAATATAACACGTGTCATAAGCACTAATTAAGGGCAAAATTGATAATTTTGTTTGATAATTACCGTTCAATTGGGTACATCCACCGATAATGCACTGGGCCACCGAGACGCACCTCCTCGACCAAATGCACTGTCAAGTGAACTATCACTGTGAAGAAAGAAGGAGGGAAAATTGTCTCCATGCGACACAGAGTATGAACCACGTGATTCTGAAGGAGAGGAAGTTGTTGAGGGTCTATGGATTTGCTGCATAATCGACAAAAAAAGGATGACAAATCCGCCAGGACAGAAGACACTTGGAGAGACAATGCATTCCTTAACACGATTGGAAGTAGATATTCCATTAGAATGTGACAGTCGTGGCTTTTCAGCCCCGACAACTTGCGCTATCGTAAATCCACACAGCGGGAAATGTTGCTAGCATATCCATCTGGAAAGACTACATTCTTGATAGTCCTTAGAAAGAGCTCCTTCTGTGGATTGGTCATAGTAAAGATGGCGGATGGGTACTTTCCATCTTCCCGTGGCCACAAATCATGCTTGATTCCCATCGACTAGAGGTCTCTTCGAGCTTTAATGTGGTCTTTAGACTTACCTTTCTCGTTCATTATGGTGAATACTATGTTGTCGTACACATTCTTCTCTATGTGCATGACATCAAGGTTGTGACACAATTCATTGTTCTTCCAATATGGCAGCTCAAAGAATATACTCCTCTTCTTCCAAGGAGTTTCATCTTGCATGGGAGTTTGCTGTCTGCGTGTCCTTTTCCCCGTAATAGATTGCACCTTGCCAAATTGGACATGCACACCCTCTAACTGCCGGATAATGTCTCTACCAGAGACTCTAATAGGTGGACCTCTATCCTCTATCTTTCCATCAAAGGAGTACCGGCCTTTTCTGTATTTGTGGTCATGATTCAGAAAGTGACGATGACCCATGAAACACCATTTCTGGCTGTGTGTAAGGCAGTTAGTTTCAGTATCCGAATTGCACGCAGGACAGGCTCTCCCACCGTACGTGTTCCACCCAGATAAGTTCCCCAAGCCTGGAAAATTACTGATTATCCACATCAACGCAGCATGCATCTTGAAGGTTTTTTTTCTCGACTGCATCATAAGTTTTAACACCCCTCCATAATTGCTTCAACTCATTGATCAACGGCTCTAAGTACACATCTATGTCATTTCCAGGCATTTTAGGACCAGCAATAATCATAGAGAGGATAAACAAGTGGGTTTCATGCAAATCCAGGGTGGCATGTTATATGGGATAAGAACCACTGGCCAAATTGAGTACTTCGAGCTCATGTTCCCAAAAGGGTTAAAGCCATCGCTAGCTAATGCCAGGCGAACACTACGCGGATCACGAGAGAAGTCGGGATATCGTATGTCAAATGACTTCCATGCCTCGGCGTCCCTTGGATGCCTATACATACCATTAGAGTTAGGACCTCTCTTATGCCACATCATGTCAACGGCTGTCTTACTAGACATATATAACCTCTGCAATCGTGGAATAAGGGGGAAGTAATGAAGAATCTTCGCCGCTTGTGGTTTGCCATTCTTCTTGACAACCATCTTGATCCTCACCCTAGAGTTCTTTTTAGTCTTATGCTTCCATCTCGATGTCCCACACTGCTTGCATTTGGTCAGCTCTTGGTCGTTGCCCTGGTATAGCATGCAGTCATTTGGACATGCATCTATCTTTTTGTACGCGAGGCCGAGTTTTCTTATGACTTTTTTGGCATCGTGCACAGTGGATGGAATCCAGGCATGCTCAAAGGCGTCCGTGAGCAACTCCAATATCATTCCGAAGGCCTTATCGCTCACTCCGCACATGGACTTAATATGATTGAGCCTCACCAAGAAAGACAACTTATAGAACTTTGAACATCCTGAGTATAACTCCTGCTCCCCGTCTTCGAGTAGGTCGTGAAAGTTGCGGGTCTCTCGACTAGGTTCATTGTATAAGTAAGGCAACTCATCCATAGCGCCGCCGTCAGGTTCATTCTCTGAGTCTTCTTCGGGACCGGGAAGTCCTGAGAAGTTAAATGCATTATGGACCATATCAAGCATCGAGGCATTGAAATGTTGTTCAGATTGATCTTCTTGTCCGTCACAAGAGCTCTCGACCCTGCGTCTCTCACCGTGATGGATCCAAAATGTGTAAGTAGACGGGAAAGGGTTGATCACCAAGTGATCAAACGCATCCTCTCTATTTTGTAAGAGGAGGAAGCCACACTTCGGACATGGACAACGTATCATCCCATCAGATGATGCATTGGCAAATGCAAAATCTAGGAATCTGGTCAAACCGTCCCTATATTCTACACCAACTCGTGACTTTGAAATCCAACTCTTATCGATATCTAGTTTAATGAAAAATTGGAACGACGACAAATCGTAAAATAAAGTCAGACCACGAGAAAAAAGTAAGTAATTAACACTTAATATAGATTGGGCGATTGACTGTTAAACCAAATAATAAAACACACATTTACTAGCATACAGGATAATACACAGGCACCAGAAATGTAGGAGAAATTTGCTTACTCATTGAAAAATGCTTCACTTTCAAAAAAAATTACTGGAAGAAAGAAACTCTGGGTCCGACGCCAAATATTTGAAATGGAAAATAAATTCCTTCCTTAAAAAAGAAAAAGAGGAATATTATATTAATCTGAGAAATAAAAAAATGAGAAATTAGTATAGTATTAAAATATAATGTATGAGTTGGCGAAGTCACTAATATAGAAATGGGAAGGGGTAAATCGAAATGGTAAAAGTGATGACATGGAGGATAGTTTTATGCTTGAAAACACCCAAAATGAAAGTATCAAACTGCTCCATTAATTATATCATATAAGAACACAACATATATAATAAAAGAAATGAAGACTTATTTTGAGTATGAAATACATAGGATTGACTCATTATTTTGTGCATCTTGTGAGGTTGTATTTATTTTCACCTAAATTCTAATTAGCAGAGGTTGAGGTAAAGCTGCCTTGTCTTTGTTAAAAGCCACTAACAGGAGCATGGACTGTTTGGAAATTGTTAGAAAGTCAAAAGAATTGTTAGTATGCTCCTCTAAAATAGTGATCAGACAACTATATTAATAGTATAATGACAACGGAAAAACCATAAAGAGGAAAAAGGTCAAACAATGATCCAGAGTTTACACCACTGACAACGACATATGGATCTTAGCATTCAAGGGTGATAACTAATAACTAACCTGCTTGTCTGCTCTTTTAGTTCTAAGTTCTTCCACAACCTCTAAAGCACGAATGTTGAGATCTGTCTTGCCTTCAAAATCTGCATCCAAAATCATTTACATGGTGGAAAGATAAATAAAGACTTAAGTTTTCATCATGAAATACACGTACCAAATAATAACATCTCATATAACTCCATGCTCATCAAAAGAGGGGAATATAAAAATATCAAGCGTACACAAATGTTCAAATCCTAAACACTGCAAATGTTTTTAAAGTCTCATAATTAACCAGCTTTGGTGAAAGGAATAAACATTTTCAACTGATGCGGTTTTATATGTAACTAAAATTGAAAATATATGTTATGAATAGATGTGGGCTGCATAGCCATATTAAACAGGATGAAGGTAAATAAAGATTCATAAACAAACCTCCTAAATATACCACCAAGAATGAAATGACAAATGACACCATGGCAATAAAATAAACCTATTTCGTCCAATAACTAAGTGGAATTACTAAAATCAATTTAATTAGGCAAACCTGGGAAGAAGAAAAGCTACCACAGGGAGGTCAGGTACGAGTAAGATCACTAACACAAAACAAAATAGTAAATTGGTACCAAATCAAGAAGAAAAGGATTAAAGTGGACCAATTTGAATTACAACCTCACTAATGAGTCAATCACTAAAAATATCACTAATGAGTCAATCACTAAGAATATAACGTCTCATATAACTCCATGCTTATCAAAATAATGAAGACAGGGCATCTTCCTTAGTGTCAATTGAACCTTTCAATGTTATTATTTCAGTCTTAAGTAACGAAATACCATATTCATCCCTACCAAGTTCAATCACTAAGATTACATTTATAATAATAATGCAAAATTAATTTTACTGAATCATGTTAGTAGAACATCTTGAATAATAGAACAAATAGATATGTGGAGTGGTTTGCCATTAATTTATAAGTCTTTAGATTAAAAATGAATACTTAATAAATTCCCGAAAAGACTTTGTGCAAGACTTATTGGTTCTACTCCATTGATAATACCTGTCACAGTTGCAGGTACAGGAATACACCCCAAGTAAATTATTCAAGAGCTTTGATATACCCACTCGTCAGAGAACCTGATTCAGTGCAAACAAATTAAGTTCAGAGAAAGTCAGAATTTAACTTCGAGAATTAGAAAAAACATTGAACAATGGTAACCAAGATATTGATAAGCTGATGAGAGATCTTGAGATTAAAACCATGGAAAATAAACATTCAAAACAGATCACAGAGGAAGGAGAATGCTTGTTTCTATGGAAACTAGAGGAAGCCATGGATGTTCTTCTTGTTCATAGACACAGTTACAGTCTCTGGTAAGAAAACAAATTAATTGAAAAAGCGAAAGAAGATGACAGCAACGGAAGTTATAGAGGATTAAGTGCTAGTGGTAGTTAAAAATGGTTTTATCTTTAATATATCAATAAGGTTCTTAAATGTGGAAAAGACTCAAAAATTATGTTAAAAAAATTCTTAACCTATCCAATTTGTTCAAATTTTACAATTTTGAATCAAATCCATGAAAAATTCTGCCTCACTTTTTCTTATCCTTATACGAAACGCAACCTTGTCTTTCACTTTGAGAAGATAATAATTTAATCATGAAGTGACAAAACAAGAAATAAAATTAAAATACTTAGTTCATACATATATATAACTGCTCCAAACCAAATATAAAAGTTTGATTCAACAGAAAAGAAAAAAAAAGGTGATACATCTTCGCGAAATTAACCTTATTTAAGAATTATGACCTCTTAGTTCCTGAAGTTATAATACATCACCTTAGCATTGGGCTCTACAAATATGAACATCAAACAGATCTTTTTTATTGATGAGCTCAAAAACACAAACATCTCCAACTTCTAATGATGAAGACTATTCAGAGTCTTATTAATCAACACTATAAAATATAATTTCATTAATACTATGTCAGTTGTTCTACTTTGATTTTAAAAGATAACGTTCTATTGTAATTAGCTCAAATTAAAACTCATATAAAAATTTTGAATAAAAAAGAACTTGACCCGATCCCCATGTTATTCCAAAATTATCGCCGATTGATAACGTGAACAGAACACCAACCAATCATTCATATATCTCCAGCCACCATCGCAGATAATCGAAATAAACAAATATTATATCATAATTAAATCGAAATATTTGACATTTGCAAATCTATGTAATTAAGTCCCAAGCTAAGAGTAATCATCTTCCACAACAATGTGCAGAGATTACAATATCAGATTTTCGGGGAATGAAAAATGAAAAAAGTAAAATAAAAGAAAATATGAAAGTGCATGGGTCTTGATAAAAAAGAAAGCAATCACAGGTTCTATGCAAAGCAAGTAGGTTATTTCAGCATTTAAATAGGAAATCAACTAACTCCTAAAAACACATCAAGACTCAGGGGTTCAGATATTGGGAGAAAATTCAATCTGAGTGTTAAATTGAAGAAAAATTTGGCCAAAATTAATCAAAATACGTTGTTCAGACCAAAATTTAGAAAGCATAAAGATTAAATTGATGCAAGAATAGTTTTCTCAACAGCCCTGAAACTTAAATTGGGATGAGGGAGAGGAACATACCACTGAGAGGGGAGTCTATTGCAATCGGAAACGCGAAGCACCGCCAAAGGGGAGAAGGCTGCCAAGGATGACACACGGACGGATGGATTGGGATGATGCCGACGATGTCACACACATGCGCGGCAGAAGGAGAAAACTCGGACGACCCCTTCTACTTCACCTTCGTGCACGGGAGCTACACGGCTGAGGGAGGAGCCTGTTGACCTACACAGAACGATGAAGTGGACTCAGTTGGATCTGACAGAGGGAAGGGTAAGGACAGCGGGGAAGGAGACCAGTGATTGCTATACCTTGGCTCTGAGGAAGGGTTCTCGCGCCAAATACTTGAAGGTTATGGCGCAAAATTAATTTGGTCTGGGTATTTTATTAGTGAGGAAAAACCCCTTTCCCCCCATAGTTATTTGCTGCGGTGAGGGCCGATTACCGCCTCAGTTCAATTAATTTGGAGCGGCTCCAAATTTCGCAGCAGGATTCGCCACAAATCAGCCAATTTGGGGCGGTTGGGGACAACAGCCGGCCATTTGGGGCTGCTAAGTCCCACGCCTCTTGTAGTGTTATTCCATTCTCTTCTTTCAGGTCTTCATCTACTTTTATTAATTATTTTTTATCTCTATGTATCTTTCTCCCATTTATTAAATCAATTATGTATTGAAATACTTTTATTTTTTTTTGTCTCTGAAAAATTGCAAGAAGAGAAACTACTAACTCAATTACAAATTATTAATAAAACCTCTATTTTTAACGATAACTATAAGAAAAATGATTATATTTCTTTAATAATTTGTGAGTGATGTCAGGTAGTATGAAAGATGTTTATTTATGCTAGATTAGGTCACGGTCAAGGAAGATTGAGAGAAGACGGAGTATACATTTTTTGTAATTATATGGTTTATATAGATAATAAAGAATGAAGCGAGTTTCTAAAGAGAAAAAAGTATGCTTAATTAAATTTTGACTGAAAATAAATTGTTTTATCATTTATGAGATTTAGAAGAGATAAAGACAAGGGAAAAAAATTAGTCTTAGTTTATATAGTTTAGTACTCACTACGTACTCTATGATACTATATTCTAATTTTCAGTCTCAACTTTTAACAAGCATAAATAGAGAATTCATTATATATTGATAAATTAAATTGATATATATCATTAATAATTTATTTTGTAATTTTTCTATATAAATATATTAATTATACTGTTATTATATTTTAAAAATATTATGTGCAGTTAATTTTTGTGATAGGATTATGACACTAATGTTTGAAAATAAAAATGTAGCAAGAAGGAGAAAAGGAGTTGTAGTAAAAAATCCAATATCAAGGATCAAGTTGTAATAATAATCAAAGCCTTTTTTCTAATATATTTTTTTCCTGCATGAATAACAGTTAAAAACTGTGAAAGTGTAATTTAAACTTTTTAAATGAGTAACTAAATCTAATATTTCAACAGAGAGTTTGCTTCTACTAGCATTTTTTTCTTTGTAAACTATTTTTGTATTTTTTTTAAATACAACCAAACCACAATATTTATAAGGTGGAACCGTGTAGATATATTTATGTTTATTTTAAAAAAATAATTATTGATAAGTTTTATGTAGGTGGTAAATTAAGACATTATAACATTTGATTATTTTACTATAATTATTTTGAGATTTTTCAATCAATACTTACTTTGTTATTTTTTCAAATTTAAAATAACAAATTATATTACTTCTTTATTCATGTATAAAATTATTTTTATTTTAGGTTCTTTACATATTCAAATTACAACTTTATTATTATGTTTATATTTCACATAAGCTTGAGGATAATAATCTATTTTTTCTTGGTAACATAACGTACTTATGAATAAATAAGTTTAATTTTAAAAAAATAATTTTTGATTACTTACTTACATTTCATCTCTATAAGAATATTGCATAAATAATAGAAAATAAATGGATAATATACATGCTAATATAGATAATCAAAATAAAATAAAATAAGTAAAAAAAAGATATAAAATTTTACTTTTTGTTTTGTGGTACAAAGATAATATATAATAATATAATAGACCGTAATGTTTTGATATATAAAAAAATATGAAACTTTCAAGATAAAATGAAAAGATGTGACATTTTATGCGTTAGATAATTTAAAAAATACTTATTATAGAGGAAGTTAAAAATATTCTGACCTATAAAAACTATTTAATAAAATTAAGAGAGAGAGAGTTGAAATTTTTTAACTAATAAAAAAGAATCACCAGCATCAACCTATTAAATTTGAGTAATATCAAGTGATAATTAAGAAATAAACGAGAATGATAAATTTAAAAAATTTTTTATTTCCTTTTATATAGTGTTTTACTTTAAGTAATTACTTTTTATGGATAGTATTTAAATAACAAACAAAATAGTAAGAAGATTCACATTAGTTATGAAAACTAATATCATCCTTATAGTACGATCGCATTATTTCAAAACATATAACATAAAATAATAAAATATAGTTTAATTAATATGCACAATAAAATAAACGTAAAACTTATATAATAGCAGTCAAATATGGAAAGCAGTGACAATCTTCTATTCTAAGATATTATATTAAATTATAATTTAAATTTATAATTATTAGTTAAAAACTTACAATAATATACTATTTTTATTATATTAGTTAAAAATAATATATTTTGATATTATTTTTTAAGGTTACTAACATTAAATTTTGATAATTTGAAAAAAAAACTTTTAATACTTTATGTCTTAAATTTTTTTAATTGATCAATAAAATTACTTAACACGCACATCAAGAAAAAATTATTATTTTTATACATCTAGATATTCAAAAGACACAAAAATAAATTCTTTTAATAACACTTTGACAACTGATAAAAGTTATCAGAACCAATGGTTATAGATCAAAGTGACAGACAATATATAAAATTGTGATATGGTACTTGGTGATAATTAAAGAGAAGGTAGGAGGAGAAAAAGAAAATAAGAAAGGAGAACAAGGCAATATAACAATTGTGGTGAGACAATGACAGGCATGTGTATAGAAAATAATAGTAAGAGAAATAATAGTGTGATACAACGAAGAAATATAATAAAAGTATAAATTAATAATTTTAAAAAGTAATAAAATTACAGATAATTTAATAAATTGAATATAAAATTTAGAATTATATATGAAGATATAAAATGATTTGAATATAATATTTTATCTTTGCTTCAAATTAAATACTGTTGAAATAATAAATGAATAAACTTATATAATATTTATAAATAATTACTTTATAAATGTTTATCCTGATTTTATTACAAATAATAATAATAATAATATATATTTTTTTAATATCTCATTTAATTTAAATTTATAAATTTTATACATTTTAAAATTTAAATAACTTATAAAATTTTTATATTTATTTTTAAATATTTTTTATTCTTAATTTTTAAATTATTTTATAAAATTTATAATTTTAAAAATAAAAATATAAAAATTAATCTTTTAAAAACAATAGAAATGCGACTGAAGTACCTGTTGAGCCACTAGTGTTAATAAATAGTGTTCCTAAAATATTTTTGATAGAATATATTTAATTTTAAAATTATTATTCTACCCTTTAATTTTACCTAAATATCTATTATATCCAAAATCTTTTATAAAATCTCTAATTTCCAATTCTAATTGATAATTAGAAACCCTAATTTCACTCAAACCATAACCCTCACATCTCTTCTCCTCACTGCCGCACATACACATGAAAAATAAGAAAGAAAAGGGGGGGGGGACGGAATCAGGGAAAAAGGAAAATTTAATGCTTACATTTATGTCTATTATAGTATTTTTAAATTTTAAAAGTTATTTTGCCAAATGTAATTGATGTTGCTTGTGTTTATTGAAAGCTATTTTTAATTTAATTTATCAAATATAAATGCTACAATTTTTAAAAAGTCATATTTTAAAAATTAACTTTTACAAACTACTTTTGAAAAATAAAAGCTTTACCAAACTACGCCTGAGTAAATTTTTCTTCCCCTTTCCCCCCAAAAACACACACTACAGAATTGTTTTTCCCCTTTCCCCCTTTGGCCATCAAAATATTAGATTAGAGAAAGGTTTTGCCCCCTTGCCTTCGCAATTCAACTTCGAATTGTTCAAAACCCTAACCTTAACACACCCACACTCATACTCACTCACCATCACTCACCGCTGCCACCACGCCTCCTTTCACTCACACACACACACACACACACACCCCTAAATCTGAGAGGAAGTGAGAATCAGAGGGAGGAGATGAGGGAGACAGAGATGAGAGGGCGCTATCGAGAGAACAGAGAGTGAGAGGGGGTCACCGCCGCAACTCCACTGCAGCTGTTGCCATCACCATCGCGGAGCAGGGAGCTTGGAGGAGAGAGAGACAATTCGCAGACGAGATGGAGAGAGAGAGGGTGAAGACACGACGCAAGAAAGAAGGAGGCTGTTCCGCCGTGCACTGTTGTCTCTCCTGGGGTCGATTGAAGCTGCCACCGCTGCTAGGGCTTGCCATGCTTTTGTCCTCACTTTTGGCTTCTACGATTACTTCCTGTCCGTACTCCTAACCTCTCTCTCTCTCTCTCTCTCTCTCTCTTCAACTTTTATTTCATTCTCATTTGAATTTCAATTTCAATTTCGGTTCGATGTCCCTGCAGGAAATAATATATTTTAGAAGTTGTATTGGACTGGAAGAGAGGGAAGGGGAGGATTTGAACTTTGAACTATAATTATAAATTTAACTCACGAACACACCCTTAATGGCCCTTTGGGAAACAATTCCTATTGCATCCAATTTGAAGTCTATTAAAATAATCTGCCTACTTTTCATTCCTTTCTCTGAGATTTTCGTCTGTGGTTGAACACTAAAGAGCACATTGAGGCAACTGATTGGTGTTTATCTTATTGGTGCTGCATATATTACATGATTTAAGTTATAATTTTTTACTGTTTGTAAGCTTACTGTCTGAGTTAAAATTGTCATTGATATAATTATTGGTCGGATTAACTAGAAACGTGTAAAATGCTTTTGCTTTGTTTTGTTAACATTGATCTAAGAAAACTTTGCATTATGGTTAGAATTTTGTTAGACAATATGTTTTATTTTAGGTACACAAGCTTCTTGGCAGTTGCTGTTGAAATTGTGCTCTTTCTTTGGGTGAATTTTTTACTGTTCTAATATGTTTCTTTTTTTTTTTTGGGAGGTGCTTATTCTGATTTTTATGGTTTTAAATTTTTGTAATTTCTGATTTTAGGTGCATATTGCTTCATCGGGTCTGTTGATTTTCCTATATTTTGCTGATTGAATCCATATAATTGCCATAGTTTTTTTGCATGTGGTAGCTTTATCTGATCCATGTGGCATTGCTTGAATTTCGTATTTTATGATTTGTTTGTATTTCTTCTTTAGATGACTCCTATCTTTTCTTTCAAGTTCCACTGATTGCTTCACGTGTTATAAGTTGTATATGATGCTATTGGAACTCTAGCTAAAGCTGTTGGTAGGGAGTTGAATTAGGTATGTTATTTTTAATAGCTTCCCATGGAAGGGTAAGCAACCTTCCCTACATAGAAGTTTCTCTTTCTCTTTTTCTTGCACTCTTTTGTGTCTAATGAATTTCCATATGAATTGCTTCTTTCTTTGTTTTGCAGCCTGTTTATCTTGACATTCTCATGCTACCATTAATAGAAAAATGGTAGCAACTTTCAAATTCAAACAAAGATCTCTTTCCTCTCTTGGAATGCTTTATATCTATAGACCAGGTAATAATCATTACTAACATGTATGACATCTATGCTTCCTTTGTCACTCCACAAACGCTCAAGTCTCCTTGTTATAGCTGTGATGAAGGAATTATCATTATTCTAGAATTTTCATCAATAGAAAACCAATGTCATTGACATAGTATAGTCCTAAACCAAAAAATAGTTCCCTCGATCAAATTTAGAATTTGGTTATCACAAAGTCAACCCCAATATAAAGTAACCAAGCGTATTGGTCTCGGGTTGTCCTCAAGAGAATGGGCAAACATGTGCATCAATATTGGTTAGACTTCTGGGGTTGGTATTGTAAACAAGAATTTAAACTACTAAACTTAACATATAAGGAATCTTAAAGTGCAAGAAACTAAATCAAAGTAACTAAAACCAAGTATAAGCAAATCCAACCTAGTAAGGGAGCATACAAATCTACCTCTATTCTAGAACTAAGTAAACAACTAAACTAACTATAACAAGAACTAAGTAATTGGGATTTTTGGGTTTCAAATATGAATAATAAAAAGGGCTCTAGGCTAGGCATAAGAATTGGGGTCATCACCCTTGTCTAATAACCATATCTTGGCAATTATTAATATGTGAGCATCTTTCCTATCTTTTCCTAGTGAATTTGCATGTAATTTATTGAGTTTAATCAAGAATTAGTTATCTTTTAGACACTATGGATGCTACTTTGAGTCTTGTACAATTTTGTTTATTTTAGGTATCATTCGGTTGGATTTGATCGAGCTTCTGCAGAAAAAGAGAAGAAGGCTATATAGAGCAAGAATGACTTAAAGGATGGAGAGGAAGCTTGCACAAATGGAATCAGCACAAGAATTAAAGGAGATGACAGCGAAGAGCGACGCATACGCGTGACTGACGCATACGCGTGACCTACGCCACGTGCAGAAAACGCTGATTATTTAATTAATTCTGATTTAAACTTTATTTTTAAATAGGAAAAGATATTATTTTAGTTTTAGAAAAATGATTTTAAATTAATTAGGATTAGATATAAAAGAGAAAAAAAAACTTCTCTTCTGGGGGGGGATTCCAACATTAGTTCACTTTTCATTCTACCTTAGCCCAATTTACAATTTTTATTTTCTCTCTGTTAAGGTTAGGAGCTCTGTCTATTGTATGGATTAATACTATTATTTTTCTATTTTAATTCATGTACTGATTTATATTTCAAGAATTATTTTTGTTCTTTATCTTATGAATTTGGGTGGAACAGAAGTATGACCCTCTTTCTAATTGAGTTCTTGTATAACTTGGAAAAGATCTTTACTTGAACAACAGCTTGAAAACAATTTCTCCTAAATTCTAATTATCTGGACTTAACGGGATACGTGACATATAATCCTCTTATATTTGGATAATTAGGATTTTTGTGGCATAATAACTAGAATTAAACTCCACCCCCTAATTGGAATTAATTGACCAAGAAATTGGCGGTTGAGAAAAGTTAGAGGAGACTAGAAAGATCTAAGGAATTAGGGTCTAGTCACATATAGTTTTCCATGAATTAAATATTGCATGATTAAAATAAATTAATAAGAGAAGTCAATCCGGAAAATAGATAACTCTGAAGCCTTAACTGTTTCTCCATACATATTTTACAACTTGTTTACTGCTTGCTTTATTAAATTTATGAATTATTGTTTAATGCTTTTGAATACCAAATCACTCTTTTCTATTTGTCTAACTAAGTAAATTAATCAACCATTGTTGCTTAGTCCATCAATCCTCGTGGGATCGACCCTCACTCACCTGAGGTATTACTTGGTACGACCCAGTGCACTTGCCGGTTAGTTTGTGGACTCTAAATTCCACACCAAGTTTTTGGCGCCGTTGCCGGGGATTGATAGTGATTAACAACTATTAGTTGTTTGATTGCTTAGATAAGGCGTTTTAGTTTTAATTTTATTTAAATTTTCCTTTAGTTTTTTCAAAAAAAAGGAGAATTCTGTTCTTTCTTCTTTGCTTTCCTGTTTACCACATGGTGCGTTTAATTCTTTTTGGTGTTTTGTACTAAGAAAAATAATGGAGAAAGATCACACGGGTCACTACTCTCACCCAAGGAGTGATTCATATTATTGTGAATGGGGGAACTACCCAAATTTTGGTTCGCAAAGTCAAAACCAAAGAAACTTCAGTGCTCTATGTTCCAACTATCAAGAACTACCATCTCCATATTCATACCAAGAACCACCACCTCTCTTTCCATATTAAGAACCATTATCTTTCTACCCATATCAAGAGCCACTATCTCCCTATTCATACCAAGAACCATCATCTTTTTACTCTTATCAAGAATCATCATCTCCTTCTTATTCATATCAAGAGCCACCATCTCGTTATTCATATCAAGTACCATTAGATCTTGAGTTTCTCATGAAAGAATTCATACATGATATAAAGACGAGTGTCAAAAATGTAGAGAAACATGTGCAGTCGATTATCAAGTCCCAGGAAGAGGAACAAATAAATTCCTTCCCAAGAGATATAATGCATGATCCTATAGAAGAAAGTGAGGAAATCAATCAAAGGAGCTTATACTCCAATGAATTAGAGAACTTTCCACCCTCACACATGGAAGAAGAGGAAGATGCACAAACAAAGGAGGTTATAAGGGATTAAAACAATTATGGGAATCTACACTCCAATGAAGTTGAGACTGGCATAGAGAGTGATTTTATTGAACCACCAATTCAAGAAGTTCTTGACGAAGGGTACACTCTAACCATCACACAACACCCAAATTTTGAAATCAAAGAAGTGAAGGAAACTAAGGAAAGCACTAAAAAGGGGATTGTGGCCAAGAAACAGAAGAAAATATCCATGAAAAAGAGAAGGTCAGAAAAAAATAATCCAACCTCTACACCAACAAGCAAGGTGAATCAAGTTAATCACAATAAAAGGAAGCTTGTTCGGAGGAATTTATATCAGGGGGCACTAATTTTTACCTCTCCCCCTTTGGAGACATTTCTTTTAACCAACTAGAAGAAGAGGAAGAAAATTCAACAATCAAGTATCAAGCTAGTGACATTAAAAAAGCGCTTGTTGGGAGGCAACCCGATAATTTCGTATCCTTAGTTATTTTTCGTAGTAGTAGTTTTCTTACTTATTTTATTTTTATGGAGTTTTACTGTTTTTCTGATCATGCAGCTATTTTAGAACAGGAACCGAACAATTCAAAAAAAAAAAAAAAAACGAGCATACGACGCACAAGCGTCGCTGACGCGTACGCGTCATATGTGTGTGCTTGAAAAATAAAATTGAACAGAGAGTCAGGCAGGAGTGGTGCTGGTGGCGTGTCTTGTGCACAAGCAAGTCCACGCGTACGCGTCTCTCACGCGTATACGTCGCTTGTGTTTTTACCAGTCCACGCGTACACGTCCTCCACGCGTCCGTGTGACCCTGCAAATCGGCGTAAATGGGTGTATGGACAGAGAGTTATGATGGTGTGGGGCTGGAACTATGCTGGGAGTACAAGCCCTATCACGCGTACGCATCCCTGACACGTACGCGTCATTTTCCCATACTGGCTGTCCACGCGTACGCGTCCATGATGCGTACGCATCACTTGAAATTCGCACGATCCACGCGTACGCGTGCCCTACGCGTATGCGTCACCTGTGATGCCCAATTAAACCACCTCAGCGCCTGATTTCAAATCTTCCACCCCCCAATCTTAATTCTCTCTTGTTATTTTATCCTTTTATTCTTCTTTCATCATACTATTTGTTTTGTTTTCAGTTCTTCTTTGCTTGAGGACAAGCAAACCTTTAAGTTTGGTGTTGTCGCTTCGCTTATAGCTTTTCTGTAGGACCAAAGGGAGGCAAATCATCTTTACTGAAGAGCATAACCGGAAGAATGAGATGGCCACCAACATAACTGAGGTGGTTGAGTTCTTTTTATTCTATATTCCTTCCCACTCTTACTATGTTATGTTCCGGTTTTCTGCTATTTTGCTTTGTTTATTGCATGATCCTTTATTAGTTAGATTCCTAGGTTCGAGTTTAGTTCTGTATTTTGAAATGTTTTGTTATTTGCTTTAATGTTGAAAGGTGCCTCATGTATTGCTCACTAAGCTTGAAATAAAAAAGAAAGAAGAAAAGATATTGTGCATGAGAAATTGAGTTTAATTTTTAGATTAGTCTCATTTATTCAAATGTGATGGTATTTTCTGTGACTCTGAATGCATGACATGAACAGTGCATATTTAAATTTGAATCAAAGAATGTTGATGTACATGGAACAGGGATTTAGAGAACTATTATGACTTCTCTGAAATAAACGAAAATTTAATCCTTGAAACAAAAGAAACAACAAAAAAAAGGGATATAAAAGCAAGGTCCAAGGCTCTGAGCATCAATGACTAGGGAGGTCAGACATGATTAAAAGCTCAAAGAGTTGTTTCCCTAGTCATATGCTTGTGGTGTTCTTGTGTCAAGTAATCCTTGAGACAACATTTAGAGTCGAGATCAATTGTAATTAGCAGAGTATGCCAAAGGCTTTGAGCACCAATGTCTAGGAGTAGCTGAAAGAAAAATCAGAACTTCAAAAGAGTTCCCCAGTTAAGGGCTTGTGGTGTTTCTGTGTCAAGTGAAGCTTGAGACAAAACATTTAAAGTCACGGTTAGGCTCAAGGTGCAAAGCACCAAAGAAAAGAGAATCAAAGAAAAATTACTGTGTTCAAGGGTTAAATTGAGTTACAAAAGCTCAGAGAATTCATAATATTATCCGGATTCTAATTCCGAATGACAGTGATTGATGGGATATTTTTATGGAAAAACGAATTTCTCCAAAACACCCAAAACTAACCGGCAAGTGTACCGAGTCGCATCAAGTAATAATAACTCACAGGAGTGAGGTCGATCCCACAGGGATTGAAGGATTGAGCAATTTTAGTTTAGTGGTTGATTTAGTCAAGCGAATCAAGATTTGGTTGAGAGATTTGTGAATTGCAAAATTTAAATCGCATGGAAAGTAAAGGGAATGGGGAATTGGCATGAAATTTAAAGAGAACTGAAATTTAAAGTGCTGAATCTTAAAGAACAAGAAATTAAATGGCAGAAACTTAGAACGCAAGAAATGTAAATTGCAGAATCTTAAAGTGCAAGAAATGTAAATGGCTTGAATTGTAAAGGGAATTGGGAATTGGATTTGCAGAAATTAAACAAGGAAAAGTAAAATTGTAACAAGCAGAGAAGTAAAGGATGACTTGAATTGAACCGGATCTTAAAACAGAATTGTAAATGAGCTTGAAAGCAGTAAACAAAGAATGGGAAATGGGAAATCCAGATCTCAGGACCTAAGAGACTAGAAAACCAAGTCTAGATCTCAATGCCTTCCTAAATCCAACAAGAACAATTGCAAAGGAAATGTAAATTGCAAAGAAAGTAGATGAAGAATCAATTAACCGAAACTGAAATTTAATTAAGCAGAGAATTAAACAAGATCCCAAGGTGAGATTGAAACAGAAGTTCTTCAATTCTCCACCCAAGATCCGAAGCAAGAAAATTAAAGAGTGCTGGGCAAGAACAAGGAAGAAGAGAGATCAATTCTCCTCCCCAATTCTCTTGAATTAAAACAACAATGCTAGAATGTAAAAGTGAATTCCCAATCAAACCAGAAAAGAATGCTCTATATGAAAACTAAAAAGGGAAGCTCCATGAAAACTTAAATCCTATGCTATTTATATACTTTCTTCAAATGGTCTTCAAGCCTTCAATTGGGCCTTTGCTCTTGATGGAATTGGGTTGATAGAGGCCTTGGTTGGTTGCTCTTGGAGTTTGGAGAAGAACCGAATTGAACCGGGTTTGGAATCATGAAAGCTTGAGTAAAAGTTTGAGTAAAAGTTTGAGGCAAACTTTTACTCCAACTTTTCACATCAGCCACCCTCTTTTGTTGATACCAACGTTCGGGAAAAAGTTAGGGGTCAAACTTTTGCTCCAACGTTGGCCTCCTCTTGCACACTCATGGCGCCAACGTTAGCCAAAAAGTTAGAGGCTAACGTTGGCGCAAACTTTTGCTCTCCAGGGTGTGTTGTTTATGCGCCAACGTTAGCCAAAAAGTTTGAGGCTAACGTTGGCGCAAACTTTTGCTCTCCAGGGTGTTGATTTGTGATGCCAAAAGTTTGCCAAAAAGTTTGAGGCTAACTTTTGCTCCAGCTTTTCGCCCAAAAGTTTACACAAAAGTTTGAGGCTAACTTTTGCTCGAGCTCTTTGCCCAAAAGTTTGAGGCTAACTTTTGCTCCAGCTTTTTGCTCCCTGGTTCATTTTCACTTATTCCAAAAGTTTGAGCTAAATTTTGAGGCAAACTTTTGCTCAAACTTTTTGTCCTCTCTTCCTCCTAGCCATTCCTTCTTGCTTCAACCTTTCTCCAAGCTTTCTTCACCTATCATTAATCAACCAAACACATCAAAGCTATGCTCAAAATCATGAGATATTCATTCTTTCATAATATGTGACAATTATAGCATAAAACCTCATGAAATAGCATGAATTCATACATGGTTGATTAAATCAAAGGAAACATGAAAATCTACCCAATTGGCTTGCTTATGGCTCAAGAAAGTGCATAATTCAATTGAAAACAAAAGAAAAAGGCTAGTGAAACTAGGCTAAGATGACTTGTCATCACAACACCAAACTTAAAGCTTGCTTGTCCCCAAGCAAGAAATGATTTATTGAGAAGAAAGAATGAAATGGAAGAGGATGTTCATGCTAGTAGAGTGTTATTGGTAGTTCATGGGGTTTTATGTGGATATGTACACACTCACCTCTTATTGACTCTTAAGCCTAGAGAGCCTCCTTCAAGCTTCAAGTAACATACTGCTATGACCTCTCATTATTCCTTTATCCTTGGCTATTATCTTGTTCATAAGCTTTATTTGAGTGTCATGTGTAGCAAGTTCATTTCCTTTTCTTTATACTTGACACATTATTCACTATAGACACTTGGCTCACATTCCTTCTTAGAACATTGATGCCCAGCACCTCTTTGGGCTACTAAATGCCTTGTAGTTAGGTTGCTCTTGATAGTGGACTTTCAGCTGATGATCCCGGGTTAGTTAACCCAAGTCATCAAGTGTTGATGCACTCCAAAGAGCTTAATAATCCAAGCAGATCCTAATACAAAGACACCACAGGCATATATTCTAAGGTTCAAGCTATTGGTGTCCATCTTTGTTTCTTTTTGTTTTTCTTTTGTTCTGCCACTCTTTGGCTATTTCTTTTTCTCCCCTTTTTTCTTTCTTTTTGTTTTTCTTTCTAACCAAGGATTTTTATTTGATTGAGATTCATAGACAGTAGGCCACTTTCTACTTAGAGGGAGACATCCTAGTTCTCTTATTCACTAAAGTGAGCTATTATACAATCACACACACACACCACCACTTACTTTTATTGTACTTCTATCTAACAGAGAACTATCTCACTTCACATTCAAACATTTCTTTTATTGAATTGAAAATGCAGGGGACAAAGCATGCTTTTTGTTCAGTGAAAGTAAACACACAAGCACACACATAGACTAGCTTACTTATTCTAAGAGTGATTCTACTTGTATTAGATGAACACTTTAACAAAACACAAGTCAAAACATTTTTCAACAGTAAGAGTTAAGTGTAAATACAACCTATTGGTTTGCAGTTCCTTTGTCCTTCCTTCTGTTGTGCCCTTTTGAGTTATGATGCATAGTGTCTTCAAATGGTGGTGAATTCCCTGCATAATTCTCAAAAGTTGCTTGCTTCTCAAGCTCTTAGATGACCAGTTAGTATGCATGAATTGATTGTGGCTTGTGGATTCAATTTGGTGTGGGAACACCAAACTTAATTTCTTGCCACTTCTCTGGATACAGCAGGTTAACTCTAGGCAAAATCTTGTGTCCTTGCTAAAGGTTATGAAGTTAAGACTAAAAAGCAGTTAAGTGGTTGAATAATCTGTTTGATTGCTTGGAACTAGCAATATGCAGGAAGTTAGAATGTGCTTTTGAATGAGGTTTTGGTGGAACACCGAACTTAGAATCCTCCATTCTCCCTTAAGTTATTTTTGGTGTGCAACACCAAACTTAGCTCCTTGCAATGCATATCAATTATTCAACATTTTTATTGAAAAAGCTATGAAAAGAAAACTACCTCAGGTTGGGTTTCCTCCCAACAAGCGCTCTTTTATTGTCACTAGCTTGACATTGGAGCTTTCTTTTATGGTGGTTGAGGCTTGTAGTTCCTCAACTTGTCTCCCCTGACTGTGATCCTCCTCTTTGTTCTCTGGTGTTCAATTTCAGCATGTTCCAACGAGAGTATGTTGCTAACATTGTAATAGTCATCAGTCTGTCGGCTTGCTCCCAGTTGTTGATATATCAATTGCACTTTGTCACCTTTGGAAAGCCCCTCTGTTGGAATCTTCCTGTTCTTCCAACCCCTTTTTGTTTTGTTTCTGCGTTTCATCCCTTTTTTTGTTGATCTTTCTTTTATGGCTGTAGACTTACCTTGGGGATTTCTCTCTTTAGTGGCTAATACTCCAATATCCTCTTGGACTTTTTTATCCTTCTGCACAATCTTCTGCCTTGGGATATTGTTGTGAATCACCTTGTCAATTTCCATAGAGTCCCTCCTCCTATTACTAAACTGGGCTTCTGGTAATACTTTCAGAGTGACACTCTTATCATTCATCCTGAGAGTTAGTTCTCCTTGCTCTATGTCTATGATAGCTCTAGCAGTGGCCAAGAATGGCCTTCCCAGTATAATAGAATCACCATCATCCCCATCTGAATCCAGAACCACAAAATCTGCAGGGTATATGAAATTGTCCACCTTGACCAAAAGGTTTTCAATCATACCCCTGGGGTATACTGTTGACTTATCTACTAGCTCTAGAGATATCTGTACTGGTTTAACTTCTTCTATATGCAACTTTTTTACCAAGGAGGATGGTATTAAGTTGATACTTGCTCCTAGATCGCACATTGCTTTAGTGATGGTTAATTCTCCAATGGTGCAAGGTAGCAAAAAGCTCCCTGGGTCCTCAAGCTTAGGAGGAAGTCCTTTTTGAATCAAGGCTCTGCATTCCTCAGTAAGCAGTATAGTTTCTTTCTCATCCCAACTTCTTTTCTTGTTGATAAGCTCCTTCAAAAACTTGGCATACAGAGGCATTTGCTCAAGTGCTTCAGCCAAGGGAATATTGATTTCCAGCTTTTTGAAAGTCTCAGGGAACTTATGAAAATGTTGGTCCTTAATTTCTTTGTTGAACCTCTGGGGATATGGCAGTGGAGGTGTGATGCTCTTTCCTATTTGCTGCTGTCCCTGAGTTACTTCTTTTGAACCGTGTGGTTGGTTGTCCTTTTCTTTGAGTTTCTCAATGCTCTTGTTTGGCATCACAACTTGATCCTTGGTTTCATCTGCCTTTGTTTGCTCCTCATCTTCTATTGGCCTTTTGCTGCTCTCTCCTTGCTTCTTTGTAGTGTCATCATTGTTCATCAATATTCTCCCACTCCTTAATTGTATTGACTTGCATTCTTCCTTAGGATTTGGAATTATGTCACTCGGCAGAGAGCTTGAAGGTCTCTCACTAGAGATCTGCTTGGAGATTTGCCCCATCTGCCTCTCTAGGCTCTTTATGGAGGCTTCATGGTTCTTGGTTATCATTTCCTGGTGTTTCAACATTTTATCCATCAAGGTCTCCAAGTTAGTGAGTCTTTGAGATTCAGGTGATACTTGAGGTGGGTTATGAGATGTGGGTGGTGGATGGTAGGCATTTTGGTTGGTGGGTTGGTTATTGGATTGGTACTGGTTGGGGTTGGGGTAGTTGTTTTGAGGTTTTCTGTAGGGGTTCTGGTTAGTTTGCTGCTGGTTGTGGTTTTGGTTGCTTCTTGGGTTGTTTTGGTTTGAGTTCCTCTGCCATGGTTGTTAGTTTTGGGTGTGATTATCTCCCCATCTGAGGTTTGGGTGGTTCTTCCAGGATGGATTGTATGTATCACCATACACTTCATTTGGTCCTTGATTGTGCATATACTGTACTTGCTCTTATTGTTGTTCTTCTTGAGTTTCTTCATTTTGCCCCCATGTGGATGATGGTTGGCTTGTGTTAACTGCTGCAACTTGGAGGCTATCAATCCTCTTGGCCATTTGCTCAAATTGTTGTTGAATTTGCTGCTGCATCATCTTGTTTTGAGCCAAGATTGAGTCCACTCCTTCTAGCTCCATTACTCCTCTCCTTTGTGATGGTTGGCGATTTCTTTTGTGAGCAAAGAAATATTGATTGTTGGCCACCATGTCAATAAGATTTTGAGCTTCTTCTGCTGTTTTCATCAGTTGCAATGATCCTCCAACTGAATGGTCAAGTGATTCTTGAGCCTTTAGAGTGAGTCCTTCATAGAAGTTCTATAGCTTGTCCCACTCAGTGAACATTTCTGGTGGACATTTCCTCAGCAGAGCCTTGTATCTCTCCCATGCTTCATACAGATTTTCAGCATCCAATTGTGTGAATGTTTGCACCTCAGTTTTCAGCCTGATGACTCTTTGGGGTGGATAGAATTTGGCTAGAAATTTAGTCACCAAATCATCCCAGCTAGTGATGCTTCCTTGAGGAAAAGTTTCAAGCCACTGTGCGGCCTTGTCCCTTAATGAGAACGGAAACAGCAGAAGCTTGTAGGTCTCAGGATTCACACCATTGGACTTGACAGTGTCACAAATCCTTAAGAAGGTAGATAGATGTTGATTTGGATCCTCCAATGGTCCTCCCCCAAACGAGCAGTTGTTTTGGACCAATGTAATGAGTTGTGGCTTCAATTCAAAGTTATTTGCATTGACATTAGGGGTGAGAATGCTGCTTCCACAATGTCTAGCATTTGCAAAGGTATAGGAGGCCAAAACTCTCCTCTGGGGTGGGTTGTTATTGTTGTTGTCTGCTCCACCAGGTGGATTGGTTGAATGTTCCTCCATATCTTGGAATTCTTCTTCTGATTCCTCTTCTCTAACAATATTTTTCCCTCTTTCAGCTCTTCTTAACCTCCTGAGAGTTCTTTCGTCTTGTTCATGAAAGGTGGGTGTGGTTGTTCTTGTACCTGACATACAAGCAGAACATAAGAAACACACAAACCAGTGACACTTCAATCTACTGCTAGAATGAAGTTTTAGTTAGCTTAAGCAAAAATTCAAACAGTTAGTGGGTTAATTGAAAATTAAAGGACAGAAAAGAAAAAGTGCTTGATCTAGATCTCCACTTCACTTAATCATTGTCAATCTAATCAATCCCCGGCAACGGCGCCAAAAACTTGATGGGATATTTTTATGGAAAAACGAATTTCTCCAAAACACCCAAAACTAACCGGCAAGTGCACCGGGTCGCATCAAGTAATAATAACTCACGGGAGTGAGGTCGATCCCACAGGGATTGAAGGATTGAGCAATTTTAGTTTAGTGGTTGATTTAGTCAAGCGAATCAAGATTTGGTTGAGAGATTTGTGAATTGCAGAATTTAAATCGCATGGAAAGTAAAGGGAATGGGGAATTGGCATGAAATTAAAGAGCAGAGAAGGTAAATGTGCTGAATCTTAAAGAACAAGAAATTAAATGGCAGAAACTTAGAACGCAAGAAATGTAAATTGTAGAATCTTAAAGTGCAAGAAATGTAAATGGCTTGAATTGTAAAGGGAATTGGGAATTGGATTTGCAGAAATAAATCAAGGAAAAGTAAAATTGCAACAAGCAGAGAAGTAAAGGATGACTGGAATTGAACCGGATCTTAAAACAGAATTGTAAATGAGATTGAAAAAAAAAAGCATTAAACAGAGGATGTGAATTGGAAGTTAGATCTCAGGACCCAAGAGACTAGATAACCAAGTCTAGATCTCAATGCCTTCCTAGATCCAACAAGAACAATTGCAAAGAAATTGTAAATTGCAAAGAAAGTAGATGAAGAAGCGATTAACCGAAACTGAAATTCAATTAAGCAGAGAATTAAACAAGATCCCAAGGTGAGATTGAAACAGAAGTTCTTCAATTCTCCACCCAAGATCCGAAGCAAGAAAATTAAAGAGTGCTGGGCAAGAACAAGGAAGAAGATAGATCAATTCTCCTCCCTAATCCTCTTGAATTAAAACAACAATGCTAGAATGTAAAAGTGAGCTCCCAATCAAACCCGAAAAGAAAGCTCTATGAAAACTAAAAAGGGAAGCTCCTTTAAAAACTTAAATCCTATGCTATTTATACACTTTCTTCAAATGGTCTTCAAGCCTTCAATTGGGCCTTTGCTCTTGATGGAATTGGGTTGATAGAGGCCTTGGTTGATTGCTCTTGGAGTTTGGAGAAGAACCAAATTGAACCGAGTTGGAATCATGAAAGCTTGAGTAAAAGTTGGAGTAAAAGTTTGAGGCTAACTTTTACTCCAACTTTTCACATCAGCCACTCTCTTTTGCTGATACCAACGTTGGGGCAAAAGTTAGGGGTCAAACTTTTGCTCCAACGTTGGCCTCCCCTTGCACACTCATGGCGCCAACGTTTTGCTCTCCAGGGTGTTGATTTGTGATGCCAAAAGTTAGCCAAAAAGTTTGAGGCTAACTTTTGCTCCAGCTTTTTGTCCAAAAGTTAGCCAAAAAGTTTGAGGCTAACTTTTGCTCCAGCTTTTTGCCCAAAAGTTTGCACAAAAGTTTGAGGCTAACTTTTGGTCCAACTTTTTGCTCCCTGGTTCATTTTCAATTAATCAAAAAGTTTGAGCTAAAGTTTGAGGCAAACTTTTGCTCAAACTTTTTGTCCTCTCTTCCTCCTAACCCTTCCTTCTTGCTTCAACCTTTCTCCAAGCTTTCTTCACCTATCATTAATCAACCAAACACATCAAAGCTATGCTCAAAATCATGAGATATTCATTCTTTCATAATATGTGACAATTATAGAATAAAACCTCATGAAATAGCATGAATTCATACATGGTTGATTAAATCAAAGGAAACATGAAAATCTACCCAATTGGCTTGCTTATGGCTCAAGAAAGTGCATAATTCAATTGAAAACAAAAGAAAAAGGCTAGTGAAACTAGGCTAAGATGACTTGTCATCACTGACATCCTTCTTATTCAAAGGAGAATGAGATGCCAAAACTATTCAAGATTGCAGTTGTAAACCCCACTATAAAAAGAGACACGAGCTTAATCGAACTGTCATTCTCATGCAAATTCACATTCTAAGCCTATATTAGTTTGGTTGCTTGAGGACAAGCAACAATTCAAGTTTGGTGTTGTGATGCGTGAGCATCTTTCCTATCTTTTTCCTAGTGAATTTGCATTTAATTTGTTAAGTTTAATCAAGAATTAATTAACTTGTGCAATTCTATTTATTTTGGGTAGCATTCGGTTGGATTTGATGGAGCTTCCGCAGAAAAAGAGAAGAAGGCTATATAGAGTAGGAATGGCTTAAAGGATGGAGAGGAATCTTGCACAAATGGAATTAGCACAAGAATTAAAGGAGATGACAGTGAAGAGCGACGCATGCGCGTACCTGACGCGTGTGCGTGATTTGGAGCTTTCCATGGCGACGCGTGCGCGTACCTGACGTGTACGCATGAAAAGCAAAGTTGCTCAGCGATGCGTGCGCGTACCTGACGCGTACGCGTGATACGCGAAGAAGACCATCGACGCGTACGCGTGACATGCGCCACGTGCAGAAAACGCTGATTATATAACTAATTCTGATTTAAAATTTATTTTTAAATAGGAAAAGATATTATTTTAGTTTTAGAAAATAGATTTTAAAATAATTAGGATTAGAGATATAAGAGAAAAGAAACTTCTCTTCTAGGGGAGGATTCCAACATTAGTTCACTTTTCATTCCACCTCAGCCCGATTTACAATCCTTATTTTCCCTCTGAACCATGAGCAACTAAACCTCCACTGTCAAGGTTAGGAGATCTGTCTATTGTATGGATTGATACTATTATTTTTCTATTTTAATTCATGTACTGATTTATATTTCAATAATTTTTTTCATTCTTTATCTTATGAATTTGGGTGGAACAGAAGTATGACCCTCTTTCTAATTGAGTTCTTGTATAACTTGGAAAAGCTCTTTACTTGAACAACAGCTTGAAAACAATTTCTCCTAAATTCTAATTATCTGGACTTAACGGGATACGTGACATATAATCCTCTTATATTTGGATAATTAGGATTTTTGTGGCATAATAACTAGAATTAAACTCCACCCCCTAATTGGAATTAATTGACCAAGAAATTGGCGGTTGAGAAAAGTTAGAGGAGACTAGAAAGATCTAAGGAATTAGGGTCTAGTCACATATAGTTTTCCATGAATTAAATATTACATGATTAAAATAAATTAATAAGAGAAGTCAATCCGGAAAATAGATAACTCTGAAGCCTTAACTGTTTCTCCATACATATTTTACAACTTGTTTACTGCTTGCTTTATTAAATTTATGAATTATTGTTTAATGCTTTTGAATACCAAATCACTCTTTTCTATTTGTCTAACTAAGTAAATTAATCAACCATTGTTGCTTAGTCCATCAATCCTCGTGGGATCGACCCTCACTCATCTGAGGTATTACTTGGTACGACCCGGTGCACTTGCCGGTTAGTTTTTGGACTCTAAATTCCACACCAAGTTTTTGGCGCCATTGCCGGGGATTGATAGTGATTAACAACTATTAGTTGTTTGATTGCTTAGATAAGGCGTTTTAGTTTTAATTTTATTTAAATTTTCCTTTAGTTTTTTCGAAAAAAAAGGAGAATTCTGTTCTTTCTTCTTTGCTTTCCTGTTTACCACATGGTGCGTTTAATTCTTTTTGGTGTTTTGTACTAAGAAAAATAATGGAGAGAGATCACACGGGTCACTACTCTCACCCAAGGAGTGATTCATATTATTGTGAATGGGGGAACTACCCAAATTTTGGTTCGCAAAGTCAAAACCAAAGAAACTTCAGTGCTCTATGTTCCAACTATCAAGAACTACCATCTCCATATTCATACCAAGAACCACCACCTCTCTTTCCATATTAAGAACCATTATCTTTCTACCCATATCAAGAGCCACTATCTCCCTATTCATACCAAGAACCATCATCTTTTTACTCTTATCAAGAATCATCATCTCCTTCTTATTCATATCAAGAGCCACCATCTCGTTATTCATATCAAGTACCATTAGATCTTGAGTTTCTCATGAAAGAATTCATACATGATATAAAGACGAGTGTCAAAAATGTAGAGAAACATGTGCAGTCGATTATCAAGTCCCAGGAAGAGGAACAAATAAATTCCTTCCCAAGAGATATAATGCAAGATCCTATAGAAGAAAGTGAGGAAATCAATCAAAGGAGCTTATACTCCAATGAATTAGAGAACTTTCCACCCTCACACATGGAAGAAGAGGAAGATGCACAAACAAAGGAGGTTATAAGGGATTAAAACAATTATGGGAATCTACACTCCAATGAAGTTGAGACTGGCATAGAGAGTGATTTTATTGAACCACCAATTCAAGAAGTTCTTGACGAAGGGTACACTCTAACCATCACACAACACCCAAATTTTGAAATCAAAGAAGTGAAGGAAACTAAGGAAAGCACTAAAAAGGGGATTGTGGCCAAGAAACAGAAGAAAATATCCATGAAAAAGAGAAGGTCAGAAAAAAATAATCCAACCTCTACACCAACAAGCAAGGTGAATCAAGTTAATCACAATAAAAGGAAGCTTGTTCGGAGGAATTTATATCAGGGGGCACTAATTTTTACCCCTCCCCCCTTGGAGACATTTCTTTTAACCAACTAGAAGAAGAGGAAGAAAATTCAACAATCAAGTATCAAGCTAGTGACATTAAAAAAGCGCTTGTTGGGAGGCAACCCGATAATTTCGTATCCTTAGTTATTTTTCGTAGTAGTAGTTTTCTTACTTATTTTATTTTTATGGAGTTTTACTGTTTTTTTGATCATGCAGCTATTTTAGAACAGGAACCGAACAATTCAAAAAAAAAAAAAAAACGAGCATACGACGCGCAAGCGTCGCTGACGCATACGCGTCATATGTGTGTGCTTGAAAAATAAAATTGAACAGAGAGTCAGGCAGGAGTGGTGCTGGTGGCGTGTCTTGTGCACAAGCAAGTCCACGCGTACGCGTCTCTCACACGTATACGTCGCTTGCGTTTTTACCAGTCCACGCGTACACGTCCCCCACGCGTCCGTGTGACCCTGCAAATCGGCGTAAATGGGTGTATGGACAGAGAGTTATGATGGTGTGGGGCTGGAACTATGCTGGGAGTACAAGCCCTATCACGCGTACGCATCCCTGACACGTACGCGTCATTTTCCCATACTGGCTGTCCACGCGTACGTGTCCATGATGCGTACGCATCACTTGAAATTCGCACGATCCACGCGTACGCGTGCCCTACGCGTATGCGTCACCTGTGATGCCCAATTAAACCACCTCAGCGCCTGATTTCAAATCTTCCACCCCCCAATCCTAATTCTCTCTTGTTATTTTATCCTTTTATTCTTCTTTCATCATACTATTTGTTTTGTTTTCAGTTCTTCTTTGCTTGAGGACAAGCAAACCTTTAAGTTTGGTGTTGTCGCTTCGCTTATAGCTTTTCTGTAGGACCAAAGGGAGGCAAATCATCTTTACTGAAGAGCATAACTGGAAGAATGAGATGGCCACCAACATAACTGAGGTGGTTGAGTTCTTTTTATTCTATATTCCTTCCCACTCTTACTATGTTATGTTCCGGTTTTCTGCTATTTTGCTTTGTTTATTGCATGATCCTTTATTAGTTAGATTCCTAGGTTCGAGTTTAGTTCTGTATTTTGAAATGTTCTGTTATTTGCTTTAATGTTGAAAGGCGCCTCATGTATTGCTCACTAAGCTTGAAATAAAAAAGAAAGAAGAAAAGATATTGTGCATGAGAAATTGAGTTTAATTTTTAGATTAGTCTCATTTATTCAAATGTGATGGTATTTTCTGTGACTCTGAATGCATGACATGAACAGTGCATATTTAAATTTGAATCAAAGAATGTTGATGTACATGGAACAGGGATTTAGAGAACTATTATGACTTCTCTGAAATAAACGAAAATTTAATCCTTGAAACAAAAGAAACAACAAAAAAAAGGGATATAAAAGCAAGGTCCAAGGCTCTGAGCATCAATGACTAGGGAGGTCAGACATGATTAAAAGCTCAAAGAGTTGTTTCCCTAGTCATATGCTTGTGGTGTTCTTGTGTCAAGTAATCCTTGAGACAAAACATTTAGAGTCGAGATCAATTGTAATTAGCAGAGTATGCCAAAGGCTTTGAGCACCAATGTCTAGGAGTAGCTGAAAGAAAAATCAGAACTTCAAAAGAGTTCCCCAGTTAAGGGCTTGTGGTGTTTCTGTGTCAAGTGAAGCTTGAGACAAAACACTTCATAGTCTTGTCTGCCATCTCTAAAGAGATGTGTGCAGCTGTACCTCAAAGATTTCCAACATCTCTATTACTGAGAGTGGCATGAGGTTAATACTTGACCCTAGGTCACACAGAGCCTTTTCAAAGGTCATAGTGCCTATGGTGCAAGGAATCAGAAAGCATCCAGGGTCTGAAAGCTTCTGAGGTAGCTCTTGTTGAACCAAAGCATGGAGTTCTTTGGTGAGCAGTCGAGGTTCTTTCTCCAAAGGCTGTGTACCGAATAGCTTGGCATTCAATCTTATTAGAGCTCCTAAGAAACGAGCAACTTGCTCTTCCCTAGTGTCTTCATTCTCACTTGAGGATGAGTAGTCATCAGAACTTATGCACTGCAGAAGTGCATTCACAGGAACCTCAATTGTCTTTATGGTTTCCTTTGGTTCTGGGCTAGAGGGTCCTTGAGAGGGATTCAGTCACTCAAAGGGTGTGCTTTGGTTGGCGTTCAACGCCAGCTCTGTCAGCTTATTGGGCGTTGAACACCCTTACTGACCACCCTGACTGGTGTTAAACGCTAGTCCCTCTAGCATTCTGGGCGTTGAACGCCCAGCAGGGATGTCCTTACTGGCGTTCAACGCCAGCTTCGCTGGGCTGGTGGGCGTTGAATGCCCAGTGAAGGCTTTTTCACTGGCGTTCAATGCCTTTCCAATCTCCTCCAATTCGGCCTCAACCTCCATGGTTATGGCCTTGCACTCTTCTCTAGGATTAACCTCAATATTACTGGGAAGAGTGTCAAGAGGGATCTCAGGGATCCTCTTGCTCAGTTGACCAACTTGTATCTCCAAGTTTCTGATGGAGGACCTTGTTTCATTAATGAAACTATGGGTGGTCTTAGTGAGGCTGGAGACTAGAGTGGCTAAGTCAGAAAGGCTCTGCTTAAAGGTCTCCGTGTTCCCTTGAGAAGATGGGAATGGTGGCCTGTTGTTGAACCTATTCTCATTTCTACCACCTTGATTGAAACCTTGCTGAGGTTTCTATTGATGCTTCCATGAGAGGTTAGGATGATTCCTCCATGAAGGGTTGTAAGTGTTTCCATAGGATTCTCCCATGTAATTCACCTCCTCCATGGTAGGTTGATCAGGATCATAAGCTTCTTCTTCAAGAGAAGCTTCCTGATTACTGCCAGCTGTAATTTGCATCCCAGTGAGATGTTGAGAAATCATGTTGACCTGTTGGGTCAGGATCTTATTCTGAGCCAGGATGGCATTCAGAGTGTCAACTTCATGAACTCCTTTCTTTTGAGAGATTCCATGGTTTACATGATTCCTCTCAGAGGTGTACATGAATTGGTTGTTTGCAACCATCTCAATCAGTTCTCTAGCTTCTGTAGGCGTTTTCTTTAAGTGGAGAGATCCACCTATAGAGCTGTCCAAGGAAATCTTGGATATCTCAGACAAACCATCATAGAACACGCCTGTGAGGGACTATTATGAGAGCATATCAGGAGGACATCTCCTGATCAGTTGCTTGTATCTTTCCCAAGCTTCATAGAGGGATTCACCTTCTCTTTGTCTGAAGGTTTGAACTTTCACTCTAATCTTGCTCATCCTTTGAGGAGGAAAGAACTTAGCCAGAAAAGCATTAACAAGCTTTTCCCAAGATTCAAGACTTTCTCTTGGTTGAGCATCCAACCAAAACTTAGCTCTGTCTCTTAAAGCAAAAGGAAGAATCATCAGCTTATAGACTTCAGGATCAACTCCATTAGTTTTTACAATATCACAGATCTGTAAGAATTCTACTAAGAACTGATGTGGATCTTTTAGTGGAAGTCCATGGAATTTGCAGTTCTGCTACAGAAGAGAGACTAACTGAGGCTTAAGCTCAAAATTGTTAGCTCCAATAGTAGGCACAGCAATGCTTCTGCCATAAACGTCAGAGGTAAGCATGGTGAAGTTACCAAGGACCTTTCTAGGCTCCTCTTGTAGTTCGGCCATCTCCTCTGTTTCTTGTTCAAAACTTTCTGAGAGGTCTCTTTCGGAGTGTTTTACTTTAGCTAGTTGTAAACGCCTCCTTAGAGTCTTTTCAGGTTCAGGATCAGGAGTCAAGAGGGATTCTTTATCTCTGTTCCTAGTCATAAACAAGAAGGAAAGAAAAAAGAAAGAAAAGAAAGAGACTTTCAATAGACAAGAAGCTCCTCCTTAAAGTCAGAAATAGAGAAAGAAGAAGAAGATAGAAAATAAAAATAAAAATAAGAAGTAAAAGAAGATTACCTTGAAAGGAGAAGATAGAATAAAATATAAGAGAAAAGAAGAAAGCTTTTTGTTCTACTTGGATCAAAGAGCTTCCAGTTAGATGTGAAGAAGAAAGGAAAGAAGATAAAGAAGTGAAGATGGAAGAAGAGATAGGGATAGGAGAGTTTTGAGTAATAGAGATGTGAGAAGAAGAGCAGTATAAATAGAAAAAGTAGATAAGAATTAAAATAATTTTTTGTTTTTATTTTATTAATTTAATTAATTAATTTTCGAAAATATGGTTAATAATTTAAAAATATTTTAAAATTGGTTTGTGAATTTTTGAAAATAGAAAAGAGAGAAGAGAGAGAAATTTTCGAAAATTTAAGAAAGAAGAGAGTTAGTTAGGTAGTTTTGAAAAAGATGAGAGAGAAGAAGAGAGATTTTTTTTTGAAAATTAAGAAGAGAGAAGTTAGTTAGGAGGATTTGAAAAATAAGAGAGAGAAAAAGGGATATAGTTTTCGAAAATTTGAGAGAGATAAGAGTTAGTTAGGTAATTTTGAAAAAGAAGAGAGAGAAGAAGATATTATTTTCAAAAATTAAGGAGGGAAGAGTTAGTTAGGTGGTTTTTGAAAAATATGAGAGAGAAGATAAGATATTAATTAAGAAAAGATAAAAAATAAAAATAAAAATAAAAGATAAGATAAGAAAAAGATTTTGAAATCAAAATTTGAAATTAGAAAAAAATAAGATTTTGAAATTTGATTTTGAAAAAGATATGATTTAAAAATTAGAAGTTAGAAAAGATAAGATAAGAAACAAAAAGATAAGATTAGAAAATTGATTTTTAAAAAGATTTAATTTTTTTTTTAAATTTGAAATTTGAAAAAGATAAGATGAGATTTTTGAATTTTGAAAAAGATATGATATGATTTGGAAAAAGATAAGACTTTTTTAAAAAAGATATGATTTTTACTTTTGAAAAATTTTGATTTTTGGAAACTTGACAACTAAGATAAGATAAGATAAAATTTTAAAATCAAAATCTGAATTTTTTTGAGAAATTTCGAAAATTATTTTAGAAATTAGTTACAAAAGATTTTTTTATTTTTGAATTTTATGATAAAATAGACAAACACAAAAAAGACAAAGACTTAAAATTTTTAGATCTAACACCCTTGTTTTTTCGAAAATTTGGAGGAAAAGACCAAGGGACACCAAACTTAAAAATTTGACACAAGATTAAACCAAAGAAAAATTATTTTTGAAATCTTTTTTAAAAAAATAGGACTCAAAGAGAATGCAAGACTCAATAAGAACATTAACACTATGACTCAAAGAAAATAATTCAGAGGATGCCAGAGATATGAAAAAAAGGTTTTTGAAAGGGTTTTAAAATTTTTGTAATTGAAAAGCATGAACATGCAGGATTCAAACCAAGAATAAGAATTGAACAAAGAAAAGAAAAATATTTAAAAAAAAGTTTTAAGAATTTTTTTTTGAAAAAATTGAAGAAGAAGAAAACAAGAATTAAAGACTCAACTAAAATAATGTAAAACAAACTTACCTGATCTAAGGAGCAAAACAATACAGCAGTTTGTCCAAACTCAACAATTCCCGGCAACAGCGCCAAAAACTTGGTGCGCGTGTACGCAAAACCCACACTATTTCGCACAGCAGTAGTACCAACAAGCGCACTGGGTCGTCCAAGTAAAACCTGAGCGAGTCAGGGTCGATCCCACGAGGATTGTGGCTTGAAGCAAGCAATGGTTGTCTTGCAGGTCTTAGTCAGGCAGAATCAGAAGGTTTTTGGATTAGAGGAAACTATTCATAATTTGTATTTGTAAAACAAGTGTTTTCAGGGATAGGAATAAAGTTGAGAGTCGGAGTTGCTTTGTCTTTCTGAAGTAACTCTGGTACTACTGTCTTCCTTGCTTGTGAATGATCTTCTTCTATGGCAGGCTGTAAGTGATCAAAGCCATTGCCCGTGGTCATTGATCTCCTCTACTACAGAATGAACACGGCTGTAACACCCTAATTAGCCTAAGCCTTACCTCGCGTCGTAAAGCAAAGGTTAACCAGAGATTACGATAGTTCTAAAGCTCATACGTATGATATATAGAAAGAATAATATAATCTAGAAGCCCGATGAAGGATATAGCTTAAAAATAGGAATTCAAAAGCGCAAAACGTACTAACAAAGCTACTAGCTTGTGGCACAAGAAACAAATAAGATATATCAAGAGATAAGTATATAATATCATAGGAAACTAGCCTCGACTCGCGGAGTTTAAGCCGGCTAGTCATATACAGACCATATAGAAACCTGACAGTTTAAAAACAGCTTATACAAGTTTTTCTCTCAAATACAAGCCTCTAGGATAAACAAAATACAAAAGGGAGATGTCTAAACAGATAAACCAAAAAGACTCCAAAACGGCCCAGGATCCTCCGCTTCTGTCACCATCCAAAGCAACTCACCGAGGTGGGTTGCGACCTGCATCTGAAAAACACAACAAAGATATGGTATGAGAATCGGAGGTTCTCAATATGGTAACAGTGCCCAGTGATGTAGGATATAAGACCCCAGGATGCCAAAGGCAATCCTAAGCTCCATATCCATCACAAGATTCAAGCTTAAAGCATTCTAAAACAAGTAATCATAATATAAACTTTATCATAAGTAAACCGGGTGATCTATCTTAAGGGATTTCTATCCTAACCAAACACCGCTGTCTCACAGCCTTCACTAACCTATCCTCCATGCGATCCCATCGCCACCGCCTTCCGAACCTCCTCAATCCCAGTAGAAAACATAGGTAATATACAATGCAAGTAAAACACAAGTAGAAGCATATAAGGCAAATAATTCAGATAGCAAGTAAGCATGTTATCCAATTAGGCAAGCCATTACAAGTAAACAAGGAATACAAACAGATAGAAAATGCATATGATGAATGCCTGCCCTATTGGCTGTGATATCACATTGTTGGTTCAACTGCCAACCCGACACATCTCCATGGAGACGTCGCCCTTCGGATTTCTCATATGGGAACCCCCGAGATATAGTGCCCGGATCACTGTCCAGGTACCGGTGCCTGCTCGCCTATAGGTCCGAAGGGATGCGAGCGGGATACTCTTGCCACAGACCTCACATCTTAACGCAAGCGGGACGAACCACCGCCCTTATGCCGCCGCCGCTACCTCGATAGGCGGGATCCAACCGTCGTCCCTACCGGGCGCATAGCGTCTCATATTCTCAGTAAAAATAATATTTCAGTGGTTTTCAGAAAATATTTTCAGTATACAGAGATCCATCGTCTCAATCTGAGTCCTCGACTCATCTTAACCACTTTCCATTCATAACTCAGTTTCCAATATGAAAGTTCATCATTCCTTATCTCATATATCACTTATCATCCTCCCAACGTCAGATCATTCTCAGCACGCCAGAAACCTAGGCCTCCGTTTTCTAATTTATCACTAAACCAAGTACTAGAACCCTTAAGTTTAATACTCGAAACTAGGCCCAAAAGTCTTAAAATGGTATTTTAGAAGCTTACAACAATGTTGGGAAGGTAGAATAGTTGAAAACAAATTAAAATTTTGAGAAACAGGACGTGTGCGGCTGCACAAGGGTCTGTGCGTGCGCACACTTCTAGGAGTTTTTAAACGCGTGCGTATGCACAGGGGTGTGCGTACACACAGATGTCAATTTTTACAAGGATCTGTGCGCTCGCACGACCTGTGCCAGCGCCCCCAACAGACCAGCCTCCCCAACTTGTGCGTCCGCACAAGCCTGTATGTCTGCACAGGTTGAAATTTTTCCTTGGATATGTGCGCGCACAAGCTGTGCTAACGCCGCGACCAGAACGCACTTTCCTGCCTGTGCGTGCGCACAGATGTGTGCGTCCGCACATGTCAAAATTTTTGCAGCGTGTGCGTCCGCATGAGTGTGTGCACCCGGACATATCAGCAAATCTTGAAATCGTGCAACTTTGTAGAATTTAAGATTTTTAACACCAACTTTGAAGGATCATAACTTCCTCTACAAAATTCCAATTTTCACAAATTTTATATCAATTTAAAGAGATTTCAAAGATCTTTAATTTTAAACAAATTTTAACCAATTTCAAAAATTGAGACAAAAGTTATGGTCGAGCAAAGTTCACCAAAAACTCTATTTTACCAAAAGTTCACAATTTTCCAAGTTACTTATTTTCACAACTCAACCCAACCAATACCAAATAGAACCATTCCAAAACTCCATTTCTCATCAACACCTACACTTCATGACATTTTGCACCATTCTTTCCATATTTTCCTTCACATATTATTCTCAACCTCAATATCACATATATCACATATTCACCAATTAACACTATATCACTATCAATTTTTCTCATCAACTCAACTATGATTCGTATTAATAATCAACAATGTTCATTCATCCAATCCATCATATCTCAACTTCATCATTCAATCACAACAACAACATCAATTCATCATACATTATCAACCCAAATAATCATCAACAACATATAAATTTCTAACCCTATCCTATAGGTCACTAGCCTAAGTGTCCATGAATATTATATACTACATAGAGGAAACCGAAACCATACCTTGGCCGATTTTCCTTATGCACCAAAACCCAAATTGATCACCAAATAGCTTTCAACCAATTTCCAAGCTTTCACGTCCACTCCACTAAGCACAAATAAGTTCCAAGAGCTCCCAAAGCCACAATAATCAAACTTCTCCCACACATTTACTAAAAAGAATCCAAGGCTAAGCAAGGATTAGAGAAAACCTTGAGGGTTTCTTGGATGGGTTTTGTAGAGCTCTTCACAAGGAACGCGTAGCCACAAACAGTGCAGCGATCGGAGCTCTCTAGCTCAAGATATGAGCTTTGGAAGAAGAGGGGTGAATAGTGTCAATGGTGTTTTCTCTCCTTCTACTTCTTTTCAGCATGTTGGTGAGTGTGTTTTAGTGTTGGTGCTGATTGGGTTCACTTAATGAACCCTTTTATATGTTGGGCATGGGCCCAACTTGGGCCCGGTCCAACCCGTTAGCATTTTTAGCCCGTTTGGCCCAACTTCGGGCTAAACCTTTAAACTTAACGCCCGGTTTTCCATTTCTAACATTTTTCTAAGGTTTTTGCCGGTTTTCACTTGTTCTCATGCGGTACCGGGCAGACTTGAATCGGTTCAACCGATTCAACTGCCGATCCGTAGTTTTTTATGGTTTTTCGCAGAAAGCAGATTTTCTGACTCAGAAAAGCCTACTGAGTTTGAAAATCAACTTTAAATCCTCAAATTCTCACTCTAACTTTTTGGATCTAATTTGGGCAATTAATCACTTAATTAACCAGTTGATTAGTTGCAGTTCTTACATTCTCCCCACCAAATAAGATATTTTACCTTTAAAATTTGAATTACCTGAGAAAAGCTCGGATTAATCCTTTCGCATCTCAGACTCCAATTCCCAAGTGTGCTCTTCTACTCCTGCTCGCTCCCAAGCAACTTTAACTAATGGAATGTCCTTTCCTCGCAGCTTCTTTAGATTAGTGTCATTGATCCTTACTGGCGTTACTTGGAAAGTCAAGTTCTCTTCCAACTCGACTGATTCAGGCTCCAACACATGAGCCGCATCCGGCGTGTACTTACGGAGTTGTGACACGTGGAATACGTCATCCAAGTTAGACAGTTGAGGTGGCAAAGCGACTTGATATGCCACCGGCCCGAATCTCTTCAAAATTTCAAACGGTCCTATATATCTTGAGTTCAACTTCTTGGTCTTGATTGTTCTTCCAATCGCAGTTGTTGGAGTAACCCTAAGGAATACATTTTCTCCTACCTCAAACTCAATCGGTTTCCTTCTCTGATCTGCATAACTCTTTTGTGGACTCTGAGCAGTCAAAATCCTTTATCGTATTCTCTTAATCTTCTCAGTAGTCTCTGCTATTACTTCAGGATCCAAAATACTTGCTTCACCAGATTCATACCAACAAAGTAGAGATTGGCACTTCCGTCCATACAAGGCCTCATACGGAGCCATCCCAATGCTCGCATGAAAACTGTTGTTATATGCAAAATCCACCAATGGCATGTAACGATCCCAACTCCTGGGTTGATCCAACACACACGCTCTTAGCATATCCTCTAACGTCTAAATAGTCCTTTCCGACTGTCCATCAGTTTGCAGATGATATGTGGTGCTAAGACATATCTTTGTACCGAAAGCTCTTTGGAAAGCTCCCCAAAACCTTAAGGTGAATTGGGGATCACGGTCCGATACTATGCTCGACGGCACACTATGCAACCTTACTATCTCCTTGATGTACAATCTCTCCAACTCATCCATAGAACAATTTACTCGGATAGACAAAAAATGAGCAGATTTGGTTAAGCAGTACACGACCACCCAAATCGCATCAAATCCCGACCTAGTCCTCAGTAAACCGGTCACAAAATCTATCATAATTCTTTCCCACTTCCACTGAGGAATTTCAAGTAGTTGTAGCATTCCTAATGGTTTCTGATGCTCTATCTTCACTTTCTGACAAGTCAAACACTTGGATACTACGGTTGCTACATCACCTTTCATCCTCGACCACCAAAACATCTTCTTTAAGTCATAATACATCTTAGTGCTTCCTAACAATAAATCTTGTCTTAAACTCCCTACATCCGGTATGCAAATCCTTCCCTTGTACCTCCATAACCCTTCATCATCCTTAGTGAATTCGCACCTTTTATCACCAACTGGCTGAAACAATTGTTGAAGCTTCTGCTCATCTTGCTGAGCCCTTTGTATTTCTGATTTAAACGTGCTTGAGATTTGTAGGTGGTTCAAACAAGCTCCCCCAGCAACTTCACCAATATCCAGCTTAAGATCCACTAACTTATCTACTAGCTCCTCTTCCTTAATCCTCATCCATGCAATTGTTAAAGATTTCTGACTCAGAGCGTCTGCTACTACGTTTGCCTTTTTAGGGTGATAACTCAACTCGAAATCATAATCTTTAAGCAACTCCATCCACCTTCTCTGGCGCATATTAAGCTCCTTCTTATCAAAGATATACTTGAGACTTTTATGATCAGAAAAGATGCTAAACCTTACTCCATACAAGTGGTTCCTCCAAATCTTTAATGCAAACACAATCGCCGCTAATTCCAAGTCATGAGTGGGGTAATTCACCTCATGCGGTCTCAGCTGACGTGATAAGTAGGCCACCACGTTCCGGTGTTGCATCAACACGCAACCCAAACCTTGCAAGGAAGCGTCACAGTATATTTCAAATGGTTCATGCGGTTCTGGCAAGATCAAAACAGGTGCTGAAGTTAATCTCTGCTTTAACGTTTGAAAACTCTCTTCACACTCCGATGTCCACACAAATGGCACCTCTTTGCATGTTAATTTTGTCATTGGCAGCGCAATCCGGAAAAATCTTTCAATAAATCTTCGGTAATGCCTTGCTAAGCCCAAGAAGCTCCTAACTTCTGTCACAGTCGTTGGTCTTTCCCATTCCATCACCGCTTCTACCTTAGAAGGATCTACAACTATTCCTCCTTTACTCATCACGTGGCCTAAGAACTTTACTTCCTCCTTCCAGAACTCGAACTTTGACAACTTAGCGTACAACTTCTGCTCCTTCAAGATTTGTAACACAATCCTCAAGTGCTCCTCATGATCTTTCACCGTTTTAGAATAAACTAAGATATCATCTATGAAAACCACCACGAATTTGTCCAAAAAGGGACGAAACACTCTGTTCATGTAATCCATGAAAACAGCAGGTGCATTCGTTAACCCAAAGTGTAACGTCCCGTCCAGCAAAATACCTTGCTTAAGTCAGGGTATTTCCACTAGAAAGAACATTACGTAACCTTCTCTAGTATTAACTACTTAATTATCGAGCCTTTGTATCGAGTTCGCATTTCAGTTTTAAGAAAATTCCAGAAAATTTTGTTTTTTTTATTCATTAAAGTCATAATTCAAACATTCACAAATAATAATAATCACATAAATATTATTGATAATAATTCTTATACAAAAGAGACCAAATAAATCTCAAATACAATATACTAAACCTACCCCTCTATGTAAAATAAAATCTCAAAGGACAATAGCGAGGGGACTCTATGAAAGTAATTAAAACCATAAAGAAAGCCTATTGATCGCTCGCAGCTTCAAATTGCGTCTTCAAACCTGTCGCTGGAAGGGTGGAAAATTTGGGGGTGAGGACCAAACCACATGTTATCAGTAGAGGTCGAGAATGCTGTGAAAGTAAAGAATAAAGCGCAAATAGTTAATTTCATTTAGAGACATTGAAAAGAAAACTACTTTCATTCGTAGTATTCATCGCTCGCCTTATATAAACTTCTTTTGAAAACCAATGGCTCAACTTTCAAAAATCTAAAACCTTCTTTAGAAGCATCAATTAATTATCCAAAATCCTAAACCCATATTTTACTTTATATACGTCTTAAAAGTTTTCCTAGACTGTATGAATGACTAATTTGTTCCAAGCATAGGTTCATTAAGTCTATGATGAACCAGCTTAATCTTTCATACTTTACTAAACCTCAAACACAAACCAATTATGGCCTTAGGCTCAAGCAATTCAATCAACACCCAATTCACTACAACCCAGCCAATCAGATACAAACACAAGTAAAGAGATTCAAGCACAATCAAGAGCAATTACATCAAGTATAGCAATTAGCAGTTAAACAGAATTATTCACATAGGCAAACCAATTATAATATACACACCTAAACAATGTCACATAGATGCATATGATGAATGTCTAGTCCTAGTACAAGCCATGAGCTCATGTGTCGGTTGGCTGCCCGCAATCCCGACATTTATCCGGTCACGAGTAATCCCGATTTCCCGAATATGATTTTCCGTTCCTAAATAAATGCGCATATGATAATAGCCGCTCATTTGAGACAGCCTCTGCTTACTGCAGGAAAATATATATATACTCTGCTCTCCTCTGGGGAAGCGGAAAATGGCTGTAGGTAACTTAGTTTCCCTACAGAGGCTCTGGGTTGCATTAAGCAACTAATATATATTAAATATAGCTCTGGGTTGCATCAAGCAACTAATATATATATAAATATACAAATATCTCTTTACTCTGTTCTGGTTTCTCTTTTCTCTGCATCTTTTTACTCTACTCTAATTGCTCTATTCTCTGTATCTCTTTACTTTTCTCTGAATACTCTTTCATCTGTATCTATATTACTCTTTTTCTCTTTATCTCTATACTCTTTTGTAATTGTAAATATGCAAGCGGGACAAAACCCATGTCCTTGTTAGCAACTTTATAAACCAAATATATTTTCTCAAAAGAATCAGCAAAGTTATTATCGTTAAACAAGTCTCAAGTATTCATTTTGATTAAGTCCTTTTACTTTTATAAAAATTTGGACATAATCTTCTTTAAAAATAGGACTTAGCCACCCTTACGGGTTCCTTCTTTCTCAACATTTCATCAGTCTCTTTCAGCAGTTGCAACAACAATATATATTCTCAAAAACATTTGATAATAGTATAGAAAATCTATTTCTTAAATTCCATATCCAAAATAATTGTCAACACAACCTGGCAGCCTGATTTCCATTTTATTTTTAAAATATCAAATGAATTTGGAATCACGCGAACTTTATATCCATGCGACCGTCTCGGATTAGTATTTCTATCAAACCAAAAATCATAATTTTTTGCTGACTCTAGCTTCAGGAATATAAGCCAAACCGTGACTGTTCTGCAGTGTTTTAAAACCAGAAGACAGCAGCAGCATACAACATTTGAAATTTCATATAAAATCCAAATTAAATCCAAATACCTTCAAAATTAATGTGGTTACACATAACTCATCTAAATTTCTTTCTCAATTGGTTCCAGGGTCATACCATTTTTAATGAAGGAGTTACGTATCTTGGACGTTTGGTAATTTTCTGCAGAATTCTGTTTTACAAATCATTGAACACAACCTCTTCCAAGTCCCATAATTCACTTATTAAAACATGGAGAATCCTGAAATTTAAATCATATATACTAAACATACTCAACTTTCACCTGCAATTGGTTGCATCTCAATATCATTCCAGAATTAAAAATTATAAAGCCTCAAAGTTACTGACTTAGAAAACAAAACCTGACTTTTACTGCATAATACATCTTTCTTTGAAAACCCAAATCTTTAAAACCACAACTCTAACAATTCTAAATTTTTATGAAATTAAATTATTAGGACCAAAGTTTCATTTAAAATTGGTTCCATTCCAAAATTAAAACTGGAGAAAATCCAATAGAAGAAACAAGTTGCTGCTGTGTTAAACGTTTCCCAGAAAACCAGATTCGACATCCCCAATTCAAAAATTTACCATAAATCATAAACTTAATGAAAAAGTCTCAAATTCACCAGTCCAACTCCCTATATTCCCAGGCTTAATCCAGACTTAGTCCCTCACAAATCCGATCATCATAGAATTAGTTATAGATTTTCAAAGTTTCTGATTTCATTTAAAGTAGTGCAGAAAATCAGATTCACGACTTAACTTTGAAAAATCATAACTAATGTTCCAGTTAATATGAAACCTTCAAAATTAAATCTCAATAATCACACTTAATATAATTTACTTAACATTTAAATTCTCATCATTTTAGTCACTATAGAGCCACTGATTCACTTTCAAAGTTGCCGTTTAATTTCAAGAGAACCTAATTTTCAGCAAACCATTTTGTATTCAAAATCCAACCCTTCAATACCCCTCAAAACTAACTCCAAATCAACCACCAACCAAGTTCACTAACATTACAATATACCAAATAACAGCTCAATGGTAACAAATCCAACATAACCCATTAAAATTCAGAAATTCTCAACAATTAGTCATCAAACAAATCCCAATCCATATAATCAATCAATATCACTAATCAACAATTCCAAATAACAATCTCAACCATTCCAATCACAATTTCAGCCACAATTCAATATTCACATCGTCAATCAATTACTCACAGATATTAAATCTATTTGCAGTTATTCAATAAACCTTGTAGGCATTCCTAAATTAAAATCATTTTAAAACCCCTACCTCGATGTCGCACTCGCATAGTTTAACGCAACAATCCCTGCTTAGTCTAAACTGGCAACTGCAGCGGCGATTTCAACGCAACCGGGACGGCGGCAGCAGCATCAATTCTGGTTACGCTCGCAGCAACGACAATTTCGGCAATTTCAGCATAACACCATAATACTAAAACAGAGATATTGGCTATCATAATTAAAATAAGAACATAATAGAGAAACAAAATACCAAATAGAACAAGAGCAAGAGCGTTACATGGTTAGGAATAGAGGTTCAATGTCAAAATGAAGAGGATGGTGCAGCCGCTTCTCTCCCCCGGTGACAAATTCCAGCTGTAACGATTCCAACAACTATAGTGTACTCAGGAACATTAAAGATGGGGACAAGGTCATTCTAAAGCAACAAAAGATTCATAGACAGTGACTCTGGTAACTAGGGAATAACGAACTCACCCATATGAACAGTAGCAACCAAGGTCTCCGGCGACGGCAGTGGAAGAGGAACGACTCCTCCTCTGCTGCGTCACTCTCAATGGCAGCGGCAGCAAACCCTGATGGCAACGGGAATAGGGAGCGACAATGATGAAGGCTCGACGAAGATAGCGAGGCACGATGGTGCAGGTCAGCATCTTCTCTTCGCGTCTCACCCTCAGCGAACGGCAACGGCAATACACGAACAAGGAAACGGGGCGTGGCTCGACGGTAGCTCCTTCCTCTCCTCCGTGGGTCACGTTCGCCTCTCTCTTTCTTCTCTGCGACAGCAGCTCGGTAGCGGCGCCAAGCTCCATAGCGTTGTTCGTCCTCCCCCTCTCTCCTTCTCCCTCGTCCTCTGTCTCCCTTCCTGTTCTCCATTTTCCCCCATCTTCCCTCTTTCAACTTCCTTTCTTCTCCCTTTCTATTTTCCCCCTCGAGCTCCCCTGTTTCCTTTCTTTCTCATTCTGTTTGTGCGTGTGTTTTGTGACTTTAGGATCAAATTAGGTTTTTAATTAGGAATTTAAGGTTAAGGTATAATGTATATGAGTAATATAACAACCTTTACAAAATATTTGAGAAAGAATAATAATTTAAGATTCAAATATAATACCATAAAAATTACTTCATAAAAAATTACTTTCAAAATGCATAAGATTTTATTTATCAGCATATCAATGAGCTCAAACAATTATTTTTAATTTAAATTATAAAATAAGCATACTAATCACATTCTATAAAATACAGTTAAACTCGAAATATCAATTACCTATATTAAATTATATGACCTTTTATTATTTTTCTATCATAACTTTAATTTCAATTTATATATAAAATAACTAGTTATAATCAAAATTGTGCGTAAATACTAATTGACTTAAAATTAAAGTATTTATCAAAATCAATTTAATCATTTCTAATAAATTAATCTTTAAGGGCTCAAATTAATAGAATAAATCATATTTATTCATAATAGAAATTTCTTAAATTTAATTATATAAAATAACCAGTTATAAAAATTACACAAAAATATTAATTAACTTAACTCCAAATCTTAATAAAACTAATTTAATTATTCTTATTTGATTTATAAAATAAGATATCAAATTAATAAAATAAATCGTAACCTTTTAAGAATAAAAGTTACTTAAATTAAATTGTACAATTCTTTCTTATTTTCAATTACTAAAATTATACAAAATATTCTAAAATAATAAAATTACCTAAGAATATTAATTGGTTCAAAATGAATTTATCTCCGAATCTACTTAATTATTTCTAATAAAATAATTTCTAAAATTACAAAATTTAAACTTAAAAAGATAAAATCACAATTTATTTATATTTAGATTTTCAAAAATGCGGGATGTTACATTCTATCCAACTTACAAAAATTTTCGCCCTCGAAAATTGATATAAGATGAAGAAAAGATTTATATGCACATATCCTTTTGAATATTTTAAAGGTTCTAAGAAAATCATATCACATAAACATAGAAGAAAATATACTAGGTAATGCAAGAGTTAATAAAATAACTTAACACAAGAAAAATTTTAAAATACAAAATCAAATAGGCACAATATTCGTTCACAACTTTTAACAAAGCATGATCACTTCCTCTCGTTGCCTCAAAATTAAACTCCTTATAACTTCGTATACTGACCAGATTCACTTTCCGTACGCACAAATTGCGTCCCTAAGAACTAGCGCATATAAGGAATACAAAACATGAGAAGAGAAAGACAAACGGCACGAAAGGTTTATGCGTGAAATTAGAAGAATACTCAAGTTTGCAATTGCACAAGATGGTATTTCGCAAGGTTTTGAAGGAATACGTGAGATTGTCAACAAACAAGGATGCATATATAAGCAATGATATGGAGCATAAAGGGGAGTTAATTCGAAGCTTAGGAAAAAAATTATGGATCGAACAGTTTCAATATGAACATTATTAGAAAAAATAGTGCAACAATTTAGAACAACTTCAATTTGAAATAGAGGGAATTAGTTTATCTTTTTCAAAAGAATATATATAAATCTAACATTTTCCAAAAGTACTAAACTTAGTATAAATAATATGTTATATCAATTTAATTTTTAAATCAAAACAAATCATGCATGGTTTGTAAATTAAAGCTTGTTTGATGTTAAGAGCAAAATATTTTCTTTAAAAATCTTGAAGGATACTTAAGTACATAATTAGGTAAGAATAGCCATAAGAATAATAAAGTTGGAAGAAAATCAGCTTCTATTTAAAGAATAGATTCTGAAATAAAATTTTCTATAAATCAATAAAAGATAAGTGGTGCATCACAAATAAACAAAATTAAACTATATAAACAAGTTTTCAGAGTTTATGTAAGAAAGTCTAGGCTGAATTAAAAACAATCCCATCAAAATTTAAGCAAGGGTTGTGGATACAGTCAAGTAAGAAAAGATGTAACTTGAAATTTTTCTCGAAGAGAATCTGAAACTAATACTCAAGAAGGAAATTACAAGAAATGGTATGTTGCACCGAAATAAATCAGAGTTCAGAGCAAGGAGCATAGAGTTTGTAAGGTGAGGATAAATGTTTCAAAAGATTAAAACAACAACCAGATACAGAGTCAAGCAAGGACATGCACGAATGATAATACAAGATTAGCAAGAAAGAGATCAGAATTAATGGAGAAAGAGATAACACTAAGCACGAATAAAGAGCATACTCGAAACAGAACTAATCTCTAGAATTTAGTTTCTAACGTCCCCAAAACCTCGTGATTCGCATTAACTGATGAACGGATTTTTTGACGGTTTAGAAATTCACTAATAAAATCTCGTTGTAAAGTATAGTTTCTAAACCAAGCAATAATCCTTTCATACAAAAAGTTGTTTGTCACTAGTACAAACCCCTAAAATTTATAAACCGAAGTATTGGACCTCGGGTCGTTCTCCCTAGGAATTGTAATGAAGTGTCTTGTTATCGGTTGTGAGTTATAATTGGGGTTTTTTTAGGATTTTTAGACAAGAATTATAAATGGCAAGAAAAGTAAACTAACAACTATAAAAGGCTCTTGGTAAGGTGTGAGAACTAGAAGTCCTATCCTAGTTATCCTTCTCAATTGTGATGAGAATTGTTTATTGCTACCACTTAGTTAACCCTTACTAAATAAAGGAAAGTCAAGTGGATGAATTGACTTGAGCCACAAGTTCTAGCCAACTCCCAAGGAAAGATTAGCTTTAGTGCACCCCAAACCAATTAGCAATCTCTCCAATTATCAATCAACAAAGGAATTAGATAACTCAAGTGTCACTAATTACTCTACCTAGGCCAAGAGGAACAAAATCTACACTAAAACTAAAAGAGACATTTCAACAAACACATAAAGTGCAATAGAAGTAAACATTATTAAATGCAAGAATTAAAGGAATCTACAACTACAAAAACAAGAGATCAACAATAGAAAAGCAAAGAAGACACATTTATTGTGAATTACCTCTTGTTGAATTGGAAGAATGTAGAAGGAACAATACTAGATCTACAACAAAATATAAGAACAACATAAAGGAAATTACAACAAAAGAATAGAAGAAGATTGAATGTAGCAACAAAGAATTAAGAGATAGAAGTGGAAGAAAGCAAAGATTAAAACTTAAATCTAAGAACTAAACCTAATCCTAATCCTAATTCTAGAGAGAAGTGAGAGCCTCTCTCTCTAGAAACTAACTCTCACTACTAAACTAAGCTAAAACTAAACTAATGGTAACTAACTTCTAAAGTATGAAAAAGTATCTCCATTCCCCCTTCAATCCTTGGCTTAAATAGCATCAGAAATGAGTTGGATTGGGCCCACAAGGCTTTAGAATTCGCTGGCCACGTTTTGCTTTAAGTGAACCAGGTGGCAGCAACGGCGCGTGCGCGTACTATGCTCGTACGCGTCACCATACACGGTTCAACCATAGCAAATCTTATATCATTTCAAAGCCCCGGATGTTAGCTTTCCAACCCAACTAGAACCGCATCATTTGGATCTCTGTAGCTCAAGTTATGGCTGATTAAGTGCGAAGAGGTCGGGTTGACAGCTTTTGCTTTTCCTTTATTTCTCCATGAGTTCTCCATTTCTACATGCTTTTCCTACATTCCCTTGGTTCAATCCTCGCCTCCTAAATCTAAATCACTTAGCAAACATATCAAGGCATCTAATGGAATCAAGGAGAATTAGATTTAGCTATTTTAAGTCCTAAAAAGCATGTTTTCACTCTTAAGCACAATTAAAGGAGAAGTTATAAAACCATGCTATTTCAATGGATAAATGTGGGTAAAAGGGTATATAAAATCTCCTAAATCAAGCACAAGATAAACCCTACAAATGGGGTTTATAAACCTCCCCACACTTAAACCAAGCATGTCCTCATGCTTAAACCAAGAATGAAGTAAGGGTATAGCATTTATTCAATGGAAACTAACTAAATGCAATCTACCTATATGCAACTATCTAAATGAATGCAAGTGCTTGGTCAAAATAAATCAATTCCCAAGAAACATATATGCACAAGGGCTAAGGACTAGCAAGTCTAATCCACAATTGAATTGAGTTATTAAATATTTTTACAAACTTGCATGAAAATTATGATCATAGGTGAAAACATGTAATTGAGCATCAAACCCTCACCGGTAGTGTTTGCACTCTATTCACTCAAGTGTTTAGGGTTGATTCTCTCAATTCTCTCCTAATCATGCTTTATAAGATTTGTTTTTTCTTCTAACAATCAACAAATATTTCATGCATGCATACATATATCATGAGGTCTTTTCATAGGTTGTAATGGGGTTAGGGTCAAGGTAGAATGCTTATTTGGTTAAGTGAGCTTGGAATTTGAATCTTTGATAAGCTTAAACTTTCCACTTAACCCATATAATAACCTATACAATTAAATTCTACTCTAACTACCCATTCTACTCACTTTTTCACATACTCATGCATCCCTTTTCATTTCACAACACTTATGCATTGATCTTATTGAGCTTCGCTTTGGTGCATTTTGTCCCCTTTTTATTATTTTTCTTCTTTTTTTTTCCTTTTCTTTCTTTTTCTATTTTTTTCTTTTCTTTTCCATATTGTTTTTCTTTTTCTTTTGTTCTTTTGTTTTTCTCATTTTTTTTCTTTCTATATACAAGAGCATCAATGCATAAGGTTTTACATTTGATCAATACATGAGTATGTACCTAATTCCCAATATTTTCAATAACAATACAAAATACCCTTTTATTCACCCAATGTCCCAAGGTTCCCACACTTGAATGATATTCACACACACTAGCCTAAGCTAATCAAAGATCCAAATTAAGGGACAATTATTGTTTTTCGCTTTAAGGCTTGTAATGTGCTAAAATAAGAATAAGTGGGTTAAGCATAGGCTCAAAGTTGGCTAACAATGGGAGATAAAAAGTAAGGCCATTTGGGTAAGTGAGCTAATGAAATGATGGCCTCAATCATATAAATGCATGAATACACAAAATAATAGACATAAAGAGTCAAACAAATCAAAGATTACAATCATAGAAAGAGAATCATGCACACAAGAAGGAAAAATAAGTGGTTATAAGATGTAACCACGCTATTAGGCTCAAGTCTCACAAGCTTGTGTTCTTAGCTCAAAACATGATCCATAATATATATAATTCAAGCAAGTTCTATGAAAAGTTTTCACTCAAATCAATTGAGGTGCCCTATAGATAGAAATCCTTGAAAAATTTCATTATTTTGACTAAGCTTATTGTGTATACATATGCAAAAATAAGAAAATGAAAGTAAAAAAATCCTAAAAACCTAAAATGAAATGCAAAAGTGTTGGGATTAGAAATTTGTCACCCAAAATCGCCGATCGGTTGGACGACCTCCCCACACTTAAAAGTTTGCACCGTCCTCGGTACACTCAAAGATGAGCAGGGGGTACGGCGAATCTCCAGATTGCTGCGTGTTCTTAGTCTTGCTTCCATGTTTGCTTGTGGTGCATTTATCATGAAAAACAAAAATACAACACCATAAGATGAGAAGATATAAAAGCAAGGAAGCATACATTGTTGGAATGAGGTGAATCACTAGAATGAGGTGAGTGAATTAGTGTGACATTAAGAACTATTAGGTGTGTGAATTCTAAATTGCGCGGTTTAGAACACACATTAGCATAAAAGCTATGTCACAAAAGAAGCATGCACTTCACTTATCCTAGTGTGCTTGAGATGCTTTAAGTAAGCTCGTAAGGTAAGACAAGCATTAGAGAAGCATGAAAGCATTCAAGCCAAACATATAGATGGATATAATCATGAAATACAATGCCTTAAGGTAAATGCACAACATCATCCTTCAAGAGGTTGCCTAATCGAGGGAAAAGGATCCAAATCACATGATGGCTAGCTACAACATGCAATTCAAAAGAGTTATAAGCTCGAAGACAATTCTCATCACTTGGTATTTTTCAAAAGGTAAGCATGAAGAACTCAAAACCAAGTAACAAAATATAACCTCAATCATAGAATCCAACAAAGATTATCTAAAAATATTCATGCTAAAATAGCATTTAGGTAATAAGGGATATAGCAATGTATAGTAAACAAAGTCAATACTCCAACACTTATGATGAAAAGAGAGAAAATAAAATGAAAACTAAACTAAAACTAGCTAATCAACTAACCAACTAACTAATTAACTAACTAAAATAAATGGTTATCCATGGTGTTTGGAAGTGTTGGATGAGGGGTAGGAGAAGGGAAGAAGAAAGGAGAAGGAAAGAATTGGAAAGAGGAGAAGAAAATAAAAGTGGATGGGAGAAAGAAATCCGCGCGTACGCACACATGGCGCGCGCGCGTCATTGGCTTATTTCGACAGTGGCGCGTACGCGTCGTGTGCACGTGTGCGCAAGTGGGGTTTGTGCCAGAGGCACAACGTTGGCGCGGCGCAGGCACAACTCTCTGGAAAATGTATGGAGGTTGGAACTTCTCAATCCGTGCGTACGCACGCATGGCGCGCGCACGTGGATGGTCGAAAATGCTGGAAGTGCGCGTACGCGCCATGTACGCGTACGCGTGGGTGGTGCTCTGTTTTTCAAAAAAAATTTTCTATGTTTTTGCACCAATCCAAGCATTCCAAACCTCCAAACAGCTACCAAAACACCATAAAACCTTATTTAACATACTTAAACTACCAAACATACTCAACTAACTAAACAAAACATGAAATTAAACTAATTCTACCAATATATACAAAAGAGAAAATGAAAGGATTTTACCATGGTGGGTTGTCTCCCACCTAGTACTTTTGTTTATTGTCCTTAAGTTGGACTTATGGGGAGCTCCTCATCAAGGTGGCTTGTGCTTGTATTCATCTTGGAACTCCCACCAATGCTTGGTTCTCCATTGTGCCCCAAGATTCTTCATGGATTGAGCCAAGTCTTGATGGAGTTCTTCACAAGCTTGGGGCTCCCAAAGTTGATCCTCTTCTTGTAATCCGGGATCCCACACTTTATTTTCACACCCGTCTTGAAGATGATCATCATTATTAATCCATCCGGGTGGTGAACAAGATGAATTCTCTATGAAATGCCCAACAATCCTCCTAGACCCATCTATTTGAGCACTATTCCCACCTTTGTATTCAACTCTTGAAGTATCAACCAAAATGAGCCTTGATTTGCAACGCCAACCACGAAACATCTTTCGCTTACGCTTCATCCCACAAAGCATCCTAAGTTGACCATCCGTTTCAAGCAAGCCATACTCAAGTGGGCCAATAAAACTAATAGAAATGAATTTTACCCACTCAAGTGAAGGAGTAGATGACAACCTAGGCAAAGATGCTTCCAAAGATCTTGACAAAGCATAACCAACCCTCGTTCTTCTATTTCTAGGGACTTCCACCTCTTCACAAGATCTCTTAATCTCAATCCTTTGTTCAACAATTTTATCTAAACCTTTTCCTTTACTCAAATCATAATAGGGAGGGTGAGAAAGATTTACCTCCTCAACGCTTTTAAATCCAACCGGAGAAGGTTCTTCATGCTTAAAGGATTCTTCACCACTAAGACTTGATGCTTGATCTTCATCACCAAGGAAACTCAATTCTTTCTCTATCCCATCCAATTCTTCATATGGGATATGCCTTGGAAGGTGTGCACTTTCCTCCCTAGCATCAATTTCAATCATCTTGGAGGGGTTTTGTTCCCATGGAGGCTCCGCATCTCCTAAGTCTTCTACCACTTCTTCCTTGTCTTCAACAATTAAAGCTTCCTCCAATTGTTCCAATACAAAGCAACTTCCGTCATTTCCCACCGGAGTTTCCGATCTCTCCTTCATGCTATGTCCTTCATTCGATTCTCCACATGTAGCCATGGGAGTTCCTTGAGTGTTCAAGCATTGGGAGGCTAATTGATTTGTTACCGCATCTAAGGCGGCCATGAAATTTTGTACGTCCCTTTTCATCTCTTCTTGCCCTTGAACAAGAACACCAAGAGTCTCATCCATTAGAGATTGGGGTAGGTGGAAGGGTTCATCAAATTGGGGGGAGGGTTCATAGTAGGAAGGTGATTCTTCTTGGTAGAATTGTGGTGGTTCTATGTTTTCCACTCTTTCCACTTGTTGCACAACACACTCCATGGTTGCTTGAAATTGATCCAATGCTTCCTTGAGATGATCCCTCGACTCTTGTTCCTCTTGGATAATATGATTAGGATCATGTGGCTCTTGGTTCAATGGATATGAGTATTCTTCCATGGGAGGTTGTGGTGGAAAGTAGTATTCATCTTGTGGTTGAAAATTTTCGTATATTGGAGGTGGTTCATCTTGGTAATAATGTGGAGGAGGTGGCTCTTGAAAATGTTGATGTTGGCGTGGTGGTGGCTCTATGTGTGGTTCATATTGCTCATATGGTTGTTGGTAGGATGGATATGGATTAGGGTCATATGAAGGTGGTTGGTAAGAAGGGGCTTGTGAGTATGGTTGGGAGTTATGTTGAGGGTATGGATCATAGACATATGGTGGTGGTTCTTGAAAATCACAAGGTGAGTCACCATAACTATTGGATTGATATGCATCATAGAATGACTCTTCTTCATAGTGCATTGGTGGGGGTTGTTGCCATGAGGATTGATCATAAGCATATGGCTCCTCCCACCTTTGGTCATCCCATTCTTGATACACATCTTCATTATAGTCCTCATTTCCTACAACATGTTGATAACCAAACTCATATCCAAGGTAAGAATTCATGATAGCAAGAAGAAAATGAAAACAAAATCAAATAAGAAGCAAGAAAATTAAATCCTAAAACTAGCAAGAGCTAACAAAAGCAAACATATTCACACTATTCACATATATACAATAACCAATAACACAACACCATTGCAAGTCCCCGGCAACGGCGCCATTTTGACGGTTTAGAAATTCACTAATAAAATCTTGTTGTAAAGTATAGTTTCTAAACCAAGCAATAATCCTTTCATACAAAAAGTTGTTTGTCACTAGTACAAACCCCTAAAATTTATAAACCGAAGTATTGGACCTCGGGTCGTTCTCCCTAGGAATTGTAATGAAGTGTCTTGTTATCGGTTGTGAGTTATAATTGGGGTTTTTTAGGATTTTTAGACAAGAATTATAAATGGCAAGAAAAGTAAACTAACAACTATAAAAGGCTCTTGGTAAGGTGTGAGAACTAGAAGTCCTATCCTAGTTATCCTTCTCAATTGTGATGAGAATTGTTCATTGCTACCACTTAGTTAACCCTTACTAAATAAAGGAAAGTCAAGTGGATGAATTGACTTGAGCCACAAGTTCTAGCCAACTCCCAAGGAAAGACTAGCTTTAGTGCACCCCAAACCAATTAGCAATCTCTCCAATTATCAATCAACAAAGGAATTAGATAACTCAAGTGTCACTAATTACTCTACCTAGGCCAAGAGGAACAAAATCTACACTAAAACTAAAAGAGACATTTCAACAAACACATAAAGTGCAATAGAAGTAAACATTATTAAATGTAAGAATTAAAGAAATCTACAACTACAAAAACAAGAGATCAACAATAGAAAAGCAAAGAAGACACATTTATTATGAATTACCTCTTGTTGAATTGGAAGAATGTAGAAGGAACAATACTAGATCTACAACAAAATATAAGAACAACATAAAGGAAATTACAACAAAAGAATAGAAGAAGATTGAATGTAGCAACAAAGAATTGAGAGATAGAAGTGGAAGAAAGCAAAGATTAAAACTTAAATCTGAGAACTAAACCTAATCCTAATCCTAATTCTAGAGAGAAGTGAGAGCCTCTCTCTCTAGAAACTAACTCTCACTACTAAACTGAGCTAAAACTAAACTAATGGTAACTAACTTCTAAAGTATGAAAAAGTATCTCCATTCCCCCTTCAATCCTTGGCTTAAATAGCATCAGAAATGAGTTGGATTGGGCCCACAAGGCTTTAGAATTCGCTGGCCACGTTTTGCTTTAAGTGAACCAGGTGGCAGCAACGGCGTGTGCGCATACTATGCGCGTACGCGTCACCATGCGCGGTTCAACCATAGCAAATCTTATATCGTTTCGAAGCCCCGGATGTTAGCTTTCCAACCCAACTGGAACCGCATCATTTGGATCTCTGTAGCTCAATTTATGGCCGATTAAGTGCGAAGAGGTCGGGTTGACAGCTTTTGCGTTTCCTTTATTTCTCCATGAGTTCTCCATTTCTACATGCTTTTCCTACATTCCCTTGGTCCAATCCTCGCCTCCTAAATCTAAATCACTTAGCAAACATATCAAGGCATCTAATGGAATCAAGGAAAATTAGATTTAGCTATTTTAAGTCCTAAAAAGCATGTTTTCACTCTTAAGCACAATTAAAGGAGAAGTTATAAAACCATGCTATTTCAATGGATAAATGTGGGTAAAAGGGTATATAAAATCCCCTAAATCAAGCACAAGATAAACCCTACAAATGGGGTTTATCATTAACCTATCACTTCTATTTCGTCTATGATAACCCATTAGTATTTCCATATACATAAATCATTAGTATTAAGTTGGCCAAACTTGATACCATGAGGTATGCAATGGTAATCTAATAGCATTAATCATCAGATAGTCATGCATATAAAACACAAACTCTTGTAATTAGAACAAGCTATAAAGCATGACAGACACTCAGAGTATGCAATGAAGCATAGTTAGTCTACTCCCAAGGCTCTACAGGAAGGACTGCTCTGATACCATATTGTAACGTCCCGTCCAGCAAAATACCTTGCTTAAGTCAGGGTATTTCCACTAGAAAGAACATTACGTAACCTTCTCTAGTATTAACTACTTAATTATCGAGCCTTTGTATCGAGTTCGCGTTTCAGTTTTAAGAAAATTCCAGAAAATTTTGTTTTTTTTATTCATTAAAGTCATAATTCAAACATTCACAAATAATAATAATCACATAAATATTATTGATAATAATTCTTATACAAAAGAGACCAAATAAATCTCAAATACAATATACTAAACCTACCCCTCTATGTAAAATAAAATCTCAAAGGACAATAGCGAGGGGACTCTATGAAAGCAATTAAAACCATAAAGAAAGCCTACTGATCGCTCGTAGCTTCAAATTGCGTCTTCAAACCTGTCGCTGGAAGGGTGGAAAATTTGAGGGTGAGGACCAAACCACATGTTATCAGTAGAGGTCGAGAATGCCGTGAAAGTAAAGAATAAAGCGCAAATAATTAATTTCATTTAGAGACATTGAAAAGAAAACTACTTTCATTCGCAGTATTCATCGCTCGCCTTATATAAACTTCTTTTGAAAACCAATGGCTCAACTTTCAAAAATCTAAAACCTTCTTTAGAAGCATCAATTAATTATCAAAAATCCTAAACCCATATTTTACTTTATATACGTCTTAAAAGTTTTCCTAGACTGTATGAATGACTAATTTGTTCCAAGCATAGGTTCATTAAGTCTATGATGAACCAGCTTAATCTTTCATACTTTACTAAACCTCAAACACAAACCAATCATGGCCTTAGGCTCAAGCAATTCAATCAACACCCAATTCACTACAACCCAGCCAATCAGATACAAACACAAGTAAAGAGATTCAAGCACAATCAAGAGCAATTACATCAAGTATAGCAATTAGCAGTTAAACAGAATTATTCACATAGGCAAACCAATTACAATATACACACCAAAACAATGTCACATAGATGCATATGATGAATGTCTAGTCCTAGTACAAGCCATGAGCTCATGTGTCGGTTGGCTGCCCGCAATCCCGACATTTATCCGGTCACGAATAATCCCGATTTTCCGAATACGATTTTCCGTTCCTAAATAAATGCGCATATGATAATAGCCGCTCATTTGAGATAGCCTCTGCTTACTGCAGGAAAATATATATATACTCTGCTCTGCTCTGGGGAAGCGGAAAATTGCTGTAGGTAACTTAGTTTCCCTACAGAGGCTCTGGGTTGCATTAAGCAACTAATATATATTAAATATAACTCTGGGTTGCATCAAGCAACTAATATATATAAATATACAAATATCTCTTTACTCTGCTCTAGTTTCTCTTTTCTCTGCATCTTTTTACTCTACTCTAATTGCTCTATTCTTTGTATCTCTTTACTTTTCTCTGAATACTCTTTCATCTGTATCTATATTACTCTTTTTCTTTTTATCTCTTTTCTCTTTTGTAATTGTAAATATGCAAGCGCGACAAAACCCATGTCCTTGTTAGCAACTTTATAAACCAAATATATTTTCTCAAAAGAATCAACAAAGTTGTTATCGTTAAACAAGTCTCAAGTATTCATTTTGATTAAGTCCTTTTACTTTTATAAAAATTTGGACATAATCTTCTTTAAAAATAGGACTTAGCCACCCTTATGGGTTCCTTCTTTCTCAACATTTCATCAGTCTCTTTCAGCAGTTGCAACAATAATATATATTCTCAAAAACATTTGATAATAGTATAGAAAATCTATTTCTTAAATTCCATATCCAAAATAATTGTCAACACAACCTGGCAGCCTGATTTCCATTTTGTTTTTAAAATATCAAATGAATTTGGAATCACGCGAACTTTATATCCATGCGACCGTCTCGGATTAAGATTTCTATCAAACCAAAAATCATAATTTTTTGCTGACTCTAGTTTCAGGAATATAAGCCAAACCGTGACTGTTCTGCAGTGTTTTAAAACCAGAAGACAGCAGCAGCATACAACATTTGAAATTTCATATAAAATCCAAATTAAATCCAACTACCTTCAAAATTAATGTGGTTACACATAACTCATCCAAATTTCTTTCTCAATTAGTTCCAGGGTCATATCATTTTTAATGAAGGAGTTACGTAGCTTGGACTTTAGGTAATTTTCTGCAGAATTCTGTTTTACAAATCATTGAGCACAACCTCTTCCAAGTCCCATAATTCACTTATTAAAAAATGGAAAACCCTGAAATTTGAATCATATATACTAAACATACTCAACTTTCACCTCCAATTAGTTGCATCTCAATATCATTCCAGAATTAAAAATTATAAAGCCTCAAAGTTACTGACTTAGAAAACAAAACCTGACTTTTACTGCATAATACATCTTTCTTTGAAAACCCAAATCTTTAAAACCACAACTCTAACAATTCTAAATTTTTATGAAATTAAAGTATTAGGACCAAAGTTTCATTTAAAATTGGTTCCATTCCAAAATTAAAACTGGAGAAAATCCAATAGAAGAAACAAGTTGCTGCTGTGTTAAACGTTCCGCAGAAAACCATATTTGACATCCCCAATTCAAAAATTTACCATAAATCATAAACTTAATGAAAAAGTCTCAAATTCACCAGTCCAACTCCCTATATTCCCAGGCTTAATCCAGACTTAGTCCCTCGCAAATCCGATCATCATAGAATTAGTTATAGATTTTCAAAGTTTCTGATTTCATTTAAAGTAGTGCAGAAAATCAGATTCACAACTTAACTTTGAAAAATCATAACTAATGTTCCAGTTAATATGAAACCTTCAAAATTAAATCTCAATAATCACACTTAATATAATTTACTTAACATTTAAATTCTCATCATTTTAGTCACTATAGAGCCACTGATTCACTTTCAAAGTTGCCGTTTAATTTCAAGAGAACCTAATTTTCAGCAAACCATTTTGTATTCAAAATCCAACCCTTCAATACCCCTCAAAACTAACTCCAAATCAACCACCAACCAAGTTCACTAACATTACAATATACCAAATAACAGCTCAATGGTAACAAATCCAACATAACCCATTAAAATTCAGAAATTCTCAATAATTAGTCATCAAACAAATCCCAATCCATATAATCAATCAATATCACTAATCAACAATTCCAAATAACAATCTCAACAATTCCAATTACAATTTCAGCCACAATTCAATATTCACATAGTCAATCAATTACTCACAGATATTAAATCTATTTGCAGTTATTCAATAAACCTTGTAGGCATTCCTAAATTAAAATCATTTTAAACCCCCTACCTCGATGTCGCGATCGCATAGTTTAACGCAACAATCCCTGCTTAGTCTAAACTGGCAACTGCAGCGGCGATTTCAATGCAACCGGGACGGCGGCAGCAGCATCAATTCTAGTTACGCTCGCAGCAACGGCAATTTCGGCAATTTCAGCATAACACCATAATACTAAAACAGAGATATTGGCTATCATAATTAAAATAAGAACATAATAGAGAAACAAAATACCAAATAGAACAAGAACAAGAGCGTTACAGGGTTAGGAATAGAGGTTTAATGTCAAAACGAAGAGGATGGTGCAGCCGCTTCTCTCCCCCGGTGACAAATTCCAGCTGTAACGATTCCAACAACTATAGTGTACTCAGGAACATTAAAGATGGGGACAAGGTCATTCTAAAGAAACAAAAGATTCATAGACAGTGACTCCGGTAACTAGGGAACAACGAACTCACCCATATGAACAGCAGCAACCAAGGTCTCCGGCGACGGCGGCGGAAGAGGAACGACTCCTCCTCTGATGCGTCACTCTCAATGGTAGCGGCAGCAAACCCTGATGGCAACGGGAATAGGGAGCGACAATGATGAAGGCTCGACGAAGATAGCGAGGCACGATGGTGCAGGTCAGCATCTTCTCTTCGCGTCTCACCCTCAGCGAACGGCAACGGCGATACACGAACAAGGCAACGGGGCGTGGCTCGACGGCAGCTCCTTCCTCTCCTCCGTGGGTCACGTTCGCCTCTCCCTTTCTTCTCTGCGACAGCAGCTCGGCAGCGGCGCCAAGCTCCATAGCGTTGTTCCTCCCCCTCTCTTCTTCTCCCTCGTCCTCTGTCTCCCTTCATGTTCTCCGTTTTCCCACATCTTCCCTCTTTCCCCTTCCTTTCTTTTCCCTTTCTGTTTTCCCCCTCGAGCTCCCCTGTTTCCTTTCTTTCCCATTCTGTTTGTGCGTGTGTTTTGTGAATTTAGGGTAAAATTAGGTTTTTAATTAGGAATTTAAGGTTAAGGTATAATGTATATGAGTAATATAACAACCTTTACAAAATATTTGAGATAGAGTAACAATTTAAGATTCAAATATAATACCATAAAAATTACTTCATAAAAAATTACTTTCAAAACGCAAAAGATTTTATTTATCAGCATATCAATGAGCTCAAACAATTATTTTTAATTTAAATTATAAAATAAGCATACTAATCACATTCTATAAAATACAGTTAAACTCGAAATATCAATTACCTATATTAAATTATATGACCTTTTATTATTTTTCTATCATAACTTTAATTTCAATTTATATATAAAATAACTAGTTATAATCAAAATTGTGAGTAAATACTAATTGACTTAAAATTAAAGTATTTATCAAAATCAATTTAATCATTTCTAATAAATTAATCTTTAAGGGCTCAAATTAATAGAATAAATCATATCTATTCATAATAGAAATTTCTTAAATTTGATTATATAAAATAACCAATTATAAAAATTACACAAAAATATTAATTAATTTAACTCCAAATCTTAATAAAACTAATTTAATTACTCTTAATTGATTTATAAAATAAGATATCAAATTAATAAAATAAATCGTAACCTTTTAAGAATAAAAGTTACTTAAATTAAATTGTACAATTCTTTCTTATTTTCAATTACTAAAATTATACAAAATATTCCAAAATAATAAAATTACCTAAGAATATTAATTGGTTCAAAATGAATTTATCTCCGAATCTACTTAATTATTTCTAATAAAATAATTTCTAAAATTACAAAATTTAAACTTAACAAGATAAAATCACAATTTATTTATATTTAGATTTTCAAAAATGCGGGATGTTACACAAAGGACATTACCGCAAACTCGTAGTGTCCATAGCGTGTCCTAAACGCCGTCTTAGGGATATCATCCTCTTTCACTCTGATTTGGTGGTAACCGGATCTTAAATCAATCTTGGAAAACACTCCAGCTCCTTGCAATTGATCCATCAAGTCATCTACTCTTGGCAGTGGGTACTTGTTCTTCACTGTTACTTTATTTAACTGTCGGTAATCCACACACAAACGCATTCCTCCATTCTTCTTCTTTACCAATAAAACTGGCGCTCCCCATGATGATACACTCGGTCGAATAAACCTCTTATTTAGAATCTCTTCCAACTTAGTCTTTAACTCTGCCAGCTCTATCGGAGCCATTCTATATGGCGCAATCGACACTGGTCCAGCTCCCGGCACCAATTTGATCGCAAATTCAATTTTCCTTTGAGGTGGGAACTCCGGGATATCTTCTGGGAACACTTCTAGAAAATTTTTAACCACAAGTATCTGATCTAAGTTCTGGGCATCACCCAACGTATTTGCAGCCAAAAAAATATAACCTTGATACTCCTCCCCACTACAATGCACCATTACCGAGTTCAGGTAATACCCCGTAACTACCACTGCCCCATTCTCTCCTTCTGGCATAAACCGAATTGTTCGTTCAAAGCAATCCAACAGAACCCGGTTCTTCGACAACCAATCAAACCCCAAAATCACTTCAAGTCCCACCATTAGTAAACAGGTCAAATCGTGCACAAAATCTCTACCCTCAAGCTTGAAACCTACTTGTCTACAACCTGACCTACTCATAACTGTTTGATGCAGAGTATGTACATGCAGATAAAAAGGTAACTCTAACGCTTTCAAGCCTAATTCCTCAACTTTAGCAAATGAAATGAACGAATGCGAAGCTCTAGTATCATATAATGCAACTAAGGATTTATCACCAATTAGACATATACCTCTCATCAACGGATCCGCCTTGGAAGCATCCTTGGCATTCACAGCAAAGACTCAACCTTGATGCTGACTTTGGCCCGCATTCTGATTTCTCCAACGAGGGCAAATCCTTCGCAATGTGGCCAGTCAACCCACACTTGAAGCAACCACCTAAACCAATCTTGCATGAGTCATAAGGATGAAAACGTCCAGAACGATTACAAGCTAAATCCAGAGAATCCTTACTCTGATTTCCTCTTTCCCTAGCATACTGAAACTGATTCTGATTGTTCTTTCTGAAGCCCCCTTGGCCTTGAGGCGCATATCCTACTCTTTTGAAGCTTGGTCCTCTAGGATGGAAATACTTGCCACGCCCCCGACTAGAGCTCCCTCCATGAGTGTTCTTAGATGCCGCCACGGTCTTGGCATACTCCTCCACTACTCTAGCCTTATTCACCAAGTCAGAGAAGACACGGATCTCCATAGAAGCCACAGCAGTCATAATGTTGTCCTTCAAATCCCTCTGGTACTTAACGCATCTCCAGCTCTCATAAGTCTCCGGGTCACCCTGACACACCCGAGAAAACCTACAAAGTTCTTCGAACTTGTTGGTGTACTCAGCCACAGACATGGAACCTTGCTTCATCTGCATTAGCTCCATCTCTTTTGCTTCCCTTGTAGACTCAGGGAAGTATTTCTTATAGAAAGCCGTTTGGAACACCTCCCATGGAATGTCGGCATTTTGAAGCTGTAGCAAACGACACTCAGCTTGCCACCAGGGCTGGACCTCTCCCGCTAGCTGATAAGCGGCGAACTCTACATATTGATTAAGAGGAACATGTTGCACCTATAAAGCACGCTCTATAGCCTGGAACCAGTGTTCCGCTTCAGTAGGATTTGTGGATCCTCGGAAAGTTGGCGGATGAACCTTGAGAAACGCCGCCAATGTCATCAAAATTCCTCCTGTGTTATCGCCGTTACCCTCAGTATTATCATTGGCATTTCCTTTGCCATTCCCGTTGCCATTTCCGTTCCCGGCCGGTTGGCCCAATCTCTGCATAGCTTGCAGAGTTGCAACAGCATTTGCTTCCATGGTATTAGCGAGATTCGCCATTGCCACCATGAATTCGGCGTGATTGTTAGCTGGTTGCTCATTCCTACTTTCTCGCGTACGTGTTCGACCTCGCCCGCGAGTAGCCATGTAGGGTTCTTGTCTACACCAAACAATCGATATCAAGGTGATCAGTCTCAATATCAAAAGGCTAGTGCTTCAATTATCCCAAACAGGCACTCACAAACAAGCATGCTATGCAATATCAAACAGATAACCTAATAGCATAAAAAAAAGACACACAGAGTATGCAATTTAGCAAAATCGGTCCATCCCTCAGGCTCACGAGGACGAACCACTCTGAAACCACTAAATGTAACACCCTAATTAGCCTAAGCCATACCTCGCGTTGTAAAGCAAAGGTTAACCAGAGATTACGACAGTTCTAAAGCTCATACGTATCATATATAGAAAAAATAATATAATCTAGAAGCCCGATGAATAATATAGCTTATAAACAGGATTTTAAAAGCACAAAACGTACTAACGAAGCTACCAGCTTGTGGCACAAGAAACAAATAAGATATATCAAGAGATAAGTATTGATGGGTGGAAAACAGATTCCACACAAAACTCACCAGCAAGTGTACCGGGTCGCATCAAGTAGTAAAACTCACTTAGAGTGAGGTTGATCCCACAGGAATTGATGGATCAAGCAACTTTAGTGAGTCATTAGTCTAGTCAAGCTAACATTGGTGAATTGGATGAAATTAAAGCAACAGAGAGGAAATTGTAGGAGTTATAAAGTGCAGAAAGTAAATTGACTGAAACTTAAAGAACAAGGAATGTAAATTACAGTAAATGTAAATCAGCAGAATGTAGATTGGACAAAAGCTTAAAGAGCAAGAAAAGTAAATTACAGCAAAATGTAAAGGAGGCTAGGTGCTGGAAATTTAAAGAAAGCAACAGATCCGAGGCATGAAAAGTAAATTCAGATTGTGGCAAGCTCAAATGTAAAGTTACAGAATGTAAATGTGCAAAAAAGTAAATCAAGCTTCAAGGGAAACGAAAATGTGAAAGTGCAGAAGAATAGAATTTGCAGGAAGGTGTAAATTGCATAAACTAAATTAGGAGCAATGTAAATAGAAAAGTTAAATTGTAGAGAAGGAAAGTTGAGCAGAGGACTGTAGAAACTGAGATTTGCATAAACTGAATTCAATGCTTGAAATCTGACAATTGCAAAAAAATAAAAGTGTATCAAAGAAAGCTTTCTATTCTATCCTACTCCTATTGCTCTCTAGCAGAGCTAGCCTTCTAATGAAATAAAATTGATGCCTTTATATAGGCTTTACAAAAAATGAAAATGAAATTGAAATTGAAAACAAATTATAATTAAATGAAATTCCTAATCTAATTGATCCTTGTGCCTTTGAGTGATGTCAATTGGGCTTTGCTTGCTTTGGATTTTAATGAGAGTGGATCCGGATGCATTTGGTGACTTGGGTCTGTGAAGAATTGGATCCAATATGGCACTTGATGGCATGGGTCAGGAGTGGCTTTGGTTCAAGTTGTGTTGGAGGCATAGATTAGCTCCCAGGGGAGCGCTCCGTTTGGTTTTGTGAACTTAGCGTTCACTCTTTGTTGGTGAGCCTTGGATGCAATTGGTCCTTGCCTATAGCGTTCACTAAGTGAGTGTTCCACTCACTCTTTGAGCGCTACATTCCTTTGCTTCCCTGGGCCAGCTTTGCTTTCCTTGGCCAAGATTGAGAGGCACGAAAAAGTGAGCAAAAGGGAGCGCTACGCTTGAGTTTTTGAGCGCTACTCCTCCTTGTCTTGATGCGCCCAGCCTTTCTTGGTTCCCCTCTTCGAGCGCTATGTTGCATCTTTGGAGTGCTCCTTTTGTTGCTTGGCCTTGGTTTGCTTTCTTGGGCGCTCTGATGATTGGATTTTTGACGGTTTAGAATTTCACAAATGAATTCTCGTTGAAGTATAGTCTCTAAACCAACAATAATCCTTTCATGCAAAAATTTGTTTGTCACAAGTACAAACCCCTAAAATCTATAAACCGAAGTATTTAAACCTCAGGTCGTCTCTCAAAGGACTTGCAGGGTAGTGTTCTTGTTATTGGTTATGGACTTGTTTATTTTGGGGTTTTGGATGAGGAATGTGAATAGTAAATGGTAGGAAAACTTTATTCACAAAATGGTCTTGGCAAGGTTTGGTTGTCAAGGGTCTTCATCATTATCACTAGCCACAAGTATGGTAGTTGCAAGGATTAATCCCACTTAGTCATCCTTAAATCGATTAACAAAGGAAAGTCAAGTGAGTTATATCAATCCTAGTCCATAAGTCCTAGCTTTCCACTAATTGGATTAATGAAGGCTAGAGTTAATGGCTATCAACTATCAATCAATTGGACACTAGTGACTCAAGAAATCCTAAGTTACCTTCTCAAGCCAAGAACATAAAATTCTAGTCTAAAATTCTTCCAAGCATTTAATCAAACACTTGGAAGGCACAAAAGAAAAGTATAGTCAATCACAACAAGAATGAATTCTAACTACAATTGAATGTAAAGAATTAACAACAACAATCAAGGAAATCACAATTATCATGAATTACCTCAAATTGCATTATTGAAAGAAAATAAAGAGAATAAGAGTATCATGATTACAAAACCTAGAAACAAAATAAGAGAAATTACAACAAGAGAATAGGGATAGAGAGAAGAACCAAAGTGTAGCAATCATCAATTGAAGGTAGAAGTAGAAGGAGACTTGAATTAAACCTAGAACTATGAGATCCTAATCTGACCCTAATTCCTAATCCTAATTCTAGAGAGAAGGGAGAGCTTCTCTCTCTAACTTTAACTACTTCTAAAACTAAACTATGACTAATGATTAAAAGTAAAAGTAAAGTATGAAAAGTATGTAAAAGTATGTTGATTCCCCTTCAATCCTTGGCTTAAATAGCATCAGAAATGAGTTGGATTGGGCCCACAAGGCTTCTAAAATCGCTGGCCACGTTTGCATTAAGTGGGTCATGTGCCACCATCGGCGCGTCCGCGTACCGTGCGCGTGCGCGCCCCTATGCGCGATGCAACTATGGCAAATCTTATATCGTTTCGAAGCCCCGGATGTTAGCTTTCCAACCCAACTAGAACCGCATCAATTGGACCTCTGTAGCTCAAGTTATGGTCATTTAAGTGCAAAGAGGTTGGCTTGACAGCTTTCCGGTTCTTTCATTTCTTCATGAGTTCTCCAACTTTTCATGCTTTCTTTCTTCATTCCCTTGATCCAATCTTTGCCTCCTAAACCTTAAATCACTTAACAAACATATCAAGGCATCTAATAGAATCAAGGTGAATTAAATTTAGCTATTTTGAGTCCTAAAAAGCATGTTTTCACATTCAAGCACACTTAAAGGAGAATATACAAAACCATGCTATTTCTTGAATAAATATGGGTAAAAGGTGATAAAATCCCCAAAAATCAATACAAGATAAACCCTACAAATGGGGTTTGTCAACCTCCCCACACTTAAACCAAGCATGTCCTCATGCTTAAGCCAAGAGAGAAACAAAGGGTATCAACATTTATTCAATGTAAATAAACTATATGCAACCTAAACTATATGCAATTATCTAAATGGATGCAACTAAATGCAAAATGGTTTTACCTACTTGGTTAAAAATAAATCAATCCTCCAAGTCATACATGCACAAATAGGGTCAAAATCATATAACGATTCATGAATCCTACCAATTCGAATATCAAAATGAAGTTCAAGTAGACTTGCGAGAAGAACGCTCATGAAAGCCGAGAATCAAGGAATTGAGCATCGAACCCTCACCGGAAGTGTTTGCACTCTAGTCGCTCGGTGTTTGGGGTTGATTCTCTCAATTCTCCCCTAATCATGCTTTCCAAGATTTGTTTTTCTTCTAACAATCAACAATTATTCAATGCATGCATACATGTATCATGAGGTCTTTTCTTTAGGTTGTAATGGGGCTAGGGTCAAGGTAGGATCATATATGGCTAGTGGACTTAGGATTTGAATCTTTGATTAACTTAAACTTTCCCACCTAACCTATATAATGACCTATACAATTAAGTACTAATCTAACTACCCATTCCTCACTTTTTCACATACTCATGCATTTTCTTTTCATTTCACAACACTTATGCATTGATTCTTATTGAGCTTCACTTTGGGACATTTTGTCCCCTTTATTGCTCTTCTTTTTTTTTCTTTCTTTTTCTATATACATTTTTTTCTTTTCTTTTTTTCTTTTTCACTTTTATTTCTTTTTCTTTTCATTTTTTTTCTTTTTCTTTCAAACTATACACAAGAACATCAATGCATAAGGTCTATACATTTAATCAATACATGAGTATGTACCAATTCTCCAATATAAAAATACAAAACACAAACACCCTTTTATCCCAACCAATGTCCCAAAGTTTTCCCACTCTTGGATGACACTCACACTCACTAGCCTAAGCCAATCAAAGATCCAAATAAAGGACATTCATTGTTTTCCGCTTTAAGGCTTGTAATGTGCTAAAATAAGAACAAGTGGGTTAAGCGTAGGCTCAAAATCGGCTAACAAAGGAGAGTAAAAGGTAAGGCTATTTGGATAAGTGAGCTAATGAAATGATGGCCTCAATCATATAAATGCATGAATACAAGGAATAATGGGACATATAGATTCAAACAAATCAAAGATTACAATCATAGAAAGGGAACAATTACACGCACGAAGGAAAATAAGTGGTTATAAGATGTAACCACACCATTAGGCTCAAATCTCACAAGCTTGTGTTCTTAGCTCCAAACCATGTTCCAAAATAAATTCTTTCAAGCAAGTTCAACAAAAATTTTCAAATTGGTAGGTTACCCTAAAACGGTTTCTTGGAAAGAAAATCATCACCCTAACCAAGTAGTCCTAATAACAAAGAAGTGGTAAAAATATGTACAAATTCTAACTAACATGCAAGCTATCATGCAATGCAATAGCTAATCTAATTAAAGAAAATAAAAAATTTGGTGTTGAAAAGGAAATGTTTTTTTTTTTTTTTACCCATGGAGATCGGTCAGACGACCTCCCCACACTTGAAGATTGCACCGTCCTCGGTGCATGCAAAGAAGAGCAAGGTGGATGGGTTGCTACAATTGATGAGCCCTTTGAAAGGTTGTGCGGATGACTTGTTCGTTGCCCCATTTAAAAGCTTTTCCGTTTCCTCCTTTCTTGGTGGCCAGCCTAAAAGGAGAAGAAAAGAAAGAAAATTAAGCCTACAAAAAAGATATCAAAGTAAATAGAACATAGGCGGGGGCTAATGCCAAATAAGAGTATGATTCTCTACTACATGGTAGCTACAACATGTGAGTGAGAAATCAATATAAGCAAAAGGCATATCAACTGATACTTGATGCAAGAGTAAAGTTAAAGCATGGCGAGTATATTGAGCATCAAGATCAAATAAGAATTGACACAAACAAGATTAGTGATACGCATGAAAGCATTTGATTCTATCCTAACTCAATGATGAAGCGGTACAAGAAAAAAAACAAAGGTTAATGAATTAGGAAGGACTAAAGCACTAATCTTGTGTGTTGACAAATATTACAATTAATGTAACAAGTCATGAAGCACCAAAACAAATGCAAGAAATTCTCAACAATTGAGTGAGAGAATTCAACACCATTATTAAAATGAGAAATTTAAAAAATAAAATGAGAACAAATAGAATTAAAATGCAAAGAATAAAAATATGCAAATGTAATAGACAAAAGGAAATGGAAGAAGAGAAAAAAATTTTTTTTTTTATTTTTAATTTTTATTTTTGAGTATTTTATTTATTTATTTATTATTATATATTTTTTTTTATTATTAATTTTTTTTTATTTACATTAAAAGAGAAAAGAAAAAAAAATCTTTCAAGAGAGGAAGAAGAAAAAAAAATGAGAAAGAAAGAAGAAGAGAAGAGGAAAGAAGGAGAAAGGAGGGAGGAGAAAAGCAGGGTGCAAATCCGCGCGCGCGCGCACAGCGCGCTTACGCGTGGATGCAGCAGGGACAATCCGCGCGCGCGCGCACAGCACGCTTACGCGTGGATGAGGTTGTGCTCCCAGCACAATGTTAGCACAAAGCGCGCACAACTCTCTGGTTTTTGTACTAGAGGTTGCAGAAGTGCAATCCGCGCGCGCGCGCACAACGTGCTAGCGCGCCGATGCCCTTTTTTTTTTTTTTTTTTTGCCCAAAAAGCAGAAAAAAATGCCCAAGAGCTCCCTATATTGTCCAAAACTCTTCTTTATTCAATCAAATATCAAACAATTCACAAAAATGCAATTTGATTTTAGGATTTATTCATCTACTACTAATGAATACAACATACTAACAACCAATCTTTACAAACAAATCAATATGAAATGAAAATCTACCTACAATGGCAACTCAAATCACTTATTATACAAAACCAAAAGAGAATGGAAAGAGTTTACCATGGTGGGGTGTCTCCCACCTAGCACTTTTAGTTTAAGTCCTTAAGTTGGACATTTTGAGGAGCTTATTGTCATGGTGGCTTATGTTTGTACTCATCCTTGAATCTCCAAGGATCCTTGCTTCTCAATTGGTTGACAGAATTTCCAACCATTTTCGTCAAGCTTGGGCAAAGTTCTACCCAAGATATGAGTCCCCATAGTTGGTCTTCACCTAGCGAGCCGGGGTCCCATATCTTATCTTCGCACCCCTCTTCAATTTGATCTTCATACTTTTTCTTTCCGGGTGGTTGACATATAGAATTCTCTTTAGCACACCTAGCCTTCCGTCGAGACCCATGCAAAGTGGTATTCTTCCAATCATCGTTCCTATACCTTGAAGCTTTGACCTTAATGAGCCTAATTCCCAACTCGCAACCACTACACAACTCATTCTTGCTTTTAATTCCACAAAGAGCTCTAAGTTGTCAATCTGTTTCAATCAAACCATATTCAAGCGAGAAAGTAAAGCTTATGGATAAGAATTTTACCCACTTGAATGTTGTGTTGGATGGTGACTCGGGAAGGGAGACCTCCCCACACTTAGATAATGCAAGGTCTACTTCCTTGTGCTCTTCTTTATGTATTTCCACCTCTTTGTGAGCTTCCTTGATTTCAACCTTTCCCCTTTTATCACATAGCTTGGTGTTGTCTTCAAGAACTTTGATTTCTTGCCTAATGGGAGGTGGTTTAATTTTGGATAGAAATTCATTGATGAATAGATCCATTTCTTGGTCAACCTCTTCATATTCTTCAATTTCGATATACACCATGTCAACGTTTTTCTCTTGGTAGCTCTCTTTCTCATTGCTCACCAAGGGTATGGGAGGTTGTGCACACTCTTTTATAATTTCAACTCCATGTCCAATGGGAGAGGATTCTATTGTAGAGAGAAATTCATCCATGATTGAATCCATCTCTTGATAAACCTCTTCCAAGTCTCCAACGACGGTATGCCTTAGAGGTTGCGCACCTTCTTCAACTTCAATATCGAGCTCCTTGGAAGAGTGCTCCATGAGGCTACATTCCCTTGGACTTTCAACATCTCCTAAATCTTCAACCACTTCTTCCTTTTCTTCAATGATTATAGCTTCCTCTAGTTACTCTAATACAAAATTTGACTCCTCCTTCTCCACCGAATTTTCCAATTTCTCTTTCATGCTTTGCTCTTCTTTTGACTTCTCACATGTGGTCACGGAGGTACCTTGAGTATTCAAGCATTGGTGGGCTAAAGTGTGCACCACCTTGGTCAAATTGGTCACAAATTCAAGTGTATCCCGCTTCATGGCTTCATGTCTTTGAAGTAACAAAGTGAGAGGATCGTCTATTGGGACTTGGGGTGGGTGGAGAGAGGGTCCATGGTAGGAAGGTGGTTCTTCTTGGTAAGGGTATGGAGATGGGGAGGGTTGAGGTGGTTCATGGTAGTAATCTTGATAGGGTTGTGGTGGTTCTAAAGGTTCTTGCTCATAATGATCACAAGGATGTGGTATGGGTGATTGGTTATATGATGGATAAGGGTCACATAAAGGTACTTGGTAGAAAGGGGCTTGTGAGTATGGTTGAGCATCATGTTGAGGATAAGATTCATAGGCATATGGTGGTGGTTGATTGTCAAAAAAAGAGTCACCATAGCCATTGAATTGACATGCATTAGGATGAGAATTATACCTATAAGTGTCCGGAGGTTGATGCCAATAGGAGTGATCAATTTCTTGAGGCTCCTCCCATCTTGGAGTGTTCCATCCTTGGTACATGTTAGCATTGAAGTTCACATTCCCTACAACACAATTAGAGCCAAACTCATAGCCAAAGTAAGAATTCATTATGGAAAAACAAAATAAAACTAACAAAAATCTAGTAAATAAGCAAAAGACAAACTATTTACACTATTCACATATGTACAATAACCAATAACATAACACCATTGCAAGTCCCCGGCAACGGCGCCATTTTGATGATTGGATTTTTGAGGGTTTAGAATTTCACAAATGAATTCTCGTTGAAGTATAGTCTCTAAACCAACAATAATCCTTTCATGCAAAAATTTGTTTGTCACAAGTACAAACCCCTAAAATCTATAAACCGAAGTATTTAAACCTCGGGTCGTCTCTCAAAGGACTTGCAGGGTAGTGTTCTTGTTATTGGTTATGGTCTTGTTTATTTTGGGGTTTTGGATGAGGAATGTGAATAGTAAATGGTAGGAAAACTTTATTCACAAAATAGTCTTGGCAAGGTTTGGTTGTCAAGGGTCTTCATCATTATCACTAGCCACAAGTATGGTAGTTGCAAGGATTAATCCCACTTAGTCATCCTTAAATCGATTAACAAAGGAAAGTCAAGTGAGTTATATCAATCCTAGTCCATAAGTCCTAGCTTTCCACTAATTGGATTAATGAAGGCTAGAGTTAATGGCTATCAACTATCAATCAATTGGACACTAGTGACTCAAGAAATCCTAAGTTACCTTCTCAAGCCAAGAACATAAAATTCTAGTCTAAAATTCTTCCAAGCATTTAATCAAACACTTGGAAGGCACAAAAGAAAAGTATAGTCAATCACAACAAGAATGAATTCTAACTACAATTGAATGTAAAGAATTAACAACAACAATCAAGGAAATCACAATTATCATGAATTACCTCAAATTGCATTATTGAAAGAAAATAAAGAGAATAAGAGTATCATGATTACAAAACCTAGAAACAAAATAAGAGAAATTACAACAAGAGAATAGGGATAGAGAGAAGAACCAAAGTGTAGCAATCATCAATTGAAGGTAGAAGTAGAAGGAGACTTGAATTAAACCTAGAACTATGAGATCCTAATCTGACCCTAATTCCTAATCCTAATTCTAGAGAGAAGGGAGAGCTTCTCTCTCTAACTCTAACTACTTCTAAAACTAAACTATGACTAATGATTAAAAGTAAAAGTAAAGTATGAAAAGTATGTAAAAGTATGTTGATTCCCCTTCAATCCTTGGCTTAAATAGCATCAGAAATGAGTTGGATTGGGCCCACAAGGCTTCTAAAATCGCTGGCCACGTTTGCATTAAGTGGGTCATGTGCCACCATCGGCGCGTCCGCGTACCATGTGCGTGCGCGCCCCTATGTGCGATGCAACTATGGCAAATCTTATATCGTTTCGAAGCCCCGGATGTTAGCTTTCCAACCCAACTAGAACCGCATCAATTGGACCTTTGTAGCTCAAGTTATGGTCATTTAAGTGCAAAGAGGTCGGCTTGACAGCTTTCCGGTTCTTTCATTTCTTCATGAGTTCTCCAACTTTTCATGCTTTCTTTCTTCATTCCCTTGATCCAATCTTTGCCTCCTAAACCTTAAATCACTTAACAAACATATCAAGGCATCTAATAGAATCAAGGTGAATTAAATTTAGCTATTTTGAGTCCTAAAAAGCATGTTTTCACATTCAAGCACACTTAAAGGAGAATATACAAAACCATGCTATTTCTTGAATAAATATGGGTAAAAGGTGATAAAATCCCCAAAAATCAATACAAGATAAACCCTACAAATGGGGTTTGTCACGCTCCATTTGAAACTTTGAGCACTGGCCTAGTGCTTTGTTATGCCTTCCTTTTGGTTGATTTTTAGGCCTTAAAGATTTCTATCACTTGTGCTTCAATTTCATGCCAAATATAGATTTCTATATATTGTTAGAAATCTCTGAATGTCAGCTTTCCAACGCAACTAGAATCACATCAATTGGACATCTATAGCTCAAGTTATGGCCCTTTGAAGGAGGCATGGTCATGCTGTCACAGGGCTTAAAGAAAAGCCCGAAAAAGTGAACAAAATTAAACATAGCACTCCCTTTAATGAGTGTTAGCCTTTGTTTCTTTTATTCATTGGCTTTAATACTCAAATGTTCCATGCATGCCTTTGTTGGTTTAATTAATAATGCCGTATTCATTCAATTCATTCTCACTTGGCATTAATGATTAAAGGTTTCATGCATGCATTCATTAACTAATAATGCTAATTGCTTTAATATAGCATTCATTCTCCATGCCTAATGCGTTAATAATGCATCATGATGGCATTAATAATTAAATGCATGCATGCTTTTGTTATTAATGCCAAGGCTTCATGGTCATGGGCTACGCTTTCAAAAGCGTGGCCTAAGGTTCCAAAGCGTGCTCGATCTTCAAAGCGTGCCCCAAAATTTTTTTTTCTTCTTTTGAGCTGATTTTGTGCTATTTTGCTTCTTTTTCCACTTATTTCCTATAAAATTTATAAAATCAAAAGATCAAAGAAATATACCATTTAAGCACAAAAGCATTCAATATTTAAGCACTAATCATCAATTTCTTGTATGAAAGTGCATAGAAAAAACATGACATGATGACATGTCATCACAACACCAAACTTAAACCTTGCTTGTCCCCAAGCAAGAAAAGAATCATGCGGTACATTTTGACAAACCAAGGTGAGAAGAATAGCAAGTTAATGTTTATGGTAGGCTAGTTTTCTATGCATGCTACAATCACAAAAGAAATGTAAATGATTGATGCCTCTATATAGCTCATTTTATGAAATATTTTCCTTATGTTTCTTCCTTGAAACAAGCTTTTGATTTTCTTATTTGCTTCTCCTTTTGGGTGTTTTACCCCATGAGTTGATAACAAAGCTACGATTCTAAATGCTTTGTTTTCAAGTATTACGACTTGATACATAAACACCAGAAGCATTGAATTAGAGGACTTCATTAAGCTTATTTGTTTCTTTTCTTGACTCTCTAATCATTGAAGCTCAGAACCTTGAGCCTTGAGGGAGTGCTTTTGCACTTGAGCCTAGCCTTGACTTCTAAGTGTTTTTGTTTTCAAGCTTTTTGCCTGATACATAAACACCACAAGTACTTAACAAATGAATTGTCATTGGTACTCAGAGCCTTCAGCTTTCTCATTCTTTCCCCTTTTTTTTCTTGCCTTAATTTGCAATTGCTTCTTCAAGGTTTTCATGATTTCAAAAGATTTCACAAAATATCCTAGATGGAAACTTCAATTAAATAAAATCCTATACAATTGAGCAACAATTAACCATACTAGCCTTCCAATACTTGTTTGCACATGCTAAGTTCTTTTTTAATTCCTTGTTTGTTTATGATCATGATACTTTACTGCTTTGAACTTTACAAAACTCAAGTTGGTAGTCATAATGTCATAACAACATGTTGCAAATCAAAATTCAGGCTATGCTTATTCATACCACACATGCATATAGAGAAGATAAAGACAATCATGCAATTTAAAGTGCTGGAAACAAATGAGAGGAAAAGGAACTCTACAACCTTATAATTCATCTTCTCTATTGTTGTCATTTTCCTCTTATTCATCCTCAAGCAACAATTAGAACAATGGCTATGGGACTAAGATGGATCATGAATGTCTTACACAATGAAATGTTAGCAGTACATATGTTTTAAGAAAGCAAAATTAAAGATAACAATCAAGGCACAAGAGACAGAGACATTGTAATTGCAAAAATAAGAAGGTATGCATGATACATTGCATAAAGAATGAGTGGCACACCAAACTTAGTGTGACACTTTCACTTGGAATTGATACAAGTATCCAGTAAAGATTGGAAGCAAATTTTGTTGCATAGCAACACCAAACTTAAAATGTAATCACGTGTCAATTTTATTTGAACTAAGACTAAATGAAACTGTTATATGTTAAATACAATCACCAAGCAAAGAATCTGTCATGGATAAGGATTTCTTGGTGAGGTTTTTAACAAAAATAGTTAAGGAGCAAAATAAATGAAAGCATTAAAAACAAAGGAATGACTAAAACAAAGAGGATAGTAAAATGTCTAACTAAAAGAAAGATAACACTGCAAAGGCATTATGATTATGCAGACAAGTGGTGTTGCTGAATAAGTGGCACACCAAACTTAGAATCTTAGTGTGACACTTTCATTTTTGATTTGATGCAATAATCCAGAAGGATTGAAAACAAATTGTTGCAAGGCAACACCAAACTTAGAATGTAATCATATGACAACTTATTGAAATTAAACAAAGCAGATAGAGAAAGTAAACAAAGCAAAGAAAAGAAATGTTACCTACGGTTGACATGTTCTTCACTTTCTTCCTCTTCTTCCAGTTTGTTAAGAGGAATAACCTCAAGGGGGGAGAAGATTCACCTATTGTCCCCTGTCTTGGTCTCTCCTCAGCAAGCTTCCTTTTGTTAATGGCTTGATTGAGCTTGCTTGCTGGGTCAGGGGTAGGATCGGTGCTCTTATTAGTTGCCTTCACTTCTTGGATGTTAAGAGTTGGTGGTTGTGTGATTGTTGGAGTGTTTTCTTCATCAAAAGCCCTTTGAATTGGTGGTTCAATGAGCCCTTCATCTATGTAATTCCCTGCTTCACTTGAGTTTGGATTTTGTTGAATGTCTTCCTCACTTTCTTGTTCTTCTACTTCCTCTTTTACATTCAACATTTGTGTTAATAGCACTTTCATAGAAGAGGTTTGTTGTTCTTCCCATGATTTCTTCATCTCCTTTTCATATCTTTCAATCACAAATTCAAGTGTTGAGCATCTTTGGTTCAGGAAAATTTGTGAGGGTTGTGAGCTTTCAAGTTTCCTTGTCATCTCAAGTGGCTTCCGTGAATATGCAGGTTTAGGTTCAAATATTTCCACCACCTCTTCCTTCTTCACTGAAAATTCACTTGACACAGTAGCCTCTTCCTCTTGCTCTTTTACTTCCTCCTTCACATCCAACCAGTGGTCTTCATCTTCCTTGCTTAGTAGTTCTGAGTGTTTTCTTACTTTCTCCAAGTGCTCATCCGTCTTATTGTAGAGGGTTTCTTGTTCTTTCCAAGAGTCTATGGATGTTTGTAGGTATTGTTCAAATGCTAGCTAAAGAGATGAAGGTTGAGAGTGATTTTGATGACATGGAGATGTTGTGGTGAAGTTGTGTTGAGGGGTGTGGAATGAATTTTGTGGTTGGTGGGCTGAGTTGTATGGATCTTGGAGGAAACTTTGTGTGGAGGTAAAATCAAGTGATGAAGAATTTTCAAATGAGAAACTGGGAGGTTAGGTTGGACAATTTAGTATGAATGAATTGAAGGTTTGATCAAGTGATGATGGCTCTTGATTAATGGAGTATGACACATTGGATGCTCTCTGATTTTTATCCTCCCAAGCACAACTTGAGGAATTGTGGAACTCATCACAGTATGGATCATCTTATTGCCTTGGTGGACAATTTTGCATAAATTTATTGAGAGTATACTCTAGTGAAGATGTCTCTTGATGAACAAATTATGGATCATCAAGATTCCTTTGATTTTGACTTTTCCAACCACAATATGAGTGGTTGTTGTAGCAGTACGAGTCATCTTGTGGTTCTGGGAGGTGTTCATACTCTTTTAATTCTTGGTGATACTCCCAACCACCATTAGAATAATGACTTGAATCATTTTGTGGTGGTGGGTGATGGGATATTTTTGTGGAAAAACGAATTTCTCCAAAACACCCAAAACTAACCGGCAAGTGTACCGGGTCGTATCAAGTAATAAAACTCACGGGAGTGAGGTCGATCCCACAGGGATTGATGGATCAAGCAACTTTAGTGGGTGATTAGTTTAGTCAAGCTAACATTTAAGTGAAATTGGATGAGAGGTAGCCAACAGAAGGTAAATGACGATGAATTTAAAGTTGCAGAATGTAAATAGGCAAGTAACTTAAGGGGCAAGAAATGTAAATTGCAAGAATCTTAAATTGCAAGAAATGTAAACTGCATGAAATTAAAGGGGAGTGGGTGCTGAAAATTAAAGAAAGCAATAAAGCAAGCAATCAAAGAGATCTTGAGAATAAGTGACAGGAAATTTAAAGTGCAAGAAAATTAAATTCAGATCACAGTAGCTCAAATGTAAAATACAGAGGAACAAAAGTGCAGGAAATTCAAACAGAAGTAGAGAGTCACTTGAAGGATCAAAACAGAAAGTAGCTTAGCTCAATTGTGAAATTTAAAAAGACAAGTAAAGATCTCAGGGAATTAATGAGACTAGAAAACAAGTCTAGATCTCAAGTCCTTCCTTGATCCAATAAAGAACAATTTGCAAAAGAAATGAAGATGAAAGAAGTAAACAGAGTGTTGATTCAAATCCTTAATTCACTGAAATTTTGTAGAAGAAGAACAAGAGAAATCTCAAAGTGAGAATGAAACAGAATTCTTTCAATTCTCAACCCAAGATTCAAAACAAAGAGAAAAACTAAAGAGAGAGCTCTGTATTCCTAATGCTCCCTAGTGGAGCTCGCCCCCTCCTCTCTATTCGGGCTTACTTTCTAAAATGAGAATGATGCCTTATATAGGCATTTTTACAAAATGAAAATGAAATTCAAAACAAATTACAATTAAAATGAAATTTCTATTCTAACTATCTCTTGTGCCTTTGAGTGGTGTCAATTGGGCCCTTGCTCTTGATGGAATTGGGTTGATAGAGGCCTTGGTTGATTGCTCTTGGAGTTGGAGAGAGAACCAATGTGAACCGGGTTGTGAATCTTAAAAGTTTGAGTAAAAGTTTGAGTAAAAGTTTGAGGCTAACTTTTACTCCAACTTTTCACATCAGCCACCCTCTTTTGCTGATACCAACGTTGGGGCAAAAGTTAGGGGTCAAACTTTTGCTCCAACGTTGGCCTCCCCTTGCACACTCATGTTGGCGTACTACTTTGTCTGCTTGTCAACGTTGCAGATTTCATGCCCACTATAGACTATTATATATGGTTAGAAAGCTCTGAATGTCAGCTTTCTAACCCAACTGGAATCATCTCAATTGGACATCTACAACTCAAGTTATGCTCATTTGAAGAGGACAAGGTCGCTGGCCTTGGTGTGCAGCGTTTGAGGTAAAGTTTGCCTCAAACGTGGTCGAAAACGCCAGTCCTGGAGGCTCAAACATATTGTTCACCCTATACTATTATACATTGTTGGAAAGCCCTGAATGTCTACTTTCCAATGCCTTTGGAAGCACATCATTTGGAGCTCTACAGCTCGAGTTATACTCCATCGAAGGTGCAGAGGTCAGTTGGCCTCACTGCAGGTTGCCACCATATTCGTTTATGCACATTTCGGGGCAGTTTTCTCCCTCAATTTTAGTGTCCACCATGCAGTACCATATATGCCTGGAAAGCTCTTGATTCCTACTTTTCATTGCTTTTTGAATCACCTCATTTGGAGCTCTGTAGCTCAAGTTATTCTTGTTGGAAGTATACCCCTTGTATGCCTTGTGGCGCCAACGTTTGCCAAAAAGCTTGAGGCAAACGTTGGCGCAAGCTTTTTCTCCCCTGGGTGTGTTGGTGTGGCGCCAACGTTTGCCAAAAAGTTTGAGGCAAACGTTGGCACAAACTTTTGCTCTCCAGGGTGTTGATTTGTGATGCCAAAAGTTTGCCAAAAAGTTTGAGGCAAACTTTTGCTCAAGCTTTTTGCTCCCTGGTTCATTTTCAATTCTTCCAAAAGTTTGAGCTAAAGTTTGAGGCAAACTTTTGCTCAAACTTTTTGTTCTCTCTTGCTCCTAGCCATTCCTTCTTGTTTCAACCTTTCTCCAAGCTTTCTTCACCTATCATCAATCAATCAAACACATCAAAGCTATGCTCCAAATCATGAGATTGTGTTTCTTTCATAATATATGACAATTATAGCATAAAATCTCATGAAAGTGCATGAATTCATACATGGTTGATTGAATCAAAGGAAACATGGAAATCTACCCAATTGGCTTGCTTATGGCTCAAGAAAGTGCATAAAACCTATTGAAAACAAAGGAAAAAGCATAGAAAAACATGACATGGTGACATGTCATCAGTGGGAAGTATCACATATGATTCTCTTGCTCATATTGTGGTTCTGAGACATATCTCCATGTATTAGAGTGCTCAGAATCTGTAATTTGTTGGTGATATTCCCAGCCATCATTAGAAATTGGTGATGGTGGGTAATATCCCATAAAATTTGTTTGATCATAAGATGAGTTGAACTCCATTGGAATTTTGTAAAACACAACACCAATGAAAATTGAAATTCATATCTCAGAGAAGAATTTCTTAGTGAGGCAATGATGAGCGGATAATTTATACCCTTTTTGGCATTATTTTTACATAGTTTTTTGTATGTTTTAGTTACTTTTTATTATATTTTTATTAGTTTTTATTCAAAAATCACATGTCTGGACTTTACTATGAGTTTGTGTATTTTTCTATGATTTCAGGTATTTTCTGGCTGAAATTGAGGGACCTGAGCAAAAATCTTATTCAGAGGCTGAAAAAGGACTGCAGATGCTGTTGGATTTTGACCCTCCTGCACTCGAAGTGGATTTTTTGGAGCTACAGAGGCCTGATTGGCACGCTCTCACTTGCGTTGGAAAGTAGACATCCTTGGCTTTTTAGCACTATATAATAGTCCATACTTTTCCTGAGATTTAATGGCCCAAACTGGCCCTCAAAGCCAGCCTAAAACTTTCTGGCGTAAAACGCCCAAACTGGCACCCAAGCTGCCGTTTAACTCCAGGAACAGCCTATGCACGTATAAAGTTCAATGCTCAGCCCAAGCACATACCAAGTGGGCCCCGGAAGTGGATTTTTGCACTATCTGCACTTAGTTACTTATTTTCTGTAATCCCTAAGTTACTAGTTTAGTATAAATAGCACTTTTTACTATTGTATTTGCATCTCTGGATGTTTAGTCCTTAGACATTGGAGGCTGGCCTCACAGCCATGCTTAGACCTTTCTCTTATATATTTTCAACAGTGGAGTTTCTACACCTCATAGATTAAGGTGCGGAGCTCTGCTGTTCTTCATGAATTAATGCAAGTCCTATTGTTTCTCTTTCAATTCACGCCTACTCGTTACTCTCTTAGCCAAGATCCGTGTGCCTGACAACCACAAAGCGGTCTACATGATGTTCAATGTAGTCATTGGACGACAGCCGGAGTATATTCTCTTGGGTATCTAATACACGGACCGAGTCCGTGAGATTAGTATCTTCGTGGTATAGGCTAAAATCAATTGGCAGCATTCTTGGGATCTGAAAAGTCTAAACCTTGTCTGTGGTATTCCAAGTAGGATTTGGAAAGGGATAACTGTAACGAGCTTCAAACCTGCGAATATTGGGCGCGGTGCAGTGTGCAAAAGGACAAGGGTCCTATTCCGGCGCTAGCGGGAACCGACAGATGATTAGCCATGCGGTAGCTGTGCCTGGTATTTTTCATCCGCAACGAGAAATCCGACAGTTGATTAGCCGTGCAGAAACCGTAGAGGACCATTTTCACTGAGAGGATCCTACAGCTTGCCATGGAAGGGATCACGCATGATTGGAAGAAGACAGTAGGAAAGCAGAGGTTCAAAAGCAACAAAGCATCTCCAAACGCTTATCTGAAATTCCCACCAATGAATCACATAAGTAACTTTATCTTATTTTATGTTTTATTTATCTTTTAATTATCAAAATCTCATAACCATTTGAATCCGCATGACTGAGATTTACAAGGATGACCATAGCTTGCTTCAAGCCGACAATCTCCATGGGATCGACCCTTACTAACGTAAGGTATTACTTGGACGACCCAGTGCACTTGCTGGTTAGTTGTGCGGAGTTGTGAAAAACTGTGAATCACAATTTCCCACACCAAGTTTTTGGCGTCATTGCCGGGGATTGTTCGAGTTTGGACAACTGACGGTTCATCTTGTTGCTTAGATTAGGTAATTTTATTTTATGTTTAAGCTTTTTATTTTTAATTTCAAAAAAAAATACAAAAATATTATAGTTTTCAAAAAATTCAAAAAAATCTGTTCTTCAGAAATTTTTAATGAATACTAGAGTTTCATGAGATATGTTGAAGCCTGGCTGGCTGTTAAGCCATGTCTAATCTTTTGGATCGAGGTTTCCACTTATCTTTGTAGGAGCCTTTTGGTTCCCATCAATTTGGCCGTTGTATGTAATGCTTTGGTAAAGCTTGGCTGGCCATTTGGCCATGTCTAATTCTTTTGGACCGAAGCTTTAGACTAACATTGCATGATTCCTGGAATTCTTATTAAAAATTTTGTATCTCTTATTTCTTTTTTCAAAAAAAAAAAATTTCGAAAAATATACAAAAAAATTAATAAAATCATAAAAACCAAAAATATTTTGTGTTTCTTGTTTGAGTCTAGTGTCAAATTTTAAGTTTGGTGTCAATTGCATCTGTTTTTATTTTTCTTTAATTTTCGAAAATTCATGCATTGTGTTCTTCTTTGATCTTCAAGTTGTTCTTGATTATTTTCCTTGTTTGATCTTTAATTTTTCTTGTTTTGTGTCTTTTCTTGTTTTTCATATGCATTCTTGAATTATTAGTGTCTAAAGTTTAAATATTTTTAAGTTTGGTGTCTTGCATGTGTTTCTTTTCGTAAAAATTTTCATAAATATGTTCTTGATATTCATCATGATCTTCAAAGTGTTCTTGGTATTCATCTTGATATTCAAAGTGTTCTTGCATGCATTTTGTGTTTTGATCTTAAATTTTGATGTCATGTGTCATTTTGTTATTTTTCTCTCTCCTCATTAAAAATTCAAAAATAAAAAATAATATCTTTCCCTTATTCTACCAATAAATTTTGAAATTTTGGTTTGATTTGGTCAAAAAAATTTTAAAATTCAATTGTTTCTTATTAGTCAAGTCAAAATTTCAATTTAAAAATTCTATCTTTTTAAATCTTTTTCAAAAAAAATCAAATCTTTTCCACTTTTCTTCTTAGTAATTTCGAAAATTTTAAAATTGATTTTCAAAATCCTTTTCTTATTTTTATTTTTATTTCATGATTTTCAAATTAATTGCTAACATTTAATGTTTTGAGTCAAAAATTTTCAAGTTGTTACTTGCCTATTAAGAAAGGATCAATTTTCAAATTCTAGAATCATATCTTTTAGTTTCTTGTTAGTCAAGTAATCAAATTTAATTTCCAAAGTCAAATATTTTTAATTTCCTTTTCAAATCTTTTTCAAAATGAATTTCAATCATATCTTTTTCAAAATTTAATTTCAAAATCCTTTTCTAACTTCTTATCTTTTCATAATTGATTTTCAAATCTTTTCCAATTAACCACTTGATTTGTTTGTTTGATTTTGAAAGTTTACTATTTCTTATCTTTTTCAAAACTACCTAACTACTTTTCTCTCTCTAATTTTCGAAAACCACTAACAACTTTTTCAAAATTCCTTTTAATTAACTAATTGTTTTAAATTTTAATTTAATTTTAATTCTGTTCTTAATTTTCGAATACTAACCAATAATTAAAATAAAAACAAAAATATTTTTCTTTTCTTTTAATTAACTTTCGAATTTCCTTCCTCCCTAATCTCTTTCTATTTATTTATTTGATTACTAACACTTCTCTTCTTGTTAAAATTCGAACCCTATCCCTCTCTCTGTGTTTGAATTCTCTTCATTCTCTCTTTACCTCATTCTTCTATTCTTCTCTTCTTCTACTCACGTAAAGAAATCTCTATACTGTGACATAGAGGATTCCTCTTCTTCTCTGTTCTCTTCTTTTTCATATGAGTAGGAACAAGGATAAGAACACTCTTGTTGAAGCTGATCCTGAACCTGAAAGGACTCTAAAGAGGAAGCTAAGAGAAGCTAAAGCACAACACTCTAGAGAGGACCTAACAGAAATTTTTGAAAAAGAAGTAGTTATGGCAGTCGAAAATAACAACAATGGTAGAGATACAAGGAAGGTGCTTGGTGACTTTACTGCACCAACCTCTGACTTCTATGGAAGAAGCATCTCAATTCCTGCAATTGGAGCAAACAACTTTGAGCTAAAGCCTCAATTAGTTTCTCTAATGCAGCAGAATTGCAAGTTTTATGGACTTCCATTGGAAGATCCTCATCAGTTCTTAGCTGAATTCTCGCAAATCTGTGACACTGTTAAGACCAATGGGGTTAATCCTGAGGTCTATAGACTTATGCTTTTCCTCTTTGCTGTAAGAGACAGAGCTAGGACATGATTGGACTCACAACCTAAAGAAAGCCTGAACTCTTGGGAAAAGTTGGTCAATGCTTTCTTGGCCAAATTCTTTCCACCTCAAAAGTTGAGCAAGCTTAGAGTGGAAGTCCAAACCTTCAGACAGAAGGAAGGTGAATCCTCTATGAAGCTTGGGAAAGATACAAGCAACTGATCAGAAGGTGTCTTTCTGACATGCTTTTAGAATGGAACATCCTATGTATATTCTATGATGGTCTGTCTAAATTGTCCAAGATGTCATTGGACCACTCTGCTGGTGGATCTCTTCATCTAAAGAATACGCCTGCAGAAGCCCAAGAACTCATTGAAATGGTTGCAAATAACAAGTTCATGTATACTTCTGAAAGAAATCCTATGAATAATAGGATGACTCAGAAGAAAGGAGTTCTGGAGATTGATACTCTGAATGCAATATTGGCCCAGAATAAAATATTGACTCAGTAAGTCAATATGATTTTTGGTGCGCAGAAATTGTGATTACACTTTAATTATGTAAAATTCATCGCTCTTTCTTTCCCTGGTAATGACGCAAAAAACATGATGCCAATACCATGGTTCACAACTTCGCACAACTAACCAGCAAGTGCACTGGGTCGTCCAAGTAATACCTTACGTGAGTAAGGGTCGAATCCCACGGAGATTGTTGGTATGAAGCAAGCTATGGTCACCTTGTAAATCTCAGTCAGGCGGATATAAAATAGTAATGGAGTTTTCGAAATTAATTAATAAAATAGGGAAAGAAATACTTATGTAAATCATTGGTGATAATTTCAGATATGCGAATAGAGATGCTTTCATTCCTCTGAACCTCTGCCTTCCTGCTATCTTCATCCAATCAGTCTTACTCCTTTCCATGGCTGGCTTTATGTGATGCATCACCATTGTCAATGGCTACTTTCGGTCTTCTCTCGGGAAAATGATCCAAATGCCCTGTCACGGCACGGCTAATCGTCTGGAGGCATCACCCTTGTCAATGGTTACATCCTATCCTCTCAGTGAAAATGGTCAACGCACCCTGTCACGGCACGGCTATTCATCTGTCGGTTCTCGATCATGCTGGAATAGGATTTACTATCCTTTTGCGTCTGTTACTATGCCCAGCAATTGCGAGTTTGAAGCTCGTCACAGTCATTCAATCATTGAATCCTACTCGGAATACCACAGACAAGGTTTAGACTTTCCGGATTCTCTTGAATGCCGCCATCATTCTAGCTTACACCACGAAGATTCCGATTAAGAGATCTAAGAGATACTCATTCAATCTAATGTAGAACAGAAGTGGTTGTCAGGCATGTGTTCATAGGGAATGATGATGATTGTCACGTTCATCACATTCAGGTTGAAGTGCGAATGAATATCTTGGAAGCGAAATAAGATTAATTGAACAGAAAACAGTAGTACTTTGCATTAATCTTTGAGGAACAGCAGAGCTCCACACCTTAATCTATGGAGTGCAGAAACTCTACCGTTAAAAATACATAAGTGATAATGGAGTTCATTGGTCTCGGCCCCAGAGGGGAACCGGAGTAACCAAGACTGTGAATACAATGATAAAAAGTTCTATTTATAATAAACTAGCTACTAGGGTTTACAGAAGTAAGTAATTGATGCATAAATCCACTTCCGGGGCCCACTTGGTGTGTGCTTGGGCTGAGCTTGAGTGTTACACGTGTAGAGGTCATTCCTGGAGTTGAACGCCAGCTTTTGTGCCAGTTTGGGCGTTGAACTCCACTTTGCAGCTTGTTTCTGGCGCTGGACGCCAGAATTAGGCAGAGAGCTGGCGTTGAACGCCAGTTTGCATCGTCTAAACTCGAGCAAAGTATGAACTATTATATATTGCTGGAAAGCCCTGGATGTCTACTTTCTAACGCAATTGGAAGCGCGCCATTTTGAATTTTGTAGCTCCAGAAAATCCTTTTTGAGTGCAGGGAGGTCAGAATCCAACAGCATCAGCAGTCCTTCTTCAACCTCTGAATCTGATTTTTGCTCAAGTCCCTCAATTTCAGTCAGAAAATACCTGAAATCACAGAAAAGTACACAAACTCATAGTAAAGTCCAGAAATGTGAATTTAACATAAAAACTAATGAAAACATCCCTGAAAGTAACTAGATTCTACTAAAAACATACTAAAAACAATGCCAAAAAGTGTATAAATTATCCGCTCATCACAACACCAAACTTAAATTGTTGCTTGTCCCCAAGAAACTGAAAATCAAATAGGATAAAAAGAAGAGAATATACTATAAATTCCAAACTATCAATGAAACATAGCTCCAATCAGATGAGCGGGACTTATAGCTTTTTGCCTCTTGAATAGTTTTGGCATCTCACTTTATCCATTGAGGTTAAGAATGATTGGCATCTATAGAAACTCAGAGTTCAGATAGTGTTATTGATTCTCCTAGTTCAGTATGATGATTCTTGAACACAGCTATTTTATGAGTCTTGGCCGTGGCCCTAAGCACTTTGTTTTCCAGTATTACCACCGGATACATAAATGCCACAGACACATAATTGGGTGAACCTTGTCAGATTGTGACTCAGCTTTGCTAAAGTCCCCAATTAGAGGTGTCCAGGGTTCTTAAGCACACTCTTCTTTTGCTTTGGACCTTGACTTTAACCGCTCAGTCTCAAGTTTTCACTTGACACCTACACGCCACAAGCACATGGTTAGGGACAGCTTGGTTTAGCCGCTTAGACCAGGATTGTATTCCTTTAGGCCCTCCTATCCACTGATGCTCAAAGCCTTGGGATCCTTTTTATTTGCCCTTGCCTTTTGGTTTGAAGGGTTATTGGCTTTTTGCTCTTGCCTCTTGGTTTTAAGAGCTTTGGCTTTTTCTGCTTGCTTTTTCTTTTTCTTTCTATTTTTTTTCGCCTATTTTTTTTTCTCTTTTTTTTTTCTGCAAGCTTTGTTCTTTGCTGCTTTGTCTTGCTTCAAGAATCATTTTTATAATTTTTCAGATTATCAAATAACATGTCTCCTAGTCATCATTCTTTCAAGAGCCAACATATTTAACATTCTTAAACAACAACTTCAAAAGACATATGCACTGTTCAAGCATACATTCAGAAAATAAGAAGCACTGTCACCACATCAATATAATTAAGCTAAGTTCAAGGATAAATTCGAAACTCATGTACTTCTTGTTCTTTTAAATTAAAACATTTTTCATTTAAGAGAGGTGATGGATTCATATGACATTCATAACTTTAAGACATTGTTACTAACTACTAATGATCATGTAATGAAGACACAAACATAGATAAGCACATAACATAGAAAACAAAAAACAGAAGAAATAAGAACAAGGAATGAATCCACCTTAGTGATGGTGGCGTTTCCTTCTTGAGGAACCAATGATGTCCTTGAGCTCTTCTATGTCTCTTCCTTGTCTTTGTTGCTCCTCCCTCATTGCTTTTTGATCTTCTCTTATTTCATGAAGGATAATAGAGTGCTCTTTGATGTTCTACCCTTAGTTGTCCCATGTTGGAACTTAATTCTCCTAGGGAGGTGTTGATTTGCTCCCAATAGTTTTGTGGAGGAAGATGTGTCCCTTGAGATATCTCAGGGGTTTCTTGATGATGAGCTTCTTCATGTGCCTGTTGAGATCCATGAATGTGCTCTCTTGTGTGCTCCATCCTTTTCTTAGTGATGGGCTTGTGAGATGAATCTTTCCATCTCCCATGGCTCAGAGGTGGAAGCAATTGTCTTCCCTTTCCTCTTTCTTGAGGTTTCTCTGGCCTCAGGTGCCATTAATGGTAATGCAAAAAAAAAGCTTATGCTTTTACCACACCAAACTTAGAATATTGCTCGCCCTCGAGCAAGAGAAGAAAGAATAGATGGAGAAGAAGAAGATATGGAGGAGATGGAAGGAGGTATGTATTCGGCCATATGGGTGGGATTGGGTGGGGAAGAGATGTTGAATTTTGAAGGTAGGTGGGTGTATGGATGTGAGTGGTAAATGGAAAACAGAAGAGAGATTGAGGTGATTGGTGAAGAGTTTTGGGGAAGAGTGTTTATGGGATTGTGTGAAAGAGGGGTGAGAATAAGTGAGTTGAGGTAGGTGGGGATCCTGTGGGGTCCACAGATCCTGAGGTGATCCTGTCAGGTCCACAGATCCTGAGGTGTTCAAGGATTCACAACCTTGCACCAAACTAGGCATGCAAAATGCCCTTGCACACAACTCTGGGCGTTCAGCGCCAGGTTGGTGCCCATTTTGGGCGTTCAACGCCCATTTGTTGCCCATTTCTGGCGTTGAACGCCAGAACCATGCTTGTTCTGGGCGTTCAGCGCCAGCGCTTCTCCAGGGTGCATTTCTGGCGTTCAAACGCCCAGATGATGCCCATTTTGGGCGTTCAGCGCCAGAACCATGCTCTGTTCTGGCGTTGAACGCTAGGCAGGTGCTTCCTCCAGGGTGTGATTTTTCTTCTGCTGTTTTTGATTCCGTTTTCAATTTTTATTTTTATTTTGTGACTCCACATGATCATGAACCTATAAAGACATATAACTAAGAAAAACATAGTTAGATAAAAATTGGGTTGCCTCCCAACAAGCGCTTCTTTAATGTCAATAGCTTGACAGTGGGCTCTCATGGAGCCTCACAGATGTTCAGAGCATTGTTGAGACCCTCCAACACCAAACTTAGAGTTTGGATAAGGGAGTTCAACACCAAACTTAGAGTTTGGTTGTGGCCTCCCAACACCAAACTTAGAGTTTGACTGTGGGGGCTTTGTTTGACTCTGCTTTGAGAGAAGCTTTTTCTGCTTCCTCTCCATGGATGCAGAGAGAGATCCTTGAGTTGTAAACATAAGGTTGTCCTTATTCAATTGAAGGATCAATTCTCCTCTGTCCACATCAATCACAGCTCTTGCTGTGGCTAGGAAAGGTCTTCCTAGGATGATGGATTCATCCTCTTCCTTTCCAGTATCCAGGACTATGAAATCAGCAGGGATGTAAAGGCTTCAACCTTTACTAACACGTCCTCTACTTGTCCATAAGCCTGTTTTCTTGAATTATCTGCCATTTCTAATGAGATTCTAGCAGCTTGCACCCCATAGATTCCCAGTTTCTCTATTACAGAGAGGGGCATGAGGTTTATTCCTGAACCAAGGTCACACAGAGCCTTAAAGATCATGGTGCCTATGGTACAAGGTATTATGAACTTTCCAGGATCCTGTCTCTTCTGAGGCAATGTCAGTTGATCCAGATCACTTAGTTCATTGGTGAACAAGGGACGTTCATCTTCCCAAGTTTCAATACCAAATAAGTTGGCATTCAGCTTCATGATTGCACCAAGAAACTTGGCAGTTTGCTCTTCAGTGACATCCTCATTCTCTTCAAAAGAGGAATACTCATCAGAGCTCATGAATGGCATAAGGAGGTACAATGGAATCTCTATGGTCTCTAGATGAGCCTCAGAATCCTTTGGTTCCTCAGAGGAAAACTCCTTATTGATCACTGGACATCCCAGGAGGTCTTCCCCCTTGGGATTCACATCCTCTCCTTCCCTTACAGGTTCGGCCATGGTGCTTATGTCAATGGCCTTGCATTCTCCTTTTGGATTCTCTTCTGTATTGCTTGGGAGAGTACTAGGAGGGATTTCAGTGATCCTTTTACTCAGCTGGCCCACTTGTGCTTCCAAATTTCTAATGGAAGACCTTGTTTCATTCATTAAACTTACAGTGGCCTTAGATAGATCAGAGACTAAGTTTGCTAAATTAGAAGTATTTTGTTCAGAGTTCTCTGTCTGTTGCTGAGTGGATGATGGAAAAGGTTTATTATTGTTAAACCTGTTTCTTCCACCATTATTAAAGCCTTGTTGAGGCCTTTGATCCTTCCATGAGAGATTTGGATAATTTCTCCATGATGGGTTATAGGTGTTTCCATAAGGTTCACCTAAGTAATTCACCTCTGCTATTGCAGGGTTTTCAGGATCATAAGCTTCTTCTGCATAAGAAGCCTCTTGAGTACTGTTGGATGCAACTTGCATTCCATTCAGACTCTGAGAAATCATATTGACTTGCTGAGTCAATATTTTATTCTGAGCCAATATGGCATTCAGAGTATCAACTTCAAGAACTCCCTTCTTCATAGGCGTCCCATTACTCACAGGATTCCTCTCAGAAGTGTACATGAACTGGTTATTAGCAACCATGTCAATGAGTTCTTGAGCTTCTGCAGGCGTTTTCTTTAGGTGAATGGATCCACCTGCAGAAGTATCCAATGACATCTTTGATAACTCAGATAAACCATCATAGAATATATCCAGGATGGTCCATTCTGAAAGCATGTCAGAAGGACATTTTTTGGTCAACTGTTTGTATCTTTCCCAAGCTTCATAGAGGGATTCACCATCTTTTTGTTTGAAGGTTTAAACATCCACTCTAAGCTTGCTCAGCTTTTGAGGAGGAAAGAACTTGGCTAAGAAAGCCGTGACCAGCTTATCCCAAGAGTTCAGGCTATCTTTGGGTTGAGAGTCCAACCACACTCTAGCTCTGTCTCTTACAGCAAAAGGGAAAAGCATGAGCCTGTAGACTTCAGGATCTACTCCATTAGTCTTAACAGTATCACAGATCTGCGAGAATTCAGTTAAGAACTGAAAAGGATCTTCAGATAGAAGTCCATGAAACTTGCAGTTCTGCTGCATCAGAGAAACTAGCTGAGGTTTCAGCTCAAAATTGTTTGCACCAATGGTAGGAATGGAGATGCTTCTTCCATGTAAATTGGAATTTGGTGCAGTAAAGTCACCAAGCATCCTCCTTGCATTATTATTATTTTCAGCTGCCATCTCCTCTTCCTGTTCAAAAATTTCTGTAAGGTTATCTCTGGATTGTTGTATTTTAGCTTCTCTTAGTTTCCTTTTCAGAGTCCTTTCAGGTTTTGGATCTGCTTTAACAAGGATGTTCTTGTCCTTGCTCCTGCTCATATGAAAAAGAGAGAACAGAAAAATAATAATAATAGGGGTCCTTTTTACCACAGTATAGAGGTCCCAGTGTGAGTAGAAGATAAGAAGAAGAAGAAATTCGAACATAGATGGAAGAGGGGGTTCGAATTTGGGTGAGATGAAGTGTTAGTAGATGAATAAATAAATAGAAGGAGATGAGAGAGAAGGAGAATTTTCGAAAATAATTTTTTGAAAAAGAGTTAGTGATTTTCGAAAATAGTTTTTGAAAAAGGTTAGTAATTTTCGAAAATTAAGATTTAAAAATTGAAATAATTAGTTAATTAAAAAGAAATTTTGAAAAAGAGGGAAGGTATTTTCGAAAATTAGAGAGAGAGAGTTAGTTAGGTAGTTTTGAAAAGGATAAGAAACAAACAAAAAGTTAGTTAGTTAGTTGAAACAAATTTGAAAATTAATTTTGAAAAGATAAGAAGATAGGAAGTTAGAAAAGATATTTTGAAATCAAATTTTTGAAAAAGATAAGATGAGAAGATATTTTTAAAAAAACTATGATTGAAATTAGTTTTGAAAAAGGATTTGATTTTTAAAATCACAATTAATGACTTGATTCACAAGAAATCATAAGATATGATTCTAGAACTTAAAGTTTGAATCTTTCTTAACAAGTAAGTAACAAACTTGAAATTTTTGAATCAAAACATTAATTGATGATGTTATTTTCAAAAATTTGATATAAAAATAAGAAAAAGATTTTTGAAAATATTTTTAAAATTTTCGAAAATAACTAATAAAATTGAAAAAGATTTGATTTTTGAAGAAGATTTTGAAAAAGATAAGATTTTTTTAAATTGAAAATTTGATTTGACTCATAAAAACAACTAGATTTTAAAAATTTTTGAAAAAGTCAAATCTAATTTTCGAAATTTTAAGAGAGAAAAAGGGAAAGATATTTTTTTTTATTTTTGAATTTTTATGATGAGAGAGAAAAACAAGAAAAATGATGCAATGCATGAAAGTTATGGATCAAAACATGTGATGCATGCAAGAATGCTATGAATGTCAAGATGAACACCAAGAACACTATGAAGATCATGATGAACATCAAGAACATATTTTTGAAAAATTTTTAATGCAAAGAAAACATGCAAGACACCAAACTTAGAATTCTTTAATGCTTAGACACTAAGAATTCAAGAATGCATATGAAAAACAAGAAAAGACACAAAACATGCAAATGCAAAGATCAAACAAGAAGACTTACCAAGAACAACTTGAAGATCATGAAGAACACTATGAATGCATGAAAATTTTCGAAAAATGCAAGATGAGTATGCAATTGACACCAAACTTATAACATGACTCAAGACTCAAACAAGAGACACAAAATATTTTTGATTTTTATGATTTTATGATTTTTTTGTATTTTCTTTTAATTAAATTTTTTTTTCGAAAATCATTTTGAAAAAAAAGAAAAATAAGGATTCAAAATTTTTAATATGAATTCTAGGAATCTTATACTCTAAAGCTCCAATCAAAGGGTCAGGCATGGCTTAATAGCCAGCCAAGCTTTAGTCTGTAATTCAGACATGACACGCCTAACATGCCCTGCAGTCGTGGCTTTACAGCCAGCCAGGCTTCAACATGCTTTATGAAACACTAGAATTCATTCTTAAGAATTCTGAAGAAAAATATATTTTTGAAAACATTTTTTTTATATATATATATTTTTTTTCGAAAACAAAAGAAAAATTTTTTGAAAGATTTTTGAAAAATTTTTGAAAACAAAACAAAAAGAAAATTACCTAATGTGAGCAACAAGATGAACCGTCAGTTGTCCAAACTCGAACAATCCCCGGCAACGGCGCCAAAAACTTGGTGCGCAGAAATTGTGATTACACTTTAATTATGTAAAATTCATCGCTCTTTCTTTCCCTGGTAATGGCGCCAAAAACATGATGCCAATACCATGGTTCACAACTTCGCACAACTAACCAGCAAGTGCACTGGGTCGTCCAAGTAATGCCTTACATGAGTAAGGGTCGAATCCCACGGAGATTGTTGGTATGAAGCAAGCTATGGTCACCTTGTAAATCTCAGTCAGGCAGATATAAAATAGTAATGGAGTTTTCGAAATTAATTAATAAAATAGGGATAGAAATACTTATGTAAATCATTGGTGAGAATTTCAGATAAGCGAATAGAGATGCTTTCGTTCCTCTGAACCTCTGCCTTCCTGCTATCTTCATCCAATCAATCTTACTCCTTTCCATGGCTGGCTTTATGTGATGCATCACCATTGTCAATGGCTACTTTCGGTCTTCTCTCGGGAAAATGATCCAAATGCCCTGTCACGGCACGGCTAATCGTCTGGAGGCATCACCCTTGTCAATGGTTACATCCTATCCTCTCAGTGAAAATGGTCAACGCACCCTGTCACGGCACGGCTATTCATCTGTCGGTTCTCGATCATGCTGGAATAGGATTTACTATCCTTTTGCGTCTGTCACTATGCCCAGCAATCGCGAGTTTGAAGCTCGTCACAGTCATTCAATCATTGAATCCTACTCAGAATACCACAGACAAGGTTTAGACTTTCTGGATTCTCTTGAATGTCGCCATCATTCTAGCTTACACCACGAAGATTCCGATTAAGAGATCTAAGAGATACTCATTCAATCTAATGTAGAACGGAAGTGGTTGTCAGGCACGCGTTCATAGGGAATGATGATGATTGTCACGTTCATCACATTCATGTTGAAGTGCGAATGAATATCTTGGAAGCGAAATAAGATTAATTGAATAGAAAACAGTAGTACTTTGTATTAATCTTTGAGGAACAGCAGAGCTGCACACCTTAATCTATGGAGTGCAGAAACTCTACCGTTAAAAATACATAAGTGATAATGGAGTTCATTGGTCTCGGCCCCAGAGGGGAACCGGAGTAACCAAGACTGTGAATACAATGATAAAAAGTTCTATTTATAATAAACTAGCTACTAGGGTTTACAGAAGTAAGTAATTGATGCATAAATCCACTTCCGGGGCCCACTTGGTGTGTGCTTGGGCTGAGCTTGAGTGTTATACGTGTAGAGGTCATTCTTGGAGTTGAACGCCAGCTTTTGTGCCAGTTTGGGCGTTGAACTCCACTTTGCAGCTTGTTTCTGGCGCTGGACGCCAGAATTGGGCAGAGAGCTGGCGTTGAACGCCAGTTTGCGTCATCTAAACTCGCGCAAAGTATGGACTATTATATATTGCTGGAAAGCCCTGGATGTCGACTTTCTAACGCAATTGGAAGATCGCCATTTTGAGTTCTGTAGCTCCAGAAAATCCATTTTGAGTGCAGGGAGGTCAGAATCCAACAGCATCAGCAGTCCTTCTTCAACCTCTGAATCTGATTTTTGCTCAAGTCCCTCAATTTCAGCCAGAAAATACCTGAAATCACAGAAAAGCACACAAACTCATAGTAAAGTCCAGAAATGTGAATTTAACATAAAAACTAATGAAAACATCCCTGAAAGTAACTAGATTCTACTAAAAACATACTAAAAACAATGCCAAAAAGCGTATAAATTATCCGCTCATCAATTTCTCAGAGCCTGACTGGAATGCAAGCTGCATCCGGCAGTGCTAAAGAAGCTTCATCTGAAGGAGAAGCTTATGACCCTGAGAATCCTGGAATGGAAAAGGTGAATTACATGGGAGAATCCTATGGAAACACCTATAATCCTTCATGGAGGAATCATCCTAATTTCTCATAGAAGGATCAGCAGAAGCCTAATCAAGGCTTCAATAATAATAATGGTGGGAGAAATAGGTTTGGCAATAGCAAGCCTTTTCCATCATCTTCTGAGCAACAGATAGAGAATTCTAAGCAGAGCCTCTCTGACTTAGCAACCATAGTCTCTGATCTATCTAAGACCACTTTCAGTTTCATGACTGAAACAAGGTCCTCCATCAGAAATTTAGAGGCACAAGTAGGTCAGCTGAGTAAAAGAGTTACTGAAATCCCTCCTAGTACTCTCCCAAGCAATACAGAAGAGAATCCAAAAAGAGAATGCAAGGCCATCAATATACCCAACATGGCCGAACCTAGAGAGAGTCAAAAGGCAGTGATTTCTAATGAGGAAGACCTCAATGGACGTCCACTAGCCAATAAGGAGTTCCCCATTGAGGAACCAAAGGAATCTGAGGCTCATATAGAGACCATAGAGATTCCACTAAACTTACTGTTGCCATTCATAAGCTCTGATGAGTACTCTTCCTCTGAAGAGGATGAAGATATTATTAAAGAGCAAGTTGCTCAGTATCTAGGAGCAATCATGAAGCTGAATGCCAAGTTATTTGGTAATGAGACTTGGGAGGATGAACCTCCAATGCTCATTAATGAACTAAATACCTTGGTTCAACAGAAATTACCTCAGAAGAAACCATATCCCGGAAAATTCTTAATACCCTTTATCATAGGCACCATGACCTTTAAGAAGGCTCTGTGTGACCTTGGGTCAAGTATAAACCTCATGCCACTCTCTGTAATGGAGAAACTAAGGATCTTGGAGGTACAAGCTGCAAGAATCTCACTAGAGATGGCAGAAAATTCAAGGAAACAGGCTTATGGACTTGTAGAGGATGTCTTAGTGAAGGTTGAAGGCCTGTACATCCCTGCTGACTTCATAATCCTAGACACTGGGAAGGATGAAGATGAATCCATTATCCTTGGAAGACCTTTCCTAGCCACAGCAAGAGCTGTGATTGATGTGGACAGAGGAGAGTTAGTCCTGCAATTGAATGAGGACTACCTTGTGTTTAAGGCTCAAGGATCTTCTTCTGTAACCATGGAGAGGAAGCATGAAAAGCTTCTCTCAATACAGAGTCAAACAGAGCCCCCACACTTAACTTCTAAGTTTGGTGTTGGGAGGCCACCATTAAGCTCTAAGTCTCTGTGAAGCTCTCTAAGAGCTCACTGTCAAGCTATTGACATTAAAGAAGCGCTTATTGGGAGGCAACCCAATGTTTTTTAATTATATTTAATTTTATAGACATTTGTTTTCCATTGTTATTTATGTTTTCTTTAGGTTGATGATCATGTGAAATCATAAAAATAGCTGCAAAATTAAAGCAAAATAAAAAACAGCATCAAAAATAGCACATCCTGGAGGACAGGTTTACTGGCATTTAAACGCCAGTAAGGATAGCAGAATGGGCGTTTAACGCCCAGTCTGGCAGCATTCTGGGCGTTAAACACCAGAATGGGCAGCACTCTGGGCGTTTAACACCAGAAAAGGGTGTCTGGCGTCTGGCTGGTGTTAAACGCCAAAAAAGGGCAGCAGACTGGCGTTTAACGCCAGGAAAGGTAGCAGAGATGGCATTTAACACCAGAATTGGCACATAGAGGGCATTTGAATGCCAGAATGGTGCAGGGAGCATAATTCCTTGACACCTCAGAATCTGTGGACCCCACAGGATCCCCACCTACCCCACCTCTTCTTCTCTTCTCTTCACACATTTCCATAACACTCTTCCCTAAATACCCTTGATGAATCACATCAATACCTCTTCCCCAAACACCATTCACCTACCAAATCTTACCCTCTTCCCCATATTCTCTTCACCACTCACATCCATCATAAACCCTACCTACCTCACCATTCAAACCATTTCCCTCCCAAACTCACCCCTTCATGACCGAATTCCCTCTATTTCCTACCCTACAAATACCCCTCCTCACTACCTTCAATTTCACACATCATACACATTACTACCCCCCTGGCCGAAACCACTACTACCCTCCATCTCCTCTATTTCTTCTTCTTCTACTCCTTTCTTTCTTCTTTTGCTCGAGGACGAGCAAACTTTTTAAGTTTGGTATGAAAAAAGCTCTGCTTTTCTATTTTTCCATAACTATCAATGGCACCTAAGGCCGAAGAAACCTCTAGAAAGAGGAAAGGGAAGGTGATTGCTTCCACCTCTGAGTCATGGGAGATGGAGAGATTCATCTCAAAGGTCCATCAAGACCACTTCTATGAAGTTGTGGCCAAGAAAAAAGTGATCCCCGAGGTCCCCTTCATGCTCAAAAAGAGTGAATATCCAAAGATCCGACATGAGATTCAAAGAAGAGGTTGGAAAGCTCTCACCAAACCCATTCAACAAGTTAGAATCTTAATGCTTCAAGAGTTCTATGCTAATGCATGGATCACTAGGAACCATGACCAAAGTATGAACCCGAACCCAAAGAATTGGCTCACAATGGTTCGGGGGAATTACTTGATTTCAGTCTGAAAAATGTGAGGTTGGCATTTAACTTACCAATGATGCAAGGAGATCCTCACCCTTTCACTACAAGGGTCAACTTTGATCAAAGGTTGGACCAAGTCCTCATGGACATCTGTATGGAAGGAGCTCAATGGAAGAGAGACTCAAGAAGCAAGCCGGTTCAACTAAGAAGGCTTGACCTCAAACCCGTGGCTAGGGGATGGTTGGAGTTCATCCAACGCTCTATCATTCCTACTAGCAACCGGTCTGAAGTTACAATAGACTGGGCTATCATGATCCATAGTATCATGATTGGAGAGAAAGTAGAAGTTCATGAGATCATATCCCTAGAACTCTACAAGGTGGCGGACAAGCCCTCTACTTTGGCAAGATTACCCTTCCCTCATCTCATTTGTAACCTATGCAATTCAGCTGGAATTGTCATAGAGGAAGACATCCTCATTGAAGGAGACAAGCCCATCACTAAGAAAAGGATGGAGCAAACAAGAGAGCCCACTCATGGACCTCAACAAGAGCATGAGGAAATTCCTCATCAAGATATCCCTGAGATACTTCAAGGGATGCATTTTTCTCCACACAACTATTGGGAGCAAATTAACACCTCCTTAGGAGAATTAAGTTCAACATGGGGTAACTAAGAATGGAACACCAAGAGCATTCCATCATCCTCCATGAAATCAGAGAGGACCAAAGAGCCATGATGGAGGAGCAACAAAGGCAAAGAAGAGACATAGAGGAGCTCAAGCACTCCATAAGATCTTCAAGAGGAAGAACTAGCCGCCATTACTAAGGTGGACCCGTTCTTTAATTTTCTTGTTCTTATTTTTCTATTTTTTGAATTCTATGCTTTATGTTTTGTCTATGTTTGTGTCTTTATTACATGATCATTAGTGTCTAGTGTCTATGTCTTAAAGCTATGAATATCCTATGAATCCTTCACCTTTCTTAAATGAAAAATGTTTTTATTTGCAAAAGAACAAGAAGTGCATGATTTCGAATTCTATCTTAAAAATAGTTTAATTATTTTGATGTGGTGGCAATACTTTTTGTTTTCTGAATGAATGCTTGAACAGTGCATATTTTTGAATTTTTTGTTTATGAATGTAAAATTGTTGGCTCTTGTAGAATAATGAAAAAAGAGAAATATTATTGATAATCTGAAAAATCATAAAACTAATTCTTGAAGCAAGAAAAAGCAGTGAAAAAAAAAGCTTGCGAAAAAAAATTGGCGAAAAAATAAAGAAAAAAAAAAGAAGAAAAAGAAAAAGCAAGCAAAAAAAGCCAATAGCCCTTTAAACTAAAAGGCAAGGGTAAAAAGGATCCAAGGCTTTGAGCATTAATGGATAGGAGGGCCTAAAGGAATAAAATTCTGGCCTAAGCGGCTACACCAAGCTGTCCCTAACCATGTGCTTGTGGCGTGAAGGTGTCAAGTGAAAAGCTTGAGACTGAGCGGTTAAAGTCGTGGTCCAAAGAGAAAAAAGAGTGTGCTTAAGAGCTCTGGACACCTCTAACTGGGGACTCTAGCAAAGCTGAGTCACAATCTGAAAAGGTTCACCCAGTTATGTGTCTGTGGCATTTATATATCCGGTGGTAATACTGGAAAACAAAATGCTTAGCTGTGTTCAAGAATCAACATACTGAACTAGGAGAATCAATAACACTATCTGAATTCTGAGTTCCTATGGATGCCAATCATTCTGAACTTCAAAGGATAAAGTGAGATGCCAAAACTGTTCAGAAGCAAAAAGGCTACTAGCCCCGCTCATCTAATTGGAACTAAGTTCATTGATAAGTTTGGAATTCATTGTATATTCTCTTCTTTTTATCCTATTTTGTTTTTAGTTGCTTGGGAACAAGCAACAATTTAAGTTTGGTGTTGTGATGAGCGGATAATTTATACCCTATTTGGCATTATTTTTACATAGTTTTTAGTATGTTTTAGTTAATTTTTATTATATTTTTATTAGTTTTTATTCAAAAATCACATTTCTAGACTATACTATGAGTTTGTATATTTTTCTGTGATTTCAGGTATTTTCTGGCTGAAATTGAAGGACCTGAGCAAAAATCTGATTCAGAGGCTGGAAAAGAACTGCAGATGCTGTTAGATTCTGACCCTCTTGCACTCAAAGTGGATTTTCTAGAGCTGCAGAAGTCCAATTGGCGCGCACTCAATTGAGTTGGAAAGTAGACATTCTGTGCTTTCCAATAATATATAATAGTCCATACTTTGTCTGAGATTTGATGGCCCAAAATGGTGCTCAAAGCCAGCCTAAAACTATTTGGCGTAAAACGCCCAAACTGGCACCAGAATAGGAGTTAAACGCCTAAACTGGCACCCAAGCTGGCGTTTAGCTCCAAGAACAGCCTATGCACGTGTAAAGCTCAATGCTCAGCCCAAGCACACCCCAAGTGGGCCCCGGAAGTAGATTTCTGCACTATCTGCACTTAGTTACTTATTTTCTGTAATCCCTAAGTTACTAGTTTAGTATAAATAGCACTTTTTACTATTGTATTTGCATCTCTGGACCTTTAATCCTTAGACATTGGAGGCTGGCCTCACGGCCATGGCTAGACCTTTCTCTTATGTATTTTCAACGGTGGAGTTTCTACACCTCATAGATTAAGGTGCGGAGCTCTGCTGTTCTTCATGAATTAATGCAAGTCCTATTGTTTCTCTTTCAATTCACGCCTACTCCTTCTCCAAGATATAGTCTCGTACTTAATTCAGTTAAGTCAGAATGAAGGGGTGACCCGTGACAATCACTCAATCTTCGTTACTCGCTTAGCCAAGATCCACGTGCCTGACAACCACAAAGCGGTCTACATGATGTTCAATGTAGTCATTGGACGACAGTCGGAGTATATTCTCTTGGGTATCTAATACACGGACTGAGTCCATGAGATTAGTATCTTCGTGGTATAGGCTAGAATCAATTGGCAGCATTTCTGGGATCCGAAAAGTCTAAACCTTATTTGTGGTATTCCGAGTAGGATCTGGGAAGGGATGACTGTGACGAACTTCAAACCTGCGAATGTTGGGTGCAGTGATAGTGTGCAAAAGGACAAGGATCCTAGTCCAATGCTAGCGGGATCCGATAGATGATTAGCCATGTGGTAGCTGTGCCTGGTATTTTTCATCTGATACGAAAAATCTGATAGTTGATTAGCCGTGAGGAAATCGTAGAGGACCATTTTCACTGAGAGGATCCTACAGCTTGCCATGGAAGGGAGCACGCATGATTGGAAGAAGACAGTAGGAAAGCAAAGGTTCAGAAGCAACAAAGCATCTCCAAACGCTTATCTGAAATTCCCACCAATGAATCACATAAGTAACTTTATCTTATTTTATGTTTTATTTATCTTTTAATTATCAAAACCTCATAACCATTTGAATCCGCCTGACTGAGATTTACAAGGATGACCATAGCTTGCTTCAAGCCGACAATCTCTGTGGGATCGACCCTTACTCACGTAAGGTATTACTTGGACGACCTAGTGCACTTTTTGGTTAGTTGTGTGGAGTTGTGAAAAGTGTGAATCATAATTTTCCACACCAGGCAATAACTCAAACACCTTGGTGTCAATTTAAAATAGAGAACAAAAATAAAGAAAATGCTTAATCTAGACTTCTCACCCACTTAATCATTGTTGATCTAAATCAATTTCCGGCAACGGCACCAAAAACTTTATGGGTGGAAAACAGATTCAACACAAAACTCACCGGCAAGTGTACCGGGTCGCATCAAGTAGTGAAACTCACTTAGAGTGAGGTCGATCCCACAAGGATTGATGGATCAAGCAACTTTAATGAGTGATTAGTCTAGTCAAGCTAACATTGGTGAGTTGGATGAAATTGAAGCAACAGAAAGTAAATTGCATGAATTATAAAGTGCAGAAAGTAAATTGACTGAAACTTAAAGAACAAGGAATGTAAATTGCAGTAAATGTAAATCAGTAGACTGTAGATTGGACAAAAGCTTAAAGAGCAAGAAAAGTAAATTGTAGCAAAATGTAAAGGGGCTGGGTGCTGGAAATTTAAAGAAAGCAATAGATCCGAGGTATGAAAAGTAAATTTAGATTGTAGCAAGCTCAAATGTAAAGTTACAGAATGTAAATGTGCAGAAAAGTAAATCCAGCTTCAAGGGAAACGAAAATGTGAAAGTGCAGAAGAATAGAATTTGCAGGAAGGTGTAAATTGCATAAACTAAATTGGGAACAATATAAATAAAAAAGTAAAATTACAGTGAAGGAAAGTTGAGCAGAGGATTGTAGAAACTGAGATTTGCATAAACTGAATTCAATGCTTGAAATCTGACAATTGCAGAAAAATAAAAGTGTATCAAAGAAAGCTTTCTATTCTATCCTACTCCTATTGCTCTCTAGCAGAGCCAGCCTTCTAATGAAATGAAATTGATGCCTTTATATAGGCTTTACAAAAAATGAAAATGAAATTGAAATTGAAAACAAATTACAATTAAATGAAATTCCTAATATAACTGATCCTTGTGCCTTTGAGTGATGTCAATTGGGCTTTGCTTGCTTTGGATTTGAATGAGAGTGGATCCGGATGCATTTGGTGACTTGGTTCTGTGAAGAATTGGATCCAAGATGGCACTTGATGCGATGGGTCAGGAGTGGCTTTGGTTCAAGTTGGGTTGGAGGCATAGGTCAGCTCCCAGTGGAGCGCTCCGTTTGGTTTTGTGAACATAGCGTTCACTCTTTGTTGGTGAGCCTTGGTTGCAATTGGTCCTTGCCCATAGCGTTCACTAAGTGAGAGTTCCACTCACTCTTTGAGCGCTACATTCCTTTGCTTCCCTGGGCCAGCTTTGCTTTCCTTGGCCAAGATTGAGAGGCACGAAAAAGTGAGCAAAATGGAGCGCTACGCTTGAGTTCTTGAGCGTTACTCCTCCTTGTCTTGATGCGCCCAGCCTTGCTTGGTTCCCCTCTTCGAGCACTACATTGCACCTTTGGAGCGCTCCTTTTGTTGCTTGGCCTTGGTTTGCTTTCTTGGGCGCTCCGTTTGAAACTTTGAACGCTGGCCTAGTGCTTTGTTGTGCCTTCCTTTTGGTTGATTTTTGGGCCTTAAAGATTCCTATCACTTGTGCTTCAATTTCATTCCGAATATAGATTTCTATATATCGTTGGAAATCTCTGAATGTCAGCTTTCCAACGTATCTGGAAGCATATCAATTAGACATCTATAGCTCAAGTTATGGCCCTTTGAAGGAAGCATGGTCATGCTGTCACAAGGCTTAAAGAAAAGCCCGAAAAAGTGAACAAAATTCAACGTAGCGCTCCCTTTAATGAGCGCTAGCCTTTGTTTCTTTCATTCATTGGCTTTAATACTCAAATGTTCCATGCATGCCTTTGTTGGTTTAATTAATAATGCCGTATTCATTCAATTCATTCTGACATGGCATTAATGATTAAAGGTTTCATGCATGCATTCATTAACTAATAATGCCAATTGCTTTAACGTAGCATTCGTTCTCCATGCCTAATGCATTAATAATGCATCATGATGGCATTAATAATTAAATGCATGCATGCTTTAGTTATTAATGCCAAGGCTTTATGATCATGGGCTACGCTTTCAAAAGCGTGGCCTAAGGTTCCAAAGCATGCTCGATCTTCAAATCGTGCCCCAAAATTCTTCTTTTCTTTTTTTGAGCTGATTTTGTGCTATTTTGCTTCTTTTTTCACTTATTTCTGACAAAATTTTTAAAATCAAAAGATCAAAGAAATATACCATTTAAGCACAAAAGCATTGAATATTTAAGCACTAATCATCAATTTTTTGTATGAAAAAAGCTTAGAAAAACATGACATGATGACATGTCATCAAGTATATAATATCATAGGAAACTAGCCTTGACTCGCGGAGTTTAAGTCGGCTACTCATATACAGACCATATAGAAACCTGACAGTTTAAAAACAACTTATACAAGTTTCTCTCAAATACAAGCCTCTAGGCAAAACAAAATACAAAAGAGAGATGTATAAACAGATAAACCAAAAAGACTCCAAAACAGCCCAGGATCCTCCACTTCTGTCACCATCCAAAGCAACACACCGAGGTGGGTTGTGACCTGCATCTGAAAAACACAACAAAGATATGGTATGAGAACCAGAGGTTCTCAGTATGGTAACAGTGCCCAGTGATGAAGGATATAAGACCCTGGGACGCCAAAGGCAATCCTAAGCTCCATATCCAACACAAGATTCAAGCTTAAAGCATTCTAAAACAAGTAATCATAATATAAACTTTATCATAAGTAAAACGGGTGATCTATCTTAAGGGATTTCTATCCTAACTAAACACTGCTATCCCACAGCCTTCCCCAACCTATCCTCCATACGATCCCATCGCCATCGCCTTCCGAACCTCCTCAATCCCAGTAGAAAACACAGGTAATATACAATACAAGTAAAACACAAGTAGAAGCATATAAGGCAAATAATTCAGATAGCAAGTAAGCATGTTATTCAGTTAGGCAAGCCATTATAAGTAAACAAGGCATACAAACAGATAGAAAATGCATATGATGAATGCCTGCCCTACTGGCTGTGATATCACATTGTCGGTTCAACTGCCAACCTGACACATCTCCATGGAGACGTCGACCTTCGGATTTCTCATATGGGAACCCCCGAGATATAGTGCCCGGATCACTATCCAAGTACCGGCGCCTGCTCACATATAGGTGATGACAAGTCATTTTAGCCTAGTTTTACTAGCCTTTTTCTTTTGTTTTCAATTGAATTATGCACTTTCTTGAGCCATAAGCAAGCCAATTTGGTAGATTTTCATGCTTCCTTTGATTTAATCAACCATAGATGAATTAATGCAATTTCATGAGGTTTTATGCTATAATTGTCACATATTATGAAAGAATGAATATCTCATGATTTTGAGCATAGCTTTGATGTGTTTGATTGATTAATGATAGGTGAAGAAAGCTTGGAGAAAGGTTGAAGCAAGAAGGAATGGCTAGGAGGAAGAGAGAACAAAAAGTTTGAGCAAAAGTTTGCCTCAAACTTTAGCTCAAACTTTTGGGTTAATTGAAAACGAACCAGGGAGCAAAAAGCTGGAGCAAAAGTTTGCCTCAAACTTTTGTGCAAACTTTTGGGCAAAAAGCTGGAGCAAAAGTTTGCCTCAAACTTTTGGGCAAACTTTTGGGCAAAAAGCTGGAGCAAAAGTTTGCCTCAAACTTTTTGGCAAACTTTTGGCATCACAAATCAACACCCTGGAGAGCAAAAGTTTGCGCCAACATTTGCCTCAAACTTTTTGGCAAACGTTGCCACATGAACAACCCACCCTGGAGAGCAAAAGTTTGCGCCAACGTTTGCCTCTAACTTTTTGGCAAACGTTGGCGGCATGAGTGTGCAAGGGGAGGCCAACGTTGGAGCAAAAGTTTGACCCCAAACTTTTGCCCAAACGTTGGTATCAGCAAAAGAGGGTGGCTGATGTGAAAAGTTTGAGTAAAAGTTTGCCTCAAACTTTTACTCAAACTTTTACTCAAGCTTTCATGATTCCAAACCCGGTTCAATTCGGTTCTTCTCCAAACTCCAAGAGCAATCAACCAAGGCCTCTATCAACCCAATTCCATCAAGAGCAAAGGCCCAATTGAAGGCTTGAAGACCATTTGAAGAAAGTGTATAAATAGTATAGGATTTAAGTTTTCGGGGAGCTTTCTTTTCGGTTTTGAGTAGTACACTTAGTAGAGAGCTCATTTTACATTTCTTGGCATTGTTGTTTTAATTCAAGAGAATTTGGGAGGAGAATTGATCTTTCTTCTTCCTTGTTCTTGCCCAGCACTCTTTACTTTCCTTGTCTTGGATCTTGGGTTGGAGAATTGAAGGAAATCTGTTTCAATCTCATCCTGAGATCTCTCTTTTTCTTTACTGCACAATTGAATTTAAATTTCTGTTAATTGCTTCTTCATCTACTTTCTCTGCAATTTACTTTCCCTTTGCAATTGTTCTTGTTGGATCTAGGAAGGCATTGAGATCTAGACTTGGTTATCTAGTCTCTTGGGTCCTGAGATCTAAATTCCAATTTTACATCCTCTGTTTAATGCTTTTCATGCTCATTTACAATTCTGTCTTTAGATCCGGTTCAATCCAAGTTATCTTCTACTCCTCTGCTTGTTGAATTTTACTTTTCCTTGTTTAATTTCTGCAAATCCAATTCCCAATTCCCTTTACAATCCAAGCCATTTACATTTCTTGCACTTTAAGATTCTGTAATTTACATTTCTTGCGTTCTAAGTTTCTGCCATTTAATTTCTTGTTCTTTAAGATTCAGCACTTTAAATTTTAGTTCTCTTTAATTTCATGCAATTTACCCATTCCCTTTACTTCTCATGCAATTTAAATTCTGCAAATCACAATTCACTCAACCAAATCTTGATTCGCTTGACTAAATCAACCACTAAACTAAAATTGCTCAATCCTTCAATCCCTGTGGGATCGACCTCACTCCCGTGAGTTATTATTACTTGATGCGACCCGGTGCACTTGCCGGTTAGTTTTGGGTGTTTTGGAGAAATTCGTTTTTCCACGAAAATACCCATCAAGTTTTTGGCGCCGTTGCCGGGATTGATTAGATTGACAATGATTAAGTGAAGTGGAGATCTAGATCAAGCACTTTTTCTTTTCTATTTCTTTAACTTTTGACTAACACGCTAACTGTTTGAATTTTTGCCTAAGCTAACTAATATTTCACTTCAGCCATGGATTGAAGTGTTATTGCTTTTCTGGTATTGTGTGATTCTTGTGTTTTGCTTGTATGTCAGATACAAGAAGAGAGATCCCTACCTTTCATGAAACTGATGAAAGAATCCTCCGAAGGCTAAGAAGAGAAGCAAGAGAAAAAAATGTTGCTGGAGAGGAAGAATCAGATGAAGAATATCATGAATTGGAGGAACACTCAACAAATCCAACAAATCCACCAGTGAGAATAGCCAACAACAATGGTCAACCCCAGAGGAGAGTCTTGGCTTCATATACATTTGCTAATCCAAGGCATTGTGGGAGTAACATCCTTACCCCAAATGTCGATGCAAATAACTTTGAATTGAAGCCCCAACTCATCACCTTGGTGCAGAACAATTGTTCTTATGGAGGAGGCCCCTTGGAAGATCCAAACCAGCACCTATCCACCTTCCTGAGGATATGTAACACAGTGAAGACCAATGGTGTACATCCTGACAGTTACAAATTGTTGTTGTTTCCATTTTCCCTGAGGAACAAAGCTACTCAATGGTTGGAGTCATTTCCAAGAGAAAGCATCAACAATTGGGAGGATCTAGTGAGAAAGTTCTTAGCAAAGTTTTATCCTCCTCAAAGGATCATCAGGCTCAAAACAGAGATTCAAACATTTACTCAGATGGATGGAGAGTCATTGTATGAAGCATGGGAGAGATACAAAGCTTTACTCAGGAAGTGTCCACCAGAGATGTTTAATGAATGGGATAAACTCCAAAATTTCTATGAAGGACTGACAATGAAAGCTCAAGAGGCACTTGACTATTCAGCAGGAGGCTCAATGCAACTCATGAAGACAGCTGAAGAAGCTCAGAACCTCATTGACATGGTGGCTAACAACCAATATTTCTTTGGCCATCAGAGACAACGCCAACCATCACTAAGGAAAGGAGTGTTAGAAATGGAAGGGGTGGACACCATCCTAGCTCAAAACAAGATAATGCAGCAGTAGATTCAAGAACAATTTGAGCAGATGGCTAAGAAGATTGATAGTTTACAAGTTGCAGCAGTGAATACAAGCCAACCATCAACCACATGGGGACAAAATGAAGAAAACCAAGAAAATCAGCAGCAGGAACAACCTCAATATGTGCACAACCAAGGCTCAGGCCAAAATGAGGTTTATGGTGACACCTACAATCCATCCTGGAAGAACCATCCAAATCTCAGATGGGGAGATAACCACACCCACAGCCAGCAACCGTGGCAGAAAAACTCAAACCAAAACAACTCAAGAAACACAACTTACTCAAACCACGACCAGCAAAACGCTAATAATAATCAATACAAGAAACCACAAAATACATATCAACCACCCCACCACAATCCACAAACTCATCAAAATAGCATTTCCGCACCAACATCTAACCCCCAAAACTACCACACTACCCCTACAAATAACTTCCAGCAACCACATTCCACCCCCATCATACCACCAATAGACCATCATGAAAATAGAATTTCAAGTCTTGAGGCAGCTATACAAGCAATTGCTCAGTCCACTCAAAGCTTGGTCAAAATGCAAGAGAGAAATGAAGCTACCATGAAGAGCCTTGAACGACAAGTGGGACAATTGGCCAAACAAGCTGAACGACCAACCAATGTTCTCCCAAGTGATACAATCTCCAATCCAAAGGACAAAGGAAAAGCTACAAAGTGGGAGGAGTGCAAAGCAATCATAGTGGGAAGTGAAAAGACTAGGGAGGAGGAAGCCATCAATTAAGAAGAACACAACAGAGAAGTTCCACAAGAAGAGACAGAAGAGAGAAGTGAAGAGGAGAGAAAGACCAAGAATGCAAAAAGCTCAAAGAAAGATGTGGACATCCTTGAAACACAGCTACAAGAGAAGAAGGAAGGGGTGAAGCCAGATGTCCCCAAACTTCCGTACCCTCAGAGGTTCAAAAAAGAAAACGAGGATAAGCAATACTCAAAATTCCTGGATATATTCAAGACTCTCAGCATCAATATTCCTTTCTTAGAAGCACTTGAACAGATGCCATTATATGCCAAATTTATGAAAGAAGTACTCACAAAGAAAAGATCCCTGAAGGAAGGACAAATTGTTGAGATGACAAAGGAATGTAATGCTATCCTCCAAAGAGAGTTGCCAGAGAAGAAAGATGATCCTGGGAGTTTTTACATACCTTGCACCATAGGAAACATAACAATTGAGAAGTCATTTTGTGACCTCGGTGTAGGTATAAACTTGATGCCTTTGTCTCTAATGAGAAAACTTCAAATTTCTGAGCTGAAGTCCACACGAATAGTTCTCCAAATGGCTGACAAATCCATTAAGCAAGCACTGGGAGTTGTGGAGAATGTGTTGGTAAAAGTGGGAAAATTCTTTCTCCCAGCTGATTTTGTCATCCTGGATATGGATGAAGACCCTAACACTCCCATCATCCTGGGGAGGCCTTTCCTGGCTACGGGCAGAGCATTGATAGATGTTGAAACAGGAGAATTGTTGTTAAGAGTGCATGATGAGCACCTAGCATTCCATGTTTTTAAAATCCTGCATGAGCCTACTCAAGAAGAAGATTGTATGAAGGATAAGGCCAAGGATCAAAGCTTGAAGGAGGCATTCAATGAGTTAACTCCAAGACTTCTACATCCATTCTTGAAAGAAGTAGAGATGGTACAACAGACCAAAGAAATCAAGGAGGAACTGGATCCAAAACCCCCAGATGAGAACCTCAACATTCCAGATAAAGAACCACCAAGGCATGAATCATCTCTTAAGAAAGAAGAGAAGAAGAAGAGGCCAAAAGGGTGGAAAAACAAGAAAATCTCCACTGAAGGCTTTTCACCAGGGGATAAAGTAATGTTAAACACCCAACCAATGAAGGTGTCCCCACAATCATCTGAATACTACACTGTAAACCGGGTCCTTTCACTTGAACACCTAGAGATCATCAAAAAGGAGACCGAAAGGAAGTTCACAGTAAGAGGAGAAAAGCTGAGGCACTATGATTTTCAACCCCCATGATCTAAGAGGATCGATGTCAAGCTAGTGACAATAAAAGAGCGCTTGTTGGGAGGCAACCCAACCTGAGGTAGTTTTCTTTTCATAGCCTTTTCAATAAAAATGTTGAATAATTGATATGCATTGCAAGGAGCTAAGTTTGGTATTGCACACCAAAACAATAGGGAGAATGAAGGATTCTAAGTTTGGTGTTCCACCAAAACCTCATTTAAAAGCACACCTTCACTTCCTGCACAACACTAGCTCCAAGCAATCAAACATGATTAGTCAACCATTTAACTGTTTTCTAGTTTTAACTCCATAACCTTTGGCAAGGACACAAGACATTACATATTGTTAACCTGTTGCATCAGAGGAAGTGACAAGGAATTAAGTTTGGTGTTCCCACATCAAACTAACTCCAAAAGCCACATTCAATTCATATGTACTAATCAGTCACCTAAGGGCTTGAGAAGCAAGCAACTTTTGAGAATTGTGCAGGGAACTAACCACCAATTGAAGACAGTATGCATAATAACTCAAAAGGGGGCACAACAGAAGGAGGGACAAAAGAACTGCAAACTAATAGGTTGTATCTATACTTAACTTCTGCTGTTGAGAAATGCTTTGATTTATGTCTTGCTAAAGTGTTCATCTAGTACAATTAGAATCAATTTTTTTTTTGCAATAAATAAGCTAGTCTAAGTGTGTGCTTGTGTGTTTACTTTCACTGAACAAAAAGCATGTTTTGTCCCCTGCATCTTTAATTCAATAAAAGAAATGTTTGAATATGAAGTGAGACAGTTCTCTGTTAGATAGAAGTATAATAAAAGTAAGTGGTGGTGTGTGTGTGTGATTGTATAATAGCTCACTTTTAGTGAATAAAAGAACTAGGATATCTCCCTCTAAGTAGAAAGTGGAATACTGTTTATGAATCTCAATCAAATAAAAGTCCTTGGTTGAAAAGAAAAACAAAAACAAAAAGAGAGAAGAAAAGCCAAAAATGGCAACAGAACAAAAAAAAAAAAAAACAAAAAGAAACAAAGCTAGACACCAATAGCTTGAACCTTAGAATATATGCCTGTGGTGTCTTTGTACTAGGATCTGCTTGGATTATTAAGCTCTTTGGAGTGCATCAACACTTGGTGACTTGGATTAACTAACCCGGGATCATCAGCTGAAAGTCCATTATCAAGAGCAACCTAACTACAAGGCATTTAGTAGCCCAAAGAGGTGCTGGGCATCAATGTTTTAAGAAGGAATGTGAGCCAAGTGTCTATAGTGAATAATGTGTCAAGTATAAAGAAAAGAAAATGAACTTGCTACACAGGACACTCAAATAAAGCTTATGAACAAAATAATAGCCAAGGATAAAGGAATAATGAGAGGTCATAGCAGTATGTTACTTGAAGCTTGAAGGAGACTTTCTAGGCTTAAGAGTCAATAAGAGGTGAGTGTTTACATATCCACATAAAACCCCATGAACTACCAATAACACTCTACTAGCATGAACATCCTCTTCCATTTCATTCTTTCTTCTCAATAAATCATTTCTTGCTTGGGGACAAGCAAGCTTTAAGTTTGGTGTTGTGATGACAAGTCATTTTAGCCTAGTTTCACTAGCCTTTTTCTTTTGTTTTCAATTGAATTATGCACTTTCTTGAGCCATAAGCAAGCCAATTGGATAGATTTTCATGCTTCCTTTGATTTAATCAACCATAGATGAATTAATGCAATTTCATGAGGTTTTATGCTATAATTGTCACATATTATGAAAGAATGAATATCTCATGATTTTGAGCATAGCTTTGATGTGTTTGATTGATTAATGATAGGTGAAGAAAGCTTGGAGAAAGGTTGAAGCAAGAAGGAATGGCTAGGAGGAAGAGAGAACAAAAAGTTTGAGCAAAAGTTTGCCTCAAACTTTAGCTCAAACTTTTGGGTTAATTAAAAACGAAGCAGGGAGCAAAAAGCTTGACCAAAAGTTTGCCTCAAACTTTTGGGCAAACTTTTGGGCAAAAAGCTGGAGCAAAAGTTTGCCTCAAACTTTTGTGCAAACTTTTGGGCAAAAAGCTGGAGCAAAAGTTTGCCTCAAACTTTTGGGCAAACTTTTGGGCAAAAAGCTGGAGCAAAAGTTTGCCTCAAACTTTTTGGCAAACTTTTGGCATCACAAATCAACACCCTGGAGAGCAAAAGTTTGCGCCAACGTTTGCCTCAAACTTTTTGGCAAACATTGGCACATGAACAACACACCCTGGAGAGCAAAAGTTTGCGCCAACGTTTGCCTCTAACTTTTTGGCAAACGTTGGCGCCATGAGTGTGCAAGGGGAGGCCAACGTTGGAGCAAAAGTTTGACCCCAAACTTTTGCCCAAACGTTGGTATCAGCAAAAGAGGGTGGCTGATGTGAAAAGTTTGAGTAAAAGTTTGCCTCAAACTTTTACTCAAGCTTTCATGATTCCAAATCCGGTTCAATTCGGTTCTTCTCCAAACTCCAAGAGCAATCAACCAAGGCCTCTATCAACCCAATTCCATCAAGAGTAAAGGCCCAATTGAAGGCTTGAAGACCATTTGAAGAAAGTGTATAAATAGTATAGGATTTAAGTTTTCGGGGAGCTTTCTTTTCGGTTTTGAGTAGTACACTTAGTAGAGAGCTCATTTTACATTTCTTGGCATTGTTGTTTTAATTCAAGAGAATTTGGGAGGAGAATTGATCTTTCTTCTTCCTTGTTCTTGCCCAGCACTCATTACTTTCCTTGTCTTGGATCTTGGGTTGGAGAATTGAAGGAAATCTGTTTCAATCTCATCCTGAGATCTCTCTTTTTCTTTACTGCACAATTGAATTTAAATTTCTGTTAATTGCTTCTTCATCTACTATCTCTGCAATTTACTTTCCCTTTGCAATTGTTCTTGTTGGATCTAGGAAGGCATTGAGATCTAGACTTGGTTATCTAGTCTCTTGGGTCCTGAGATCTAAATTCCAATTTTACATCCTCTGTTTAATGCTTTTCATGCTCATTTACAATTCTGTCTTTAGATCCGGTTCAATCCAAGTTATCTTCTACTCCTCTGCTTGTTGAATTTTACTTTTCCTTGTTTAATTTCTGCAAATCCAATTCCCAATTCCCTTTACAATCCAAGCCATTTACATTTCTTGCACTTTAAGATTCTGCAGTTTACATTTCTTGCGTTCTAAGTTTCTGCTATTTAATTTCTTGTTCTTTAAGATTCAACACTTTAAATTTCAGTTCTCTTTAATTTCATGCAATTTACCCATTCCCTTTACTTCTCATGCAATTTAAATTCTGCAAATCACAATTCACTCAACCAAATCTTGATTCGCTTGACTAAATCAACCACTAACTAAAATTGCTCAATCCTTCAATCCCTGTGGGATCGACCTCACTCCCATGAGTTATTATTACTTGATGCGACCCGGTGCACTTGCCGGTTAGTTTTGGGTGTTTTAGAGAAATTCGTTTTTCCACAAAAATACCCATCAATAGGTTCGAAGGGATGCGAGCGGGATACTCTTGCCACAGACCTCACATCTCAATGCAAACGGGACGAACCACCGCCCTTACACCGCCGCCGCTACCTCGACAGGCGGGATCCAACCGCCGTCCCTGCCGGGCGCATAGCGTCTCATATTCTCAGTAAAAATAATATTTCAGTGGTTTTCGGAAAACATTTTCAATATACAGAGATCCTTCGTCTCAATCCGAGTCCTCGACTCATCTCAACCACTGTCCATTCATAATTCAGTTTCCAATATCAAAGTTCATCATTCCTTATCGCATATATCACTTATCCTCTACCCAATGTCAGATCATTCTCAGCATGCCAGAAACCTAGGCCTCTGTTTTCTAATTTATCACTAAACCATGTACTAGAACCCTTAAGTTTCATCCTATGTTCTAATATTCGAAATAGGCCCAAAAGTCTTAAAATGGTGTTTTAGAAGCTAACAACCATGTTGGGAAGGTAGAATAGTTGAAAACCAATTAAAATTTTGAGAAACAGGACGTGTGCGGCCGCACAAGGGTCTGTGCGTGCGCACATTCCTGAGAGTTTTAAAACGCGTGCGTACGCACAGATGTCAATGTTTACAAGGATCTGTACGCTCGCACGACCTGTGCCAGCGCCCCCAACAGACCAGCCTCCCCAACTTCTGCGTCCGCATAGGTTGAAATTTTTCCTTGGATATGTGCACGCACAAGCTGTGCTAGCGCCGCGACCAGAACGCACTTTTTTGCCTGTGCGTGCGCACAGATGTGTGCGTCCGCACAGGTCAAAATTTTTGCTGCGTGTGCGTCCGCACATAACTGCAAATCTTGAAATCCTGCAACTTTGCGGAATTTCAGATTTTTAACACCAACTTTGAAGGATCATAACTTCCTTTACAAAATTTCAATTTTCACAAATTTTATATCGATTTAAAGAGTTTTCAAAGATCTTTAATTTTAAGCAAATTTCAATCAGTTTCAAAAATCGAGGTAAAAGTTATGATCGAGCAAAATTCACCAATAACTTTATTTTACCAAAAGTTCACAATTTACAGAGTTACTTATTTTCACAACTCAACCCAACCAATACCAAATAGAACCATTCCAAAACTCCATTTCTCATCAACACCTACACTTCATGACATTTTGCACCATTCTTTCCATATTTTCCTTCACATATTATTCTCAACCTCAATATCACATATATCATATATTCACCAATCAACACTATATCACTATCAATTTTTCTCATCAACTCAACTATGATTCGTATTAATAATCAACAATGTTCTTTCATCCAATCCATCATATCTCAACTTCATCATTCAATCACAACAACAACATCAATTCATCATACATTATCAACCCAAATAATCATCAACAACATATAAATTTCCAACCCTATCCTATAGGTCACTAGCCTAAGTGTCCATGAATATTATATACTACATAGAGGAAACCGAAACCATACCTTGGCCGATTTTCCTTATGCACCAAAACCCAAATTGATTACCAAATAGCTTTCAACCAATTTCCAAGCTTTCACATCCACTCCACTAAGCACAAATAAGTTCCAAGAGCTCCCAAAGCCACAATAATCAAACTTCTCCCACAGATTTACTAGCAAGAATCCAAGGCTAAGCAGAATTAGAGCAAACCTTAAGGGTTTCTTGGGTGGATTTTGTAGAGCTCTTCACAAGGAACGCGTAGCCGTAAACGATGCGGCGATCGGAGCTCTCTAGCTCAAGATGTGAGCTTTGGAAGAAGAGGGGTGAATAGTGTCAATGGTGTTTTCTCTCCTTCTTCTTCTTTTCAGCATGTGGGTGTGTGTGTTTTAGTGTTGGTGCTGATTGGGTTCACTTAATGAACCCTTTTATATGTTGGGCTTGGGCCCAACTTGGGCCCAGTCCAACCCATTAGCGTTTTTAGCCCGTTTGGCCCAACTTCGGGCCAAACCTTTAAAATTAATGCCCGATTTTTCATTTGTAACATTTTTCTAAGGTTTTTGCCGGTTTTCACTTTTTCTCTTGCGGTACCGGGCAGACTTGAATCGGTACAACTGGTTCAATTGTCGGTTTGTGGTTTTTCACGATTTTCGCAGAAAGCACATTTTCTGACTCAGAAAAGCCTACTAAGTCCGAAAATTACCTTTAAATCATCAAATTCTCACTCTAACTTTTCAGAATCTAATTTGGACAATTAATCACGGAAACCCTAATCTCCCCGGGAATCGGCTGAACTGGTGTCTCGAGAAGTCTCCAACAAAATCGTGGATTAACCGTGTGAGAGATGTATAAACATAGCTGTTGGCTTGTACTTTTCTTCCAGGTACTCACACAAACCCAAGGAGACGCGGGTGTTTATCATGCACGTTCGCCTTAATGTGATGAATAGAGCCAATTTGTCAGATCGTCCTATTCACAACGATGAATATCGGAATATACATCTTAGAGATAGTTCAGACATGGATCGAAGAAGAAGAAATAGTACTTTTATTAATTCATAGGACTCAGCAGGGCTCCTCCCCTCAACCTAGGAGGTTTAGAAACTCATACTGAAGTAAAAATACAGAGAAAAATGTGAATGATGCTCTCCTGAATTGGAGAGTCTGTAAAATGTGTGTTCCAGGGTTGTAAACTACATATATTTAATCCCTTAAATACTAAACAAATGACTAGTAAGGTAAAACAGTCTATTTAGTGCTAAAATCCACTTCTAGGGCACACTTGGTGAGTGTTTGGGCTGAGTTTTAATGAGATCCACGTGCTATAAGGCTCCTTGCGCGTGGAATGCCAGTTAGGGGTCCTCTCTGGGCCTTTTGACATTGGGATCTGCTCTTTGGGTGCTGGACACTTGGAAGGGGGCAGGGAGCTGGCGTTGGAGGCCAGTTTTGGGCTTTCTAATCCGAAAAAAAGTATGGACTATTATATATTACTGGAAATCTCCAGAGGTCAGCTTTCCATAGCCGTTGGGAGTGCTCTATTTGGACTTTTGAAGCTCCAGAAAAGCTCTTCCGAATGCAGGCAGGTCAGATCCGGACAGCATCTGCAGTGCTTTCTTTGTCTCTGAATCAGACTTCTACTCCAACTCCTCAATTTCAGGCAGAAAATACCTGAAATTTCCCAAAAACACAAAAACTCACAGATGATGCAATGCCACGAAGGAGACAAACGACACTGGCGGACGCAGAAGACCCGACGACGAGATGGCGACAGTGCGGTGTCCATGACACTGGTTCTGTAAGACTGAGAGGGTTGAGCTCCACTGCTATTTTGGGGAGAGTGAGTTGAGAGTGTGAGACACTGTATTGGGAAGGGGATTAGGATTCAAAGGGACAAGGAAAGGGAATTATGGTTCAGAATGGGGGGATTTTGGATTGAGGAGGGGGGAAGTGCGTTGGGGATGGGGGATTAGGGTTAGGGAGGGGGAGGGAAGGATTAGGGTTGGGGAGGGGGGAGAGTGCATTCAGGAAGGGGAAGGGGGAGTGCGTTGAGGAGGGGGAAGGAAAAGGAGAAGTGCGTTGGAGTTGAAAAATTAGGGTAGGGGAGGGTTTTTGCCATGTCTTCAAAACGTAGTGGCCATGTCAGTATTGTGCTTGGCAGAGATGTGCTCCGGTGAATTTGTGAATATGCTTGTCAAATTTTAAAATCTTTTAAGGACTATTTTGTTAATAACAAAAGTCAGGTACCATTTTGTCAGCGTCAAAATCTTTCGGATATCAATTTTATATTTACCTCTAGAGATATAATATGACTTTAGATAACTTTTTTTTATGTGCATGTGATGTACAAAACTTTTATTAATTCTGTTAAGATATAAGAATTTATGATTTTATCTTTTCAATACATATATATTTAAAAGAAAAATACATATTATATACTTGTTTTTAAAAATAGTTATTGATTTAATATTAATGAATATATTATTTATATATGTGTATTTCCGTGTATGATCTCATATTCGTATTTGTGTTCGTGTCTATGTTTTATAGCTAGTATTTCGTAGTTTAAAACTCGTGTTATTTGTCATAAGATCGTGATAGTGGTGATATATATACGTGTCAACTTTGGCGCACTTTAATTAGTTTTTATTTATTCATGCTATCGTAAAATATAAATAGCTAGAGAACATCAAGACTATTTTATAATTATTTTAATTTACGCAAAAGAATTTTATTTTATTTTTATATACATATTTTCGCTGAAGGAATTCACTACAAGAAATGTCGTTAAAATTGACGGCTAAATTGACGGCTAAGCTTTCGATAATATTGAAATTCGACGGCAAAATAGACGGCGGAGTTGGTCGCTATAAAGCCTGTCGATTTTTCAAAATGCTAATAAAATCGACGGCTTGCCTGGCCGTCGATAATAATTTAAAAAAAATCGACAGCAAGGCCGTCGATATTATGAGTTTGATAATTTTATATTCTTACTAAAATCGACAAGAAGGGCATCGATATTTTTATATAAAATCGACGCCTCTACTGTCGATATTTGATACAAATAAAATCGACGGTGCCTGTGTCTATAATATGTTTACTAAAATCGACAACTTTGCTGTTGATATTGGATCCAATAAAATTGACGCAGTTGCCGTCGATTTTATTATTCATATACCGACAAATTCTATGTCTGTATTTGGGTTTGTTTGTCTATTTTAAAATTAAAAAGCGACAACTATTCCGTCGATTTTAATAGATATGTTTTAATTATTTTTTTTATTTTCTATTATTTTTTATTTGAAAAATAATAAACAATTAATCCAAATAAATATAAAAATAAAATTTATACAGAATATAGATAACAAGACAAATAAACTTTTAAATATAAAAATAAAATTTATACTAAATATTAGATAATAAGTTTACAAACTTATAAAAGTAATAAATAATCCTCTAACATAAAGACTCAAGACAAGATAAATAACTAAACTTAGACTTATATTCGTTTAAATTGCAATCTACTAATAATACAAAATATTCCAAGTAATTAAATAACCTACTCATACTCCCTTTGAGAACTCTGTGGTTGTCCTGGTCGCTGCAGAATAGGTGGGAGTTTTCTACCTGAGGCTGGGGTTGGGACTAGGGCTGGAGCTGTGCTTTTCTGAGAGCTTGGAAAAGTAAAAGGAGGAGGTGGGGGAACATGTGATCCAGAAGTACTAGGACCCATGGCCCTCACATACTCAGTCAAGCTGCTCAATTGATGACTAAACTGATCCATCTGTGAGTTACTAGTGTTGAGATCCTCACGCAAGGATTCAACTGTCTGTTGCCACTCTCTTTTCTCCCTTTGGTAGCGGTCTTCAAGCTCTCTATATTTAGCGGCATGTTGTTCAACTTTCCTATTGAGTATTATGATTCGTTCTCTAAGATCCAAAACATCAGCGCTGGTGGTCGTGGTTGGCCCATCAACTCGAGGCCGCACCATGGAAGAGTCCCTTACCTCACCCATACCATATACCCTACCTCTTCGTTTTCCACCCACTGTCTCAATCCATATGCTTTTCTCAGAGACAGGCGGTGGATCAGTTACACCAGCCTCTATAGCAGCCTGCCGCACTTTCTTAGCCTGAAACATACGCTCTTGAAACATATCCTACAATGAGGAGAAATTATTGATAAACTACTATAAGTATTAATAAGGCATAACAATTAGATAACAAAATAGTTACAAAGCACAGCCATGTCTAACCTTGCCTTTTCATTGTCTTTTGTTCTTTCAGTATCCATAATGGTATTCATTATGTTATCAAAAACATTCTTCTTAATATGCATTAGATCCAAACAATGACGAACCAAATGATCTTTCTAATATGGGAGATCCCAAAATATACTCCTTTTGGTCTAATTGTGTTCCACCTCATATCCGCTCAATCTCACTTGTCCTCCTGTGTCAACTATTTTAGGATAGTGTCTAACTCTTTTCCAGACCTGTTCGCCACTAAGCCTAATAGGAGGTTCTTCATCCTCCTCAACATTCTTCTTAAAACTAACTTTATTACCCCTATAAGGATGACTTTCATGTAAATATCTCCTGTGACAGTCAAACCACGAATTCTTTCTGCCATAATCTAACCAAAAGGCCTTGGTATCCTCCATGCATACTGGACACGCTAATCTTCCCCCCATACTCCAACCAGACAACATTCCATAAATCGTTAATTGTCCACATTAATGCAGCCTTTAACTGAAAATTCCTCTTGCTATGAATGTCGTATGTTAGGACGCCTTCATCCCATAACTCTTTAAGTTCATCTATCAATGGTTGAAGATAAACATCAATTTTTGCTTTGGGATTTTCTTTTCTGGGTATGATGCATGTTAGAAAAAAAAGGGTCTTTCATACACATATGAGGTGGAAGGTTATAAGGGGTAACTATAACAAGCCAACAAGAGTATGGTGTGCTAAAATGAACATTAGGAGAAAACCCATCAAAACAAAGTCCAAGTCTAACATTACGCGGTTCGCTTGCAAAATGAGGATGCTTGGTATCAAAATGTTTCCATGCTTCACCATGAGAAGGATGTGTCATCACGTCGTCATTTCTGCGATTTTGGTGATGCCACAACATATGAGGGGCAGTACTCATTGATGCATACAACCTTTGTAGCCTTGGAATCAATGGCAAATAATGCATTCTTTTATATGGCACCTCTTTATTTTTTCCTTCCTAGGCTTAAATCTCTGCTCCCCACAAAATCTACATTGTCTAAGATCTTTGTCCTCTTTGTAATATATCATACAACCATTGACACAACAATCTATCTTAACCTCCTTAAACCCAAGTTGGGAAACAATTTTCTTAGCTTCATAGTAATTAGCAGGAATTTTATTTGGAGTTGTTTGCATTTCTCTAAACAAAGTTTCCCACTGGTCAAAAGATCCCTGGGATTGGTTTTCCTCTGATTTTATACTCAGCATCCTACTGATGAAAAGTCATCTTAGCCTAGTTTCACTAGCCTTTTTCTTTTGTTTTCAATTGATTTTATGCACTTTCTTAAGCCATAAGCAAGCCAATTGGGTAGATTTCCATGTTTCCTTTGATTCAATCAACCATGTATGAATTCATGCACTTTCATGAGATTTTATGCTATAATTGTCATATATTATGAAAGAAACACAATCTCATGATTTGGGGCATAGCTTTGATTGTTTTGATTGATTGGTGATAGGTGAAAAGAGCTTTGAAGAAGGTTGAAGGAAGAAGGAAGGGCTAGGAGCAAGAGAGAACAAAAAGTTTGAGCCAAAGTTTGCCTCAAACTTTAGCTCAAACTTTTAAAAGAGTTGAAAACATACCAGAGAAAAAAAGCTTGAGCTAAAGTTTGCCTCAAACTTTAGCTCAAACTTTTGGAAGAATTGAAAACACTCCAGAGAAAAAAAGCTTGAGCGAAAGTTTGCCTCAAACTTTAGCTCAAACTTTTGGGAGAAAAGCTTGAGCCAACGTTTGCCTCAAACTTTTTGGCAAACGTTGGCATCACAAAACCAACACCCTGGAGGAGAAAAGCTTGCGCCAACGTTTGCCTCAAACTTTTTGGCAAACGTTGGCGCCACACTTGCACACCCTGGAGGAGAAAAGTTTGCGCCAACGTTTGCCTCAAGCTTTTTGGCAAACGTTGGCGCCACACACATTTACAAGGGGGCCAACATTTGAGCAAAAGTTTGACCTCAAACTTTGGCTCAAACGTTGGTAGCAGCAAGCTTAAGCAATCTGGTATAAAAAGTTTGAGTAAAAGTTTGCCTCAAACTTTTACTCAAACTTTTATGATTTCAACCCGGTTCACAATGGATCTTTCTCCAACTCCAAGAGCAATCAACCAAGGCCTTTATCAACCCAATTCCATCAATAGCAAACGTCCAATTCAAGGCTTGAAGACCATTTGAAGAAAGTGTATAAATAGCTTAGGATTTGAGTTTTTCGGGGAGCTTTTCTTTTGGCATTCTTAGAACACTTACAGTGGAGAGCACCTTGACATTTTTGCATTGTTGTTTTTAGAATTCAAGAGAATTAGGGAGGAGAATTGATCTCTCTTCTTCCTTGTTCTTGTTTGAGCACTTTTTACTTTTCTTGTTTCGGATCTTGGGTGGAGAATTGAAGAACTTCTGTTTCAATCTCACCTTGAGATCTTGTTTAACTTTCTGCTTAATTGAATTTCCTTTTCTGTTAATTGCTTCTTCTTCTACTTTCTCTGCAATTTACATCTCTTCATTTCCTCTGCAATTGTTCTTGCTGGATCTAGGAAGGCAGTGAGATCTAGACTTGGCTATCTAGTCTCTTGAGTCCTGAGATCTACAGCTTTCAATTTCAATTTTCTTGTTTCATTGCTACATCAAGCTTATTTTCATTTTCATTCAAGATCCGGTTTAATTGAATCCATTGTTTACAATTCAAATTGTTGAATTTTTCTTTTCCTTGTTTAATTTCTGCAAATCCAATTCCCAATTCCCTTTACAATTCAAGCCATTTACATTTCTTGCGTTCTAAGTTTTTGCCATTTAATTTCTTGTTCTTTAAGATTCAGCACTTTATTTTCTGTTCTCTTTAATTTCATGCAATTTACCCATTCCCTTTACTTTCCATGCAATTTAAATTCTGTTAATCACAAACCACTCAACCAAATTTTGATTCGCTTGACTAAATCAACCACTAAACTGAAATTGCTCAATCCTTCAATCCCTGTGGGATCGACCTCACTCCCGTGAGTTATTATTACTTGATACGACCCGGTGCACTTGCCGGTTAGTTTTGTGTGTTTGGAATTCGTTTTCCGAAAATACACATCAAGTTTTTGGCGCCGTTGCCAGGGATTGAAATAGATTGACAATGATTACGTGAAGTGGAGATCTAGATCAAGCACTTTTTCTTTTCTGTTTCTCTAATTTTTGACTAACACGCTAACTGTTTGAAATTTTGCTTAAACTAAACTTCATTCTAGCAATAGATTGAAGAGTTACTGGTGGTGTTTCTTTTGTTTTGTTTGTATGTCAGGTACAGGGAGATTCATTCCTGTTTTATCTGAAACTGACCAGAGAACTCTTAGAAGGTTAAGAAGAGCTGAAAGAGGGAAAAATATTGTTGGAAAGGAAGAATCTGAGGAAGAATATCACGAGATGGAAGGAGATCCATGTAATCCAGGAGGAGGGGTTAACAATAACCCACAGCAGAGGAGAGTATTGGCCTCCTATACCTTTGCAAATGCTAGACATTGTGGAAGCAGCATTCTCACCCCTAATGTCAATGCAAATAACTTTGAACTGAAGCCACAACTCATTACATTGGTCCAAAACAACTGCTCGTTTGGGGGAGGACCATTGGAGGATCCAAATCAACATCTATCTACCTTCTTAAGGATTTGTGACACTGTCAAGTCCAATGGCGTGAATCCTGAAACTTACAAGCTTCTGCTGTTCCCGTTCTCATTAAGGGACAAGGCCGCACAATGGCTTGAAACTTTTCCCCAAGGAAGCATCACTAGTTGGGATGACTTGGTGACTAAATTTCTAGCCAAATTCTATCCACCTCAAAGAGTCATCAGGCTGAAGACTGAGGTGCAAACATTCACGCAATTGGATGCTGAAAATCTGTATGAAGCATGGGAGAGATACAAGGCTCTGCTGAGGAAATGTCCACCAGAAATGTTCACTGAGTGGAACAAGCTACAGAACTTCTATGAAGGACTCACTCTAAAGGCTCAAGAATCACTTGACCACTCAGCTGGAGGATCATTGCAACTGATGAAAACAGCAGAAGAAGCTCAAAATCTTATTGACATGGTGGCCAACAATCAATATTTCTTTGCTCATCAAAGAAATTGCCAACCATCACAAAGGAGAGGAGTAATGGAGCTAGAAGGAGTGGACTCAATCTTGGCTCAAAACAAGATGATGCAGCAGCATATTCAACAACAATTTGAGCAAATGGCCAAGAGGATTGATAGCCTCCAAGTTGCAGCAGTTAACACAAGCCAACCATCATCCACATGGGGGCAAAATGAAGAAACTCAAGAGGAGCAGCAGCAAGAACAAGTCCAGTACATGCACAACCAAAATTCTGGACAGAATGAAGTGTACGGTGACACATACAATCCATCCTGGAAGAACTACCCAAACCTCAGATGGGGAGATAATCACAACCAGAACCGACAACCATGGCAGAGGAACTCAAACCAAAACACTTCAAGAAATAACCAAAACCACAACCAGCAGCAAACTAACCAAAACCCCTACAGAAAACCTCAAAACAACTACCCCAACCCCAACCATTACCAATCTAATAACCAACCCACCAACCAAAATGCCTACCATCCACCATCCACATCTCACAACCCACCACAAGCATCACCTGAATCTCAAAGACTCACCAACTTGGAAACCTTGATAGACAAAATGTGGAAACACCAAGAAATGACAACCAAGAACCATGAAGCCTCCATGAAGAGCCTAGAGAGGCAAATTGGGCAAATCTCCAAACAGATTTCGGTTGAGAGACCTTCAAGCTCACTGCCGAGTGACACAATCCCAAATCCTAAGGAAGAATGCAAGGCAATACAATTAAGGAGTGGGAGAACATTGATGAGCAACAATGACACTACAAAGAAGCAAGCAGAATGCAGCAAAAGACCAATAGAAGATGAAAAACAAACAAAGGCAGATGAAGCCAAGGATCAAGTTGTGATGCCAAACAAGAGCACTGAGAAACTTAAAGAAAAGAACAACCAACCACACGGTTCAAAAGAAGTGATTCAGGGACAGCAGCAAGCAGGAAAAAGCATCACACCTCCACTGCCATATCCCTAGAGATTCAGCAAAGAGACTAAGGACCAACATTTTCATAAGTTCCTTAAGACTTTCAAAAAGCAGAAAATCAATATTCCCTTTGCTGAAGCACTTGAGCAAATGCCTTTGTATGCCAAGTTTTTGAAGGAGCTTATCAACAAGAAAAGAAGTTGGAATGAGAAAGAGACCATACTGCTTACTGAGGAATGCAAGGCTTTGATTCAAAAAGGGCTTCCTCCTAAGCTTGAAGACCCAGGGAGCTTCTTGCTGCCTTGCACCGTTGGGAAATTAACCATCACTAAGGCAATGTGCGATCTAGGAGCAAGTATTAACTTAATTCCCTCCTCTTTGGTGAAAAAGCTGCATATAGAGGAAGTTAAACCGGTACACATGTCCTTAGAGCTGGTAGATAAGTCAATGGTATGCCCCAGGGGTGTAATTGAAAACCTTCTAGTCAAGGTGGACAAATTTATATACCCTGCAGACTTTGTGGTTCTAGATTCAGATGAAGATGAAAGTGACTCCATCATACTTGGGAGACCGTTCTTAGCCACTACTAAAGCTATCATAGACGTAGAGCAAGGGGAATTAACTCTCAGAATGCATGATAAGAGTGTCACTCTGAAAGTAGTACCAGAAGCGCAGTTCAGTGATGAAAAGAAAGACTATATGGAACTCGACAAGGAAGAATCACAGTTAAAGAAAGAAAGCAACAAGGTGATTCACAGCAACATCCCAAGGCAAAAGATTGTGCAGAATGATGAAGAAGTTCAAGAGGATATTGGAGTATTAGCCACTGAGAAGAGAGATCTCCAAAGTGAGCCTACGGCCAAAAAGGAAAGGTTAACAAAAGGAAGCAAGAAACACAGAAACAAAACAAAAAGGGATTGGAAGAACAGGAAGATTCCAACATAAGGGCTTTCCGAAGGTGACAAAGTGCAATTGATATATCAACAACTGGGAGCAAGCCAACAGACTGATGACTATTACACTGTCAGCAACATACTCTCATTAGAGCATGCTGAAATTGAACACCAAGGAACAAAGAGGAGGATCATAGTTAGGGGAGACAAGTTGAGGCACTACAATCATCAACCACCATAAAAGAAAGCCCTAGTGTCAAGCTAGTGACAATAAAAGAGCGCTCCATGGGAGGCAACCAATGATTTAAGATTTATGTCATTTTAAATTCAATAAGCTATGATCACCTGAGCATGAAATTTTTCTTTTCATGTACATACTTAATGAATGCATGTAATTTTTTTGAAACATATGCTAAGACTTCTAAAGTTTGGTGTGCCTTCAAGCACACCAAACCAGTGTTACAAACATTTTCATACTATATGCCTAGCATATGACCAAACACTAAGTTTGGTGTTTTTCCTCTCATGAAAATAAAAAAAATTCATGCACCAATGATCATACGTTGTCACTTTCTGAGACTTTTCAATTGAAAAGAAATCATACTCTGTGATGAAGGCATCAATTGTGATTAACTACTGGCATCTCACATTTGCCCCTTAACAAGAGACAAGTTTGGTGTTCATCAAACCTTGATGCACTGATTAAGGGACACAATTGATCCTTCATGAAAAAAAAAAGAGAAAAAGGAAATTATGATGAAAACATTTCTTATAAACATTTAACCAAGAGTGGCATTGGGATTTCAAGAACACTGGTTGGAGGAAGAAACATTTTTTTTAAACTATATAACCAAACATTAAGTTTGGTGTCCTCCAAGAAAAGTCACGGTTACAATGGATATAAGGAATGAGAGTTCATATAGTTGTAAATAAAGGAAGCACTCTTGCCACGGTTTGATAATGTTGATCATTGATGTCTTGTTGTGATGACTAGGTAGTCAAAGAACACTCAATGAAAGAGACAAGACAAAGGGAGAGCATAGCATGAGGACAAAATCCCATCACATGTCTCAAAAAGTGAATCTGCCACTCCTTGGAATGATCACGGTAGAGACCATTGAAGAAGCAAGTTTTGTTTTCATTCACTCTCACATGCACACCTTTGATTCACATAGTATCCACTTGCATCCCAACCTTCCATTGTTCATTTAAGTAACATACCACCTTCAAGCCATGCACATAACTGAATAGTTGCACACCTCTACACTCCAACCATTCAAACTCCATTCCCATCATCATTCTTCATCATATAAGCTCAGCCTCAATCACTTTTCTTGTCAAAATCTCCAAATTTCTTCACACTCCCTTTAACCCCAAAGAAATCAACCAACCAAGTGATCATGGCCTCTTCCTCAAGAACCAAACGAAGAAAAGGGAAAGATCCCATGATGGAGGAGAGTACACCTGAATATGACCGATGGAGATTTAGATCTTGGTTCCATCAATTACAACTTCAATGGATGAATGAGAAGAAGATATATCCAGAGGTTCCTTTCTTGCTACCAGATGAAGGGTGCCAAGAAATGAAGGACAAGATTAGAAAGAGGAAATGGGAAGAACTCGTCTCACCTATCACTCGAGTCAATGCAAATATCATAAGAGAGTTCTATGCCAATATCCCAAGACTTAACACGGGTGAAGCCCCAACGTACAAGAGTTATGTACGGGGGATGGAAGTAGACTTTAGCTCAGACGCCATCAAGAAAGTCTTGGGACTAAAATCAGTCCGCTTTAGTGAACCTGGATACCACCAAAGGGTAAATGGAGATCCGGATTATGATAGAATTTCTAGAGATATTTGTATGGAGAACTCAGAGTGGGAAGGAGATGCCAAGAACAAATACAAGTATCTGAGGAGAGGAAACCTTACCCCGGAAGCAAAGGGATGGTATGAGCTATTGAAAAGATCGATTCTGGGCACAGTAAACACCTCAGAAGTCAACAGGAAGAGAGCTGTTATGTTGCATTGCATTATTGTGGGAGGAGAGGTGAAAGTTCATGAAATCCTTGCAAAAGACATTCAAAAACTTGCAGAGAAGAACTCGGCCGGGTCTTGGTTATACTACCCAAGCACCATTTTGAGGTTGTGGGCAAAAGCTAAAGTGCCAATGGAGGAAGACAACCCAACATGGTTGAACCCGGGTATGCCTATAACCATTGAAAGAATGATGATGGTTACTGAAGCACATCAGGGCCGAAGACCACATGGAAGAAGGCAAAGAGAAGAACCAATGGAGGAAGAAGAGTTATAAGAGGAAGAAGAGCCACAAGAGGAAGAGGAACAGCAACACAGTCCATCACACAACACTCTGGACATGACTCAGATGCAGGAAGCAATTGGAAGATTATCACAACAGTACATGAGAATTCAAGAAAGGCAAGAGGAATACCATTCACTATACATGAAAAACCAACAAGAGCAAGAAGAACGGGAGCTAAGAATGATGAACAAATAAAGTGAGTTTGAGTCAAAATTCTTCGTGATGCAAGAGGAGCATGCCTTTCAATCTCACGAATCATTTGGAAAGTTGGTACAAATGCAAGCTGAAAATTTAAGGGCTCTCAAAGAGTTCACAACCCTTCAAGATGCAAGATATGAAATCCAAGCTGACTACAACATAAATAGTCAAATCAAACTGAACTATATTGGAGAGCATCTGCACAACATGGATCCAGCATTTACAACTTTCGATGAATTCTTCAAAGGGAGAAGTGAGATAGAAGTAAGCAATGCTATGAAGCTTGAATATAGAGTAGAGGAGGCGATGAATAGAGCTGGGTTCTGGCGGGATCAACAGACAACAGACATGGATACAGGGAACACCAGCAACCAAGTGTATGAAAGAATAAAGAAAAAGCATGACAAATGAAAGGTGGACTTGCTCCTTGTTCATCACTACAAAGAAAAAAAGCATGCATCTTATTTTTTTAAAATAGTCTTTGCATTATGTTTGTTTCCCTTAAAATAAGTAAGCTAGTCTAAATGTGTGCTTGTGTGTTTACTTTCACTTAACAAAAAGCATGCTTTGTCCCCTGCATCTTTAATTCAATAAAAGAAATGTTTGAATGTGAAGTGAGATAGTTCTCTGTTAGATAGAAGTACAATAAAAGTAAGTGGTGGTATGTATGTGTGATTGTATGATAGCTCACTTTTAGTGAATAAGAGAACTAGGATGTCTCCTTCTAAGTAGAAAGTGGCCTACTGTCTATGAATCTCAATCAAATAAAAGTCCTTGGTTAAAAAGGAAAACAAAAAGAGAAAAGAAAAAGCCAAAAAGTGGCAACAGAACAAAAGAAAATAAAAAGAAACAAAGCTAGACACCAATAGCTTGAACCTTAGAATATATGCCTGTGGTGTCTTTGTACTAGGATCTGCTTGGATTATTAAGTTCTTTGGAGTGCATCAACATTCGGTGACTTGGGTTAACTAGCCCGGGATCATCAGCTGAAAGTCCACTATCAAGAGCAACCTAAATACAAGGCATTTAGTAACCCAAAGAGGTGCTGGGCATCAATGTTCTAAGAAGGAATGTGAGCCAAGTGTCTATAGTGAATAATGTGTCAAGTATAAAGAAAGAAAAGAACTTGTTACACATGACACTGAACTAAAGCTTATAGAGAAAAACAATAGTCAAGGACAAAGGAATAATGAGAGGTCATAGCAGTGTGTTGCTTAATGCTTAAAGGAGACTTTCTAGGCCTAAAAGTCAATAAGAAGTGAGTGTTTATATATCCACATAAAACCCCATGAACTACCAATAATACTCTGCTAGCATGAACATCCTCTTCCATTTCATTCTTTCTTCTCAATAATTCTTTTCTTGCTTGGGGACAAGCAAGCTTTAAGTTTGGTGTTGTGATGACAAGTCATCTTAGCCTAGTTTCACTAGCCTTTTTCTTTTGTTTTCAATTGATTTTATGCACTTTCTTAAGCCATAAGCAAGCCAATTGGGTAGATTTCCATGTTTCCTTTGATTCAATCAACCATGTATGAATTCATGCACTTTCATGAGATTTTATGCTATAATTGTCATATATTATGAAAGAAACACAATCTCATGATTTGGGGCATAGCTTTGATTGTTTTGATTGATTGGTGATAGGTGAAAAGAGCTTTGAAGAAGGTTGAAGGAAGAAGGAAGGGCTAGGAGCAAGAGAGAACAAAAAGTTTGAGCCAAAGTTTGCCTCAAACTTTAGCTCAAACTTTTAAAAGAGTTGAAAACATACCAGAGAAAAAAAGCTTGAGCTAAAGTTTGCCTCAAACTTTAGCTCAAACTTTTGGAAGAATTGAAAACACTCCAGAGAAAAAAAGCTTGAGCAAAAGTTTGCCTCAAACTTTTTGGCAAACGTTGGCATCACAAAACCAACACCCTGGAGGAGAAAAGCTTGCGCCAACGTTTGCCTCAAACTTTTTGGCAAACGTTGGCACCACACTTGCACACCCTGGAGGAGAAAAGTTTGCGCCAACGTTTGCCTCAAGCTTTTTGGCAAACGTTGGCGCCACACACATTTACAAGGGGGCCAACGTTTGAGCAAAAGTTTGACCTCAAACTTTGGCTCAAACGTTGGTAGCAGCAAGCTTAAGCAATCTGGTATAAAAAGTTTGAGTAAAAGTTTGCCTCAAACTTTGCCTCAAACTTTTACTCAAACTTTTATGATTTCAACCCGGTTCACAATGGATCTTTCTCCAACTCCAAGAGCAATCAACCAAGGCCTTTATCAACCCAATTCCATCAAGAGCAAAGGCCCAATTCAAGGCTTGAAGACCATTTAAAGAAAGTGTATAAATAGCTTAGGATTTGAGTTTTTTGGGGAGCTTTTCTTTTGGCATTCTTAGAACACTTACAGTGGAGAGCACCTTGACATTTTTGCATTGTTGTTTTTAGAATTCAAGAGAATTAGGGAGGAGAATTGATCTCTCTTCTTCCTTGTTCTTGTTTGAGCACTTTTACTTTTCTTGTTTCGGATCTTGGGTGGAGAATTGAAGAACTTCTGTTTCAATCTCACCTTGAGATCTTGTTTAATTTTCTGCTTAATTGAATTTCCTTTTCTGTTAATTGCTTCTTCTTCTACTTTCTCTGCAATTTACATCTCTTCATTTCCTCTACAATTGTTCTTGCTGGATCTAGGAAGGCAGTGAGATCTAGACTTGGCTATCTAGTCTCTTGAGTCCTGAGATCTACAGCTTTCAATTTCAATTTTCTTGTTTCGTTGCTACATCAAGCTTACTTTCATTTTCATTCAAGATCCGGTTTAATTGAATCCATTGTTTACAATTCTAATTGTTGAATTTTTCTTTTCCTTGTTTAATTTCTGCAAATCCAATTTCCAATTCCCTTTACAATTCAAGCCATTTACATTTCTTGCGTTCTAAGTTTCTGCCATTTAATTTCTTGTTCTTTAAGATTCAGCACTTTATTTTCTGTTCTCTTTAATTTCATGCAATTTACCCATTCCCTTTACTTTCCATGCAATTTAAATTCTGTTAATCACAAACCACTCAACCAAATTTTGATTCGCTTGACTAAATCAACCACTAAACTGAAATTGTTCAATCCTTCAATCCCTGTGGGATCGACCTCACTCCCGTGAGTTATTATTACTTGATACGACCCGGTGCACTTGTCGGTTAGTTTTGTGTGTTTGGAATTCGTTTTCCGAAAATACACATCACCTACTAGTAAGTGACAATCGTGAATGGATACAATTTTCCCACAAGGGTTTACTAACTAAATCTAAGAGGTCATAAAATCTCTTAGCATCTCGATTTGGTTTCTCCACTGTTGGTTGCATGTACATGTGAAACTCAGTTTGCAAAGCATCAACAACCATCTCATGATAACGATCAAAATTTTCTTCCCATGTAACACCACCTAATTCAGAGCTACTTTCAATATCTTCTTCTATCCTAATCTGATTCTCTGTGGGTATCTCTTCAGCATGCTCTGTCCAAACCCAATAATTTGGTTTAAACCCATGAGTATATAGATCAATCTTAATGTCGATCAACTGTTTAAACGTCCCACATTGACATCTAGCACATGGACACCTAACTAAATCTCCTCTGAGAAATTCATGGGTTCTAGTACACTCATCCAAAAATTCATTTACCCCTTTAATAAAACTGGGTTTAAGACCCCGCCTCTGATCATACGTTCTATCATACATCCAACGTTGGTTCTGGTTTTCCATTATTAATGAATTTAATTTCCTACATATCAAAGGGATAATATTCACTTTTTAATTTTTTTATTCAACGAAAAATCACAACAAATAAAAATCTTATCATCAATATAATTTATACTTTCACCATGAATGGTTTACACAAACAAGCATACATAAGTAAGTATAGATAAGCATGCATAATAATTTAACAGAGATAATAAAGAGAAAGATAAAATAAAACTCAATAGTTTAACAGAGATAATAAATAAACAAAAAAGTAGAAGATTAAACCTTAAATAGCTTTTCTGGGAGTCTTAAACTCTACCAATACTTGTGATAGTGTAAATAGATGCCAATAAAACTTTGATAATACTTGTGACTATGTCAACCCTGCCAAAAAAATATATATAGGCACATCAACACTAAAAATAATACATAATAGTCTTCTAAAAACTTAGTCAACTAACGGGTACCGAAATATTTTAGTGTTGCATATCAAGTTTCAGGGACCAGTATATATGTATATATATATATATATAAACACTATTAATGTTAAAACATACCTCCACTTTCTTAGGCTCTGAAAATTTTTCTTGAGCCACCATAACGGAACTCCACTTTTATCCTGAAATATCAAATACAAAAGTTGTAATGAGAATGAAACAAACCATTAAATATAGTGATCATGATATTACAGTAGAGAGTAAAATTATAATATACAATATGGCCTATTAAATATAGCTATTTCTAAGCTTATTCCCCTTCCAGTTTTTTGTGATCATTAAAGCTCCATGTAAGTTGTTTCAAAGTTGAAAATTTTGCTTTATTAATCAAATGCACAATAAGCATTAGACAGCAAAAACTGAAACTTCAAAAGTAGAATAAGTAATAGATCAAACAATTAACTTTTTCAATGACAAAAATATATTTTACTCAACAATATGCCACCATCAACAAAGCACATGAATTATATTTATTTTCCTTAATCTTTTAATTAACATACACAATTTGAATTATACTATTCATTTATTAGAATTTTATCTTGGTTTAATAAAGATATCACTCATAGTATGTTAACTAATAGTCATTATCGAGTGAGCACACAAATCATTATATGCAGATCTATCTGCAATGTCAAGTTGTCAACACACTCAATCCAACAGTAAGAACACTCAAATAAGTGAAATAACTCAAATTTCACTTAATTCCTCCTACAATATACAAAATATAAATTTTAGTCTTTCAAAACATTTCTATTAAAAAAAGACAAGCCATTTTTTCTCAAGTAGTTCAAAATAGAAATAAACTTCACAAAAATAAAAAAAAATAAAAAAATATACAAACAAGCACGAAATTGAAATAATAAATTGAACTATACTTATTTTTACAAAGCTAGTTTTTCTTGATCTCCACAAACAATCACAAAAACTGAACCTTTATTTGTTTTCACCATAAATTCCTGCAAAATACACACAAAAATTAAATTAAATTAGAAAATTAATATAAACTCTCTTCACATATTAAAGAAATACCTTGATTTTTCTTTAAAAAAACAAAATAAATATTAACGTAAAAAGAAAAATTTATACAACTAATCATTCTTATAAAGAAGTTCCATAATGTAAAGAAGTTCCTAATCAAGTTAGTTGTGTATACATTATACCAATCATTTGTTAGAAAGAAGTTCACATAAATCAAACTTTTAGGTCACTCGTCTTTGTTTGTTTGGTATATGTCCTAATAAGTTATCCACGCTTACTTATCAAAGTGTTGAAAACTTTCAAAAGAAACTTTAGCTTACATAAGCCACCAGCAATATTAGATTTACTTTAATTAAGCTAAGTGTTCCATAATGTAAAGCCTATGTTGATCAGACATAGAAATTAAATAAAAAATTTCATTCAGGCATTTCTCCGAACATGTGGTGTGCAAAGTTTAAAACAGTAAATTTCAGTTCAATCTAAGCAGCATTCAACCCAGTAATTTCAGAAAAATACAGTCAACAACAATTTCAGTCCAGAAACACAAGTTTTAACAAACCTAAGCCTAACCAAAATTTCTAAAAACAGAATTAAAAAGCAGTGAAAATAAAGAAAAGAAAGACATGGAACAGGAAAAGAGAACATGCATTGATGAAAGGAGGAAGAAGAAAGGAGAGGCGGTGGGATGGTGGTGATGTCGCGGTGGCACAGAAGGTCGCCACCGCTGGTGGTTGCTTGTCGGTGCTTGAAGACACGGACAGAGGGTGACTCCACGAACAGGGGTGTCGCACGCAAGAACGAAGAAATGGAGAAATGGGGAAGAAAGAGAAGAAGGAAGAGAGAGAGGGTAGGCGATGGTGGTCGCCGGTGGTAGTGTCGGACGGAGGCGGTGGTGAAGAGAAAGCGAAGTCAACCAAAGGATACCTAGCTTGAAGAATACCTAGCTTGAATTTGGGAAAGTTTGCGTTTTCGAACTTTGGAACCGGGAGCTGATGCGAGAATATGTTTTTTTAGTGATAAAAATCGACGGCATATTTGTCGATTTTAATTAAAAAAAAAACAACACATACAGCGTCTATTTTATAGATTAAATTTACATCGTCCATTCCATTTTAGAAAGCAATCTAGACCGTTCAAATTTATCGACGGCAAAGGTGTCGATATTTTAAATAATAAAATAGACGCCATATTTGTCGATTTTAATATAAAAAAAACAACACATATAGCGTCTATTATATAGATTAAATTTAGACCGTTCATTCCGTTTTAGAAAGTAATCTAGACCGTTCAAATTTATCGACGGCAAAATTGTCGATATTTTTTTTTGGTGACTTAAAATTGTCGATATTTAAAATAATAAAATAGACGCCATATTCGTCGATTTTATTTTCGATTTCTGATTCGCCTATAATATGACGATAATAGAAAAATAAATTAATGCATTATAAAAATATCGACGACTAAGCTGTCAATTTTAATATTTTTATTTTTAATTATTTTTTTAGTAATATCGACAGCAGTCCGTCAAAAATTATCGACGGCAGAAATAGCCGTCGATTTTTGCCGTCGAAAAACACGTTTTTTCATGTAGTAATTCCTCATGTACTTATTCCAAAGTGGGTGTGATGGCTAAGCATAGCCACCGTCTTAAAGTAAATAACTCTTCTAAGGTTCATACCCTTAAAATAATATATAAGATAAATGATTAAAATGATATTTAAAATTTTATATTGTTAATAAAAATCATTTTAAAAAAACAAAGAGCAAAAAAGTTTGCGAAAAATTAAAAACATGATAAAAATAATATATATATAATATATTTTAAAAAAAATTAGATATAATTTGTTATTTTAAAAAAAATTATTTTTAAAATTTGATAATTTTACGTTAAGTATAATTTTTTTAAAATTAATTATAAATGACCAATTTTTTTTCTGAAAAATGAAAAACCAATTTAAAAATCAAATTCTACTCTATTTTGTATACACTTTTTTACTACAAGAAAAATACCCATTCAACTACACTTTTTTTAAGCTACATTTGAAATGCGTAGCCTATTCATAGAATAGGCTACGCTTTTCTCCATGTTGCCTTTTTATAAGAGAAAATGATACAAAATTGTGGCATCATTTAAAATGTGTAGCCTTAGGTATTTTAGAAATCACTTATAAAGCGTGGCCGTAGGTTGATATCTATAGGTTCACTTTTCGTATCAAAGAGGACGCTTTTAGAGGGTAGCCTATTTGTTAAGTTTTGGGTGCGTTTTAAAAGTGATGCCTAATGTATCTAGAGTAAAAAATTTGACACTTAGTGAATTTTTTCCCTCTTAACTTTTTTCCGGCGTAAGGACGCACATACACTCAGCTCACACTTAGTGAAAATTTTCCTTCCAAGAGAAGAAAACCCTTTCACCTTTCACCATTCAGAGAAGAAAACCCTCAGCTCACACTCAGCTCATCATCACCCTTTCACCTTTCAGAGAAGAAAACCCTCCAAGAGTCACCACTCACTGCGCGAAGAAAACCCTTTTAGAAAACCCTCCGGCATCGCGCGAATCGAAAACCCTCACCATCGCGAAGATCGCACCCTAGTCACCACTCACTCCCACTCACCACTCACCTCCACGCACCACTCACCACTAACCACTGACCGTCGCTCGTCTTCACCCTCTTGCACTAATCGCCACGCACCGCCCATACCGTCGTCGATCTCTGCGCTTCTCGTCGTCCTCTCTGTGCTCACGTCGTCGATTAGGTATGTATTAATTTTCATTTGATTCTGAAATTTGAGGGTTTAGGGTTCCGATTTTAGAAACCAGTTTCTGCTCTGTAATCACAAACACAACAACTATGCTCTTGTTTATTTCTTGTATTTCAATTAGAATGTTGAAGTGATGCATGAGCTAGATACGCCACTTTTTGAGCTAAAATCGTATTTGGTTTCGGTGAAATTTTAAGATGTTTATGTATTTTTTAGGTGACATTTGTATTGAACTGTATTTAGTTAATTAGATTCGAGTAATTTGTTTGGTGTTTTGTTCACGGCATCTGAAGCCAAGACATTCTTTTTTACCATTTGATCACAAAAATTTTCTAAACACTTGAATAGTTTTGATTCCATCCAATACCCAATTTTGCATGCAAAATTATTATCTTACTGTTAAAAGTTTCAATCTTTATGGATTAATTGAAACAAGTTTTGGGGTTGTTGCTATGTTAATTTTCATTTTTGCTTGATCCTAGCTCATTGTTAGTTCGGGAAATTGGTTCTGGGTTTTGAAATTTGAGCTTTGTGCTATAAAAATACTAGATTTGAAGCCCTAGAATCGCCTAAATTCCATGTAAGTTAGGTTTTGTGTGTGACCCATTGGTCAATGGAGTAAAATTGATGATTTATTTAATCCTAAATTTGTGTTGTGAGGTTAGCTACTTGATTGTACATTGTGAGATATATTGAAGCTTTGCAAGTAACTGCTTGAATGTGCTTTGTTGTAAAGGGTTTTTGAATTGATGACATGGTATTCGTGATTGAAATCAAATAAGTTTTTACTAGATTATCTTGTTACTAGAAATTGTTGATTTTTTGTGGCCCTCACCAGTAATAGATTTCATTGAGATGTTCTTGTGTCTATTGCTTAAAAATCATAGACCAGAACACTGCAAACAGTTTTAAATGGGAGAAAAATAAAATCTGCAGAGGGTTGTAAATACAGCTGATTATAACTGAATAAACTAATAAGCACCACATGACCGAGTTACTTTGAGTTTAGGTTATAATTCTGTGAAACTAAATTTTGTTATCTAGAATGTGTTCAAATGTGGCTAAAACTGATGCTTGAACTGTAATTTGATTATTATGGTTTGTCTCCTCCAAAGTAGAACCAAAAAATGTAACCTTTAGTTAATTTACTTCATTTTTCAATCTTATGTATCTGCAGCATCTAATTTGAACCAATGGATGGTACAACAAGTATCTAATTAACCAAATACTCTTATTTATTGAAATGTATCTAGTCTGCATTGGATGTACATTAGTAATTTGAGTTAAAATTTGGGGTGCAATCGCCATCTATCAAGATATCATCACCCTTTTCTTGCACCTGCTTTCAATATTGAACAATTAATTAATTTAGAGATTCAATCATGCTACCTTTAATTAGATACAGCAGAGCAGAGGCCTCAGATGCTCAAATTGTACATCGATACATCTCTATTGTTTATTGAACAATAGTCCTGTATCTGTATGCTTTTTGTTTATTTATTCTAACTTCATATATTAATATAATTGATTTTCTTTAATTGTAATAGATGTGATCACTTTTACACGCTAAGGGTTTTAAATGGAATGATATTGCTTGGATTTTTTCTTTCCTTCCAATGTACAGGCAACTTGTTAATATTAAAAGAAAGAGGAGGTGGACATATTGGGAGTAAAAGGAAGAAGAAATGAATGACTAAGTGAATTTAAAAGTTTAAAAATTTCAATTCATGAAAATTAATTTCTGTGGGTAAATTTGGTTTCTTTCGCATTAGAATGTGAAACCAGTTTCTACAAATTGGTTTATAGATATACACATTGAAAAATATTGGTTTTGTGGAATCTTGTGTCTTTTAAGTTGGATTGATTGAAAATTTTTGGTACCCTTTCAAGCAGAATCTTACATCTCTAATTTATGTTATTACTTGAGTTTTCTGTTTTAATTATTGTAGTTAACTTGTTATTACTGTGATTCTATTCTGTTAGTTGAGTCTATTAGTTGATTCATGTTCTTGTTATTTTTCTTTTTCCATTTTTTTTGTTTTTACTATGATTTTCTATTTAGGTTGTTACTATGATTTCCATACTGTGATTTTTCTTTTGCCATCATCTTCTAACTGCTTCTCACTGCTTACCCAGCACCACCAGTGTCTGCTATCTTTGCCGCCACTCCTCTGTTTCGCAGCTTCTGAGCCACGAACTCTATCGCCGGTTCCATCTTCACCTGGCCATTGAACACCCTTAACTTACACCACGAGGACCATGACTCGCCTTTTGCCTTATTCGATTCCGACTGCTGCTCTTCTGCCCTGTGCTATCTGGTTCTGCCCTAATTGTCACCTTTTTCTAGGTTGTCCTTTTTTTTTCTACCCTATTTTGTTGTTTTGTTGTTATCTCTTGAATGATTTAATTGCTGTTGCTACTGCTGGGTCCCAAATCTGTTTGATTATGTCAATTTAATTCTTGTTAAATGATGATTGTGCTGAATTTGTGGTTAAATGGTTGCATATTGTGCTTTTACTTAAATCTGATAATAAAATTTGTTGATATTGGTCATGGAGAAATAGGTATCTTTGTCTGAAGTAATGGAACACAATTTAATATTTGCTTGAATTCTCTTAATAAAATGTTTTATTTTTTATTTTTTATTTTTATTTTTATCTACATCCAATGAGTCAAGTTCTGCATTTTTGTTTTTGAAAATATGTTTATCTATTACATCTAGGGATCTGTAGGCAATAAGACATAAGGTGTGGCTATTTTTTTTAATATGACCATGGAGTAAGGCAGTAAAAGAGAAATTTAGTTACTTTATCATGGAGTAAGGCAATAAGACAGGGTACCCTGCTCAACTTAATTTAACGGATATCAAGAAAGAAATGGTAGTTAGAAATTTTGTCCCCTTGCTTATCATTGCATATTCATTTTTCATTGCCTTTCTATGTGCCTCCTATTTAATTTCACTTCTGGTTTAAGATTATCTGTATAACTAGGTGGAAAGATTTAGACAATTCTGTTTCTAGTCAGCGTAACTGAAGTTTGATAGTCTTCCTATGCCAGTACATGTTTAGTCTATAGTTTCTCTAGTGGCATCATGGTATTTAACGAGAGAGGGAGTGTGGATTTATGTTGTAGTTAACTTGACTAACATGTATAATTATATTTCAACTATAATTATATTTGGTAAATGTAAATAAGAAAATTTAATAAAATTTGTTTTCTCAAAAAGAAAAATATATCATCATCAAGGTTAGTATATTTCCCTTGCCTTTTCTTTTGGTGGTAATTTCTATTTATCAAACCTAAATTACAAATACAAGGTTACATTTACAGATATGTTGTTAACGATTAATTAGTTAATTTATGACTGCCAATACATGCTGAGAACTGGGAAATAAATACTACCTTTGTTTAGACATAACTATCTAATTGTTTTTTCAAATGAAATTATCCAATTGAAAAATTTGCGTTTTAATTTACAAAAATATTATTATAATTTGCGTTTGAGTTTCTTATGAATGGTTGCAAAAATATTATTAGAAAGTTGACTTTGTTTTTTGTTTGCATTGAGCAAGATTGAAGGCGGAAGTTTTTGGTTAAGGTCTTCCAAGCAGATTTTGTCAAAATGTTGACCGTGTCATGGCAAGGTACAATATATACTTTAATTCTTTTGTTTTGTTAGTTTTGAAGTTGCAATTTAACTTATTATATTTGTACTATAAATTCTATGTTTCTCTTTATTTGTTTTACCTCAATGGGTTTCTAGAGAATTACTTCTAAGACTAGGAACTATTTCCCAACCTAATTACAAGGCTTTGAAAGTCCTTTTCGTTACCCATTCCCTTTATAGCGAATAACACCTTTCCTCCTCTATTTTTGTTATCTTCACTTTGCGACCCCTGATGACAAGTCATCTTATGCTAGTTTCACAAGCATTTTCCATTTGTTTCATTTGATTTTATGCACTTTCTTGCACAATAAGTAAGTGATTGGAGTAGAATTTCATGATTATCTTGATTCAATCAAACATCATTAATTCTATACAAAATCAAGAGAGTTATGCAAGAATTAGGAGATTTTTATGAATGATTCCAAATCTTATGATTTTGGTGAGACTTTGATTGCCTTTTTGATTGGATTCAAGTGAGAAAATGAAGAGAAAGAGAGGCACTACAGAATAACGTTGCGCTCAAAGAAAGAACGCCACACTCAGTAGCGACGTGCACGCGTACAGGACGCTTATGCGTCGGGCAACGAATTTTGAAGACCCATGCGTACGCGTGTATGACGCATACGTGTGGAAGTGATTGGCGCTCGTTTTCAAAGAGAGCGCTACGTTCATTAAGAGAGCATTTTCGGGAAAATCAAATTTGGAATTGAAGTTTCGTAGCCGACGCGCACGCGTCGATGGAGAATCTGGAAGAAAGCACGCGAACGCGTGGGGGGCGCTGAAGCCTGGAATTGATATTTTGCTACCCACTCGCACGCACAGAGGACACGCACGCGTGGGCAGCGTTGTTGGCGCGAACGTAGCGCTCAATAAGAGAATGCTATCGAAGACGCGTACGCGTGAATGGGACGCGTAAGCATGGGTGAGACTGAAGTTGGCAGCGACGCGCACGCATATGTGACGCGTACACGTCGATGGACAAAAACACAAAAGGACGCCTGTGCGTGAAGCACGCGTACGCGTGATGAGTACTCAGCAAAGCAATAACGCACACGCGACGGGGACGTGTACGCATGGGTGAATGAACGCTGCGCTCACTTTGAGAACGCAACGTTCCCCTGGAAGCAGAAATCAAGCACCTAATTCTGATCCACTGCAACAAAGGCCAAAAAGCCCACCCCAAGTACTTAATGACAGAATTATAAAGTATATAAATAGGAGAAAATTTGATATCCTTCGTACTTTTTTTTCTTTTAGTTTGATCTTTTTTTTTACTTTTCTTGGAGCTTTTCTTTTAGGAATTGGGTAGAATTGGAGATTTGAGTTTAGTTTGTTTTCTGTTTTCCTTCTGTTCTTCATCCTGTGCACTTTCTTTTCAGTTTTTGGTACTGAAGCTTTCTTTTATTTTTCTTCTTGTTTTTAGAATTTGAGAATTGAAGATCGGATCTGAGTTTTCTGTCTGTTTAATTTGCTCTTCAACTTTTCTCTCTATTCTTTTTCCTCTTCTGGAATTTCACTTTCCTGTTTAAGAATTGAGAATCTGATCTAAGCTTTTCTTTCTGTTTATTTTTCTTCTGTAATGCTCCTTTTCTATTTTAGAATTTTAAATCGAATCTAAGTTTTATTTCTAGTTTTTATCTTCTACATTTTCTTTTCTATTTTGGTACTCAAGTATTGATGAATCACTTTCTTTAAATTTCCTTCACCTCAGATCTCTCTGATTCACTTCAGTTTACATTTTCCAATTCTGTTTAATTCCCAACACCCAAATTCCTTTATTGTTCATGTAATTTAAGTTTCCTGGCAATTTAGTTTCTGTAATTTAAATTACTTGCACTTTAAGTTTCAGTTATTTACCTTTCTTGCAATTTAAGTTTCAGCTCTTTTAGTTTCTTGCACTTTAAGTTTCAGCCATTTAAGCTTCCTTCAATTTACTTTTCTGTAAATTTTTATTCTGCACTCTAGTTTCCTTGAAATTTCCTTTCTGTAAATGAAATTTCACCTGATTCATCAAATATTCACTTAACTAAATTCATCACCATACTAAAGTTGCTCAATCCATCAATCCCTGTGGGATCAACCTCACTTCTGTGAGTTATTACTACTTGATGCGATCCAATACACTTGCCGGTGAGTTTGTGTGGAATCGATTTTCCCTCATCAAGTTTTTGGCGCCGTTGCTGGGGATTGATTAAGATCAACAATGATTAAGTAGGTGATAAGTTTATATTAAGCATTTTCTTTGTTTTTGTCATTTAAGTTCTTTTAATTCTCTATTTTCTCTTGATACTAAGGTGTTTGTGTTTTTGCCTCATTAAGAAATTCTCATCTGAAACATGAATTTCAATTTTCTTTGGTGATTGTGTTTTCCAAAAAAAAGTTCAAATGGAGTTCACTACATCTTTTGAGCAAGCATATCATATGGGATATTGCCCACTACCACAAAATGATTCAAGTCATTATCCTAATGGTGGCTAAAAATATCACCAAGAAATGATAAATTATGGGCAATCCACCCAGTGAAAATATGCTCCAGGGACACAACATGATCAAGCAGATTATATGGCATACTGCCCACCACCAAATGATTCAGGTCATTATCCTCATGGTGGATGGGAGTATCAACAAGGAATGATGGAGTACGAACACCTCTTAGAGCCACAAAATGACCCACATTTTGATGAATCTAACAACTACTCATATTGTGGCTGGGAAGGTCAAAACCAAAGATATTTTAATACTCCACATGCTATTCATCCAGAGACATCATCATTTGATTGTGTTATCAATACATTCATGCAAGATTGCTCCCCAGGACCACAAAATAATCCATATTGTGATGAATTCAGCAACTACTCAAGTTGTGGGTGGGAGGATCAAAATCAAAGAGCATTCAATAGTTCATACTCCACTTATCAAGAGCCATCATCACTTGAGCATACCTTCAATTCATGTATGCAAAATTGTCCACTCTCACCTCCTAGTTTCTCATTTGAAAATTCCTCATCACTTGATTATGCTTCAACACAAAGTTTCATCCAAGATCCATTCAACTCATCTCACCAACCACAAAATTTATTTCATTATACAGAAGACTCATTTCAACATCCACAAAATTCATTTCATAACTCACAAAACTCATTTCATACCCCTCACAACAACTTCACCACAACACATCCATATCCATAAAATTACTCTCAACCTTCATCTCTTGAGCTAAGAATTGAGGATCACCTTCAATGGTCCAGAGAATTTTTAGAAAGACAAGAACAATCTCTGGAAAGAATTAGAAAATCTTGAAAAGAACAACAAATCCTCTGCAAGAAGATAGATGGGCACTTAGAGAAAATAAGGAGAAACTTAGGATTGCCAAGTATTGAAGATGAAAACCAATCTGTGAGTGAGGAAATGAAAGAAGAGGCCCTTGTATCAAGTGAAATTTCAATGAAGAATGAGGTGGTGGAGGTATATGAGCCAAGGATTTCGTATCCACAGAGGCTACTTGAGGTGGCAAAGAAATATGAAAACTCACAACCCACACAAAAGCTTGAGTCTGTGATTGAAAGATATGAGGAGGAGAAGAAAAAATCTTGGGAAGATCAACAAACCTCTTTCATAGATGTGTTGTTAAACCTGATGTTGAGTGCAATGGAGGAAGTGGAAGAACAAGGTCCAATATCAAGTGAAACCCCAATGAAGAAGGAGGTGGTGGAGGTATTTGAACCTATGACTTCATATCCACAGAAGCTAAGTAAGGTGACAGAGGAGCATGAAGACTCATTCCCAAAGGACTTAATGGAAGATCATATAGAAGAAAGGGAGGAAGCCAATCAAGGAAGTTCACACTCAATTGAAGCAGAGAGCTACAAAGATGAAGGGATAATTGAACCACCAATTAAAGAGGCTTTTGATGAAGAGAATACTCCAACAATCATACAACAACCAAGTCTTGATATCCAAGAAGTGAAGGAAACCAACAACAACACCGAGAAGAGGATTGTGACCAAGCCACAATTGACTATATCCATGAAGAAGAAAAGGTCAACTGCAAATAATCCAACCCCTATCCCAACAAGCAAAGCAAATCAAACAAATAACAAAAGAAAGCTTTCTGAGAAGAGGCCAAAATAGGGGACACTGACTGGCTCTTTTCTTTTCTCGAGGTCATTTCTCTTAACAAACTGGAAGAAGAGGAAGAAAGTCATCAGCAACATGTCAAGCTAATGACACTAAAAGAGCGCTTGTTTGGAGGCAACCCAACCAAAGGTAGTTTTCTTTTCCTTTACTGTTTCAATAAGAAAGTTTAGTAGGATTCTGTGCATTGCAAGGAGCTAAGTTTGGTGTTGCACACCAAAGAGATTTAAGGGTGAATGTGTAATTCTATGTTTGGTGTTCCACCACAGATTTCATTAAGAACACATTGCACCCTCAGCATAACCAGTTATCAGCTCAAAACAATTAGAGAAACTACTCAACAGTTGTTTGTTTTCTAGTTCCTGGTTTGTTATCTAGTTCATAGTTATTTTCTAGTTCATAGTTTACTTTCTTAATAAAAGTACTTGATGTTTCATGCATGTATTTACTCTGCTGCATATAGAAGTAGGCAAGAAACTAAGTTTGGTGTTCCCACACTAACTTAAGTTCAGAAAATTACAAGCATACGTGCATGCTAACCATTTCTCAAGTGCTTGGGGGACAAGCAACTTCCACTACCAGTGCAGAAAACTATTCAACCTTTTAGAAGGAATGTACATCATCAGCAAGAAAAGCACAAAAGCTAAGAAGGAGGATGAAAGACTAAGCAAGAAGATACCAAATGGTTGTATTGTTACTCAACTATTTATATCCTGCTGTGTTTTAGTTAGAAGTTTAATTGTACCCTTCTCTGATAAGTTACCCTTATCTGCATTCTGTTAATCTACTGTCCTGCCATTATTCAATTAAATGATCTAGCCAGAATGTCTGCATCACTCATCCTACTTGAATGATGTGTTTGGTCCCTTGGCTTTTGCATAAATAAGAGAAAATATTGAAATAGAAAGTGATTGTCCAACGTGGTAGGAATAAAAATAAAGTTTAGTGGTGGTAATTTCTTGATTAGTTGGTAAGCCCAATAATAAAAGTTGCAGGATGGAATGTCTCTTATAGTGTGAACTTAAGTGCTGTTATGAACCTTCAATTAATAAGTATCCCTGGAAAAAGAGGAAAAGTAAGAAGGAAAGGAAGAAAAGCCAAGAATTGGCAACAAAAATGAAAGAAACAAATAATAAGGCTAGACACCAATAGTTTGGATCTTAAGACACATGCCTGTGGTGCTATTGTATTAGGATCTGCTTGGATTATTAGGTTCTGAGGAGTATTTTAAAACTTGGTAACTTGGATTAACTAATCCGGGATTACCAACCAAAAATCCACCATCAAGAGCAACCTAATTACAAAGCATTTAGTGACCCAAAGAGGTGATGGGCATCAATGTTCTTAAGAAGAATTGTGAGCCAAGTGTCTGTAGTAAAGAGGTGTTGAGAAAAATTGAGCCAAAATGCTACTGCAACACTTGACACTGAGCTACAATTGAAAAAAACAAGTTTCTGAATCAAAGGAAAGAAAGAAAATCTAACAAGGATCAATAAAGAACAAGGCATCACAGCAGCAACTTTGGTTATCACTTAAGGGAACATTTCAATCCTGAAATCTAATAAAAGTAGAGCTTCAATTACATCTGCATAAAACCCCATGAACCAAATTTAATTACCTACTAATAAGGACATATATGCTTTTCTGTTTTCTTCTCATGTTTTAGGCCTTGCTTGGGGACAAGCAAGATTTAAGTTTGGTGTTGTGATGACAAGTCATCTTATGCTAGTTTCACAAGTATTTTTCATTTGTTTCATTTCATTTTATGCACTTTCTTGCACAATAAGTAAGTGATTGGAGTGGAATTTCATGATTATCTTAATTCAATCAAACATCAATAATTCTATACAAAATCATGAGAGTTATACAAGAATTAGGAGATTTTCATGAATGATGCAAAACCTTATGATTTTGGGGAGACTTTGATTGCCTTTTTGATTGGATTCAGGTGAGAAAATGAAGAAAAAGAGAGGCACTGAAGAATAACGTTGCGCTCAAAGAAAGAACGCCACGCTCAGTAGCGACGCGCACGCGTATAGGACGCTTACGCATCGGGCAATGAATTTTGAAGACCCACGAGTACGCGTGCATGACGCATACACATGGAAGTGATTGGCGCTCGTTTTCAAAGAGGGCGCTACGTTCATTAAGAGATCATTTTCGGGAAAAATCAAATTTGGAATTGAAGTTTTGCAGCCGACGCGCATGCGTACATGACGCGCACGCGTCGAGGGAGAATTTGGAAGGAAGCACGCGAACGCGTGGGGGGTGCTGAAGCCTGGAATTGATATTTTGCTACCCACGTGCACGCACAGAAGACGCGCACGCGTGGGTAGTATTGTTGGCGCGAACGTAGCGCTCAATAAGAGAACGCTATCGAAGACGCGTACGCATGAATGGGACGCGCAAGTATGGCTAAGACTGAAGTTGGCAGCGACGCGCACGCATATGTGACGCGTACGCGTCTTGAGTACTCAGCAAACAATAATGCGCACGCGTCGGGGACGCGTACGTATGGGTGAATGAACGCTGCGCTCACTTTGAGAACGCAACGATCCCCTGGAAGCTGAAATCAAGCCCCCAATTTTGATCCACTGCAACAAAGACCAAAAAGCCCACCCCTAGTACTTGATGACAGAATTAGAAAGTGTATAAATAGGAGAAAATTTGATTTCCTTAGCACCTTTTTTTTCTTTTAGTTTGATCTTCTTTTCACTTTCCTATTTAAGAATTGAGAATCTGATCTAAGCTTTCCTTTCTATTTATTTTTTTTCTACAATGTTCCTTTTCTGTTTTAGAATTTTAAATCGAATCTAAGTTTTATTTCTTGTGTTTATCTTCTACATTTTCTTTTCTATTTTGGTACTCAAGTATTGATGAATCACTTTCTTTAAATTTCCTTCACCTCAGATCTCTCTGATTCACTTCAGTTTAGATTTTCCAATTCTGTTTAATTCCCAGCACCCAAATCCCTTTATTGTTCAAGCAATTTAAGTTTCCTGGAAATTTAGTTTCTGCACTTTAAGTTTCAATTATTTACCTTTCTTGTAATTTAATTTTCAGCTCTTTTAATTTCTTGCACTTTAAGTTTCAGCCATTTAAGCTTCCTGCAATTTACTTTTCTATAAATTTTCATTCTGCACTCTAGTTTCTTTGTAATTTCCTTTCTGTAAATCAAATTTCACCTAATTCATCAAATATTCGCTTAACTAAATTCATCACCATACTAAAGTTTCTCAATCTATCAATCCCTATGGGATCGATATCACTTCTGTGAGTTATTACTACTTGATGCGACCCGGTACACTTGCCGATGAGTTTGTGTGGAATCGATTTTCCCTCATCAAGTTTTTGGCGCTGTTGTAATTAATCGATTAGGTTTTGTGATAAGCCAAAGGTTTGGATGGATCTACCAAGGTATAGCGAAGAGTGTATCAATGGTGTTATTAGTTTTTTCGACTTTGCATACTCCGAGGGAGAACTGGATGGACGACAAATTCAATGTCCTTGTAAGAGGTGTTGTAACATTAATTGGTATAGAAGAGATGTGGTATTTGACCATTTAGTAGCCGACAGATTTGTTAAGGGATATAGAACATGAATTAATCATGGGGAATGGACAATCCCGATGGCGGTTGACGATGACACAGATGATGAAGAAGGTGCACGCGATGACATCGAATGACTGCTTAATGATGCATTTGGAGATATACCTCATGCTGAGGGTGTTACTGTAGGTCAAAATGAAGAGGTTAAAAAGTTTTACAATTTAATAGATGGGGCAAGTCAAGAGTTATACCCAGGTTGCAAGAAATTTTCTACATTATCTTTTACCATCCGCCTGTACTTGTTAAAGTGTTTGCACTGTTGGAGCAATGCCTCCTTCACTTCACTTCTTGAGCTATTGAAAGAGACAATGCCTGACATTAATATACCTTCATCTTTCCATAAGACGAAGGCTATGATAAGAGATTTAGGTCTGGATTATAAAAAAAATTGAAGCTTGTCATAATGATTGCCTCCTATATAGAAAAGAAATAAAGGATGAAAAATAATATCATGTGTGTGGAACTTCTCGATATACTGAAATTCTAGTGATAATAGCGAGAACCAACCTGACAAGAAAGGTCGTCATATTCCTGCAAAGACTCTGAGATACTTTCCTATAATTCTAAGACTTCAGAGATTATTTATGTTCTCAAAGACGGCAGCTAGTCTAAGGTGGCATGATGAGGAGCACGTAAAAGATGGGACGTTAAAGCATCCTGCTGATGGCTTGGCTTGGAAGAACCTTGATGAAATGGATGAAGAATTTGCAAAAGAATTACACAATATCAGAATAGGCTTGTCAAGTGATGGGTTTAACCCATTTCGTAGCATGAACATTTCATGGAGCACGTGGCCCGTGATGTTGATGGTATACAACTTGCCTCCGTGGATGTGCATGAAACCCGAATATTGTATGATTTCTTTGCTTATTCCTGGGCCACAATCACCTGGTAAAGACATTGATGTGTATCTACAACCATTGGTAGAAGACTTGAACTTGTTGATGAGCGGATATTTTATACGCTTTTTGGGGATAATTTCATATAGTTTAGAGTATGTTTTAGTTAGTTTTTAGTCTATTTCTAGTAGTTTTTAGGAAAAATTCATATTTCTGAACTTTACTATGAGTTGTGTGTTTTTCTGTAATTTCAGGTATTTTTCTGGCTGAAATTGAAGGAGCTGAGCAAAAATCTAATTCAGGCTGAAAAAGGACTGCTGATGCTGTTGGATTCTGACCTCCCTGCACTCAAAGTGGATTTTCTGGAGCTACAGAATTTGAAATGGCGTGCTTCCAATTGCGTTGGAAAGTAGACATCCAGGGCTTTCCAGTAATATATAATAGTCCATACTTTGCACTTGGATAGACGATGTAAACTGGCGTTCAACGCCAGTTCTCTGCCCAATTCTGGCGTTCAGCGCCAGAAAAGGATCAAAAGGGCGTTCAACTCCACAAATGGCCTCTGCACGAAATCTCAGCCCCAGCACACACCAAGTGGGCCCCGACACACCAAGTGGGCCCCAGAAGTGGATATCTGCATCATCCATCATAGTCCACTCGTATTTTGTAACCCTAGGCTACTAGTTTAGTATTTAAACAACTTTTAGAGACTTATTTTGTATCTCATGACATTTTAGATCTAAACTTTGTATTCTCTGACGGCATGAGTCTCTAAACCCCATTGTTGGGGGTGAGGAGCTCTGCTGTGTCTCAATGAATTAATGCAAGTATTTCTGTTTTCCATTCAAACACGCTTGTTCCTATCTAAGATGTTCATTCGCGCTTAACTGTGATGAAGGTGATGATCAGTGACATTCATCACCTTCCTCAAACCATGAACGCGTGCCTGACAACCACCTCCGTTCTATATCCGATTGAATGAGTATCTCTTAGATTCCTTAATCAGAATCTCCGTTGTATAAGCTAGAACTGATGGCGGCATTCATGAGAATCCGGAAAGTCTAAACCTTGTCTGTGGTATTCCGAGTAGGATTCAAGGATTGAATGACTGTGACGAGCTTCAAACTCCTGAAGGCTGGGCGTTAGTGACAGACGCAAAAGGATAGTAAATCCTATTCCAACCGGATCGAGAACCAACCGGTGATTAGCCGTGCTGTGACAGAGCGCGTGAGCGTAGTTTTCACTGGAAGGATGGACGGTAGCCACTGACAACGGTGATCCACCAACACACAGCTTGCCATAGGAGGACGTGCGTGCGTGAATCAGAAGACAGAGGAAAGCAGAGATTCAGAGGACAAAGCATCTCCAAGACTCCAACATATTCTCCATTACTGCACAACAAGTAACCTTTAATTTATGCTCTATTGTTTATTCGCAATTCAACTGATAAACATAATTGACTTCCTGACTAAGATTTACAAGATAACCATAGATTGCTTCAAACCAACAATCTCTGTGGGATTCGACCCTTACTCACGTAAGGTATTACTTGGACGACCCAGTGCACTTGCTGGTCATCTGTGCGAAATTGTAAGAGAGTAATGTGTGCGAAATTGTAAGAGAGTAACAATTTTGTGCACCAAGTAACAATTTTGTGCACCAAGTTTTTGGCGCCGTTGCCGGGGATTGTTCGTGTTTGAACAACTGACGGATTATTTTGTTGCTTAGATTAGGAAAAAAATCTTTCTTTTTGGGTTTAGAGTCTTTTATTATTTATCCTTTGTTAAAACACTTTAAATTTATAACTCAGTTAGTTAGAGCGTGGTGTTTATGTTCATGATAATTGGCTATCATATTTTTTAAAACCTTTTTCAAAAATAATTTTTCTATTAAATCCTGTGCCAAACTTTAAGTTTGGTGTTTTCAAAAATAATCTTTCTTAAAATAAGGTCCCATAACTCATTTGGCTAGAACATTAATTTGATTGGGTTAGAATCTTTTATACTCTTTTCAAAACCTTCTTTTTCAAAAATATTTTTTTTATTAAATCTTGTGCCAAACTTTAAGTTTGGTGTTTTCTTGTTGATTCCCCTTTGATTTTCGAAAATTTTGGTTTGGTTTTCTAAAAATTTTAAGTTTGGTGTTCTTCCTTCATGTTCTTGTGTTCTTGTGAGTCTTCAAAGTGTTCTTGAGTTTTTCTTGTGTCTTGATCTTAAAATTTTTAAGTTTGGTGTTCCTTGGTGTTTTCCCTCCAAAATTTTCGAAAAACAAGGAGCATTAGATCTAAAAATTTTAAATCTAGTACTATCTTATTGTTTTTCTCTCTCCTCACTAAATTCAAAAATATCTTTTTAAAATATCTTTTCTAACTTCCTAACTTCTTATCTTTTCAAAATTTGTTTCAACTAACTAACTAACTTTTTGTTTGTTTCTTAACTTTTTCAAAACTACCTAACTAACTCTCTCTCTCCCTAATTTTCGAAAATAGCTTCCTTCTTTTTCAAAAATTTCTTCTTTTTTTAACTAATTAATTTTTATTTTTTTTTTACGAAAAAAAAAATTTTTTTCAAAATTCAAATTCTTTTTAGTTATTTTATTTTTTTTAAGTATTTACTTCTTATAAAATAAAATAAATAAAAAGATAAATCAGTCCAAGTTATATCCACATATCCATCATGGACAGAAGTGGAGATGGACAGTCCAGGAGGACTTTGGGGTCATATTCTAACCCCTCTACTGCTTCATATGGGAGTAGCATCTGCATACCCTCCATTGGAGTTAGTAGCTTTGAGTTGAATCCTCAGCTCATTATCATGGTGCAGCAAAGTTGCCAGTATTCCGGTCTTCCACAGGAAGAACCTACAGAGTTTCTGGCACAATTTTTACAAATTGCTGACACAGTACATGATAAGGAAATAGATCAGGATGTCTACAGACTATTACTGTTTCCATTTGCTGTAAAAGATCAAGCTAAGAGGTGGTTAAATAACCAACCTAAGGCCAGCATAAGAACATGGAAACAGCTGACAGAAAAATTCCTGAATCAATATTTCCCTCCAAAAAGGATGACACAGCTAAGGCTGGACATCCAAGGCTTTAAACAAGGAGATAATGAATCTCTTTATGATGCTTGGGAGAGATACAGAGAGATGCTACGAAAATGCCCCTCTGAAATGTTTCCAGAGTGGGTTCAGTTAGACATCTTCTACTATGGGCTTGCAGAAGGAGCTCAGATGTCTTTAGATTACTCAGCTGGTGGATCTATCCATATGAGAAAGACAATTGAAGAAGCTCAAGAGCTCATTGATACAGTTACCAGGAATCAGCATCTGTATCTAAGCAGCAACCCTTCCATGAATGAAGAGGTTAAAACAGTAACTGCTGAATTCAGTACTGTAAAACAAGCTGCTGAATTCAATCAGCAATTAGATTTTCTAACAAAGCAGCTAGCTGAATTCAAAAACAGGTTACAGGAGACAAGGATAGCTAATATACATATGGAAGAACAGTTTAAGCAAACAAAGCAGCAGCTATCAAAGCAAATAGCAAAAGAATGCCAAGCAGTTCAATTAAGAAGTGGGAAAACATTAAATACCCCACCTCAAGGCATCAAAAATTCAAGAAATGAGCACCCCACCAAAGATTCCCCTGAGGACAGTAAGAGCCCAGGGAAAAATAATTCTGGCACTAAAACGCCAGAAAATGGGTGGAAGGCTGGCGCTGAACGCCCAGACCATGCCCAAAACTGGCGTTTAGCGCCAGAAACAAAGCAGGATTGGCGTTCAACGCCACAAATGGGGCAGAATCCAACGTTGAACGCCCAACAGGGGCACATTTCTGGCGTTCAGGCGCCAGGAACAGACAGTGAGTTGGCGTCTAACGTCACTCCAGCTTCTGACTCTGGTATTCAATTGCCAGTGAGGGATCAGACACACACAAGTGCTGATAACAACCCCTCTAAAAAGGCTTCTTTAACCACTAAGGTTGAGAAATATAAAGCCAAGATACCTTATCCTCAAAAACTCTGGAAAGAGGAGCAGGATAAGCAATTTGCTCGCTTTGCAGATTATCTGAGGACTCTTGAAATAAAGATTCCATTTGCAGAGGCACTTGAGCAAATACCTTCTTATGCCAAGTTCATGAAAGAGATCTTGAGTCATAAAAAGGAGTGGAGAGAAACAGAAAGAGTTCTCCTCACTGAAGAATGCAGTGCAGTCATTCTGAAAAGCTTTCCTGAAAAGCTTAAAGACCCTGGGAGTTTTCTGATACCATGCATATTAGAAGGTGATTGCACCAAGACAGCTTTATGCGATCTTGGGGCAAGCATCAACCTAATACCTGCATCCACTATCAGGAAGCTTGGCTTAACTGAAGAAGTTAAACCAACCCGGATATGTCTCCAACTTGCTGATGGTTCCACTAAATACCCATCAGGCGTGATTGAGGACATGATTGTCAGAGTTGGGCCATTCGCCTTTCCCACTGACTTTGTTGTGCTGGAAATGGAGGAGCACAAGAGTGCCACTCTCATTCTAGGAAGACCCTTCCTAGCAACTGGACGATCCCTCATTGACGTCCAACAAGGGGAAATAACCCTGAGAGTCAACGATGACGAGTTCAAGTTGAACGCTGTCAAAGCCATGCAGCATCCAGACACATCAACAGACTGCATGAAAGTTGACCTTATTGACTCTTTGGTAGAAGAGATCAACATGGCTGAGAGTCTCGAATCAGAGCTGGAAGACATCTTTAAAGATGTTCAGCCTGATTTGGAGGATTCAGGGGACATGAAAGAGCCTCTGAACTTTCTTCTGAAAGAGGAAAAACCTCCTAAACCAGAGCTCAAGCCACTGCCACCATCCTTGAAATATGCATTTCTAGGAGAAGGTGACACTTTTCCAGTGATCATAAGCTCTGCTTTAAATTCACAGGAAGAGGAAGCACTTATTCAAGTGCTAAGGACACACAAGACAGCTCTTGGGTGGTCCATAGGTGATCTTAAGGGCATAAGCCCAGCTAGATGCATGCACAAAATCCTATTGGAGGATAATGCCAAACCAGTGGTTCAACCACAGAGGCGGCTAAATCCAGCCATGAAGGAAGTGGTACAGAAAGAGGTCACCAAATTACTAGAGGCTGGGATTATTTATCCCATTTCTGATAGCCCCTGGGTGAGCCCTGTTCAAGTCGTCCCAAAAAAGGGAGGCATGACAGTGATTCATAATGAAAAAAATGAACTGGTTCCTACAAGAACAGTTACAGGGTGGCGCATGTATATTGACTACAGAAGGCTCAATACAGCCACCAGAAAGGATCATTTTCCTTTACCATTCATAGACCAGATGCTAGAGAGACTAGCAGGTCATGATTATTACTGCTTTTTGGATGGCTACTCAGGCTATAACCAGATTGCAGTAGATCCCCAGGATCAAGAGAAAACAGCATTCACATGTCCATCCGGAGTGTTTGCTTACAGAAGGATGCCCTTTGGGCTATGCAATGCACCTGCAACCTTCCAGAGATGCATGCTCTCTATTTTCTCTGATATGGTGGAAACATTTCTGGAAGTCTTCATGGATGACTTCTCAGTATATGGAGACTCATTCAGCTCCTGTCTTGATCACCTAAAACTTGTTCTGAAAAGATGCCAAGAAACCAACCTAGTTTTAAACTGGAAAAAGTGTCACTTCATGGTGACTGAAGGAATTGTTCTTGGGCATAAGATCTCAAACAAGGGAATAGAGGTGGATCAAGCAAAAATAGAGGTAATTGAAAAATTACCACCACCTGCCAATGTTAAGGCAATCAGAAGCTTTCTGGGGCATGCAGAATTCTATAGGAGGTTTATAAAGGATTTTTCAAAAATCGCAAAACCTCTAAGCAATCTGCTAGCTGCTGACACGCCATTTGTGTTTGACACAGCATGCCTGCAGGCGTTTGAAACGCTGAAAGCTAAGCTGGTCTCAGCACCAGTCATTTCTGCACCAGACTGGACATTGCCATTTGAGTTAATGTGTGATGCCAGTAATCATGCCATTGGTGCAGTATTGGGACAGAGGCATGACAAGCTTCTGCATGTCATTTATTATGCCAGCCGCGTTCTAAATGATGCCCAGAAAAATTACACAACCACAGAAAAAGAACTACTTGCAGTGGTTTACGCCATTGACAAGTTCAGATCATACTTAGTAGGATCAAAAGTGATTGTGTATACTGACCATGATGCTCTTAAATATCTACTCACAAAGCAAGATTCAAAACCCAGGCTCATCAGATGGGTATTGCTTCTGCAAGAGTTTGATATAGAAATAAGAGACAGAAAAGGGACAGAGAACCAAGTAGCTGATCATCTGTCCCGGATAGAGCCAGTGGAAGGGACGTCCCTCCCCTTCCTTGAGATCTCTGAGACATTCCCTGATGAGCATCTATTTGCCATTCAGGAAGCACCATGGTTTGCCGATATTGCAAACTATAAAGCTGCAAGGTTCATACCCAAGGAGTACAATAGAATACAAAAAAAGAAACTAATTACTGATGCAAAGTACTACTTGTGGGATGAACCCTATCTCTTTAAGAGATGTGCAGACGGAATTATCCGTAGGTGTGTCCCCAGAGAGGAAGCACAGAGAATCCTATGGCATTGCCATGGATCTCAATATGGAGGCCATTTCGGAGGTGAGCGAACAGCCACCAAGGTCCTCCAATGTGGGTTCTATTGGCCCACACTCTATAAAGATTCCCGAGAATTTGTACGTAATTGTGACAGTTGCCAAAGAGCTGGTAATCTGCCTCATGGTTACGCCATGCCTCAACAAGGAATCTTGGAAATAGAGTTGTTTGATGTATGGGGAATTGACTTCATGGGACCTTTCCCACCATCATACTCAAACACTTATATTCTGGTGGCAGTTGACTATGTATCAAAATGGGTTGAGGCTATTGCCACACCCACCAATGATACTAAAACAGTGCTGAAGTTCCTCCAGAAACATATCTTTAGCAGGTTTGGTGTCTCTAGAGTGTAAATCAGTGATGGGGGCACTCACTTCTACAATAAACAGCTTCACTCTGCCATGGTTCGGTATGGAATTCGCCACAAAGTGGCCACTCCATATCATCCACAAACCAACGGGCAAGCTGAAGTCTCAAACAGAGAATTAAAGAGAATCCTGGAACGGACAGTAAATACCCGTAGAAAGGATTGGGCAAGGAGCTTGGATGATGCTCTGTGGGCTTACAGAACAGCATTCAAGACCCCTATAGGGACCTCTCCATACCAACTTGTGTATGGTAAGGCATGTCACCTGCCCGTGGAACTGGAACATAAAGCTTATTGGGCAACCAGATTCCTAAATTTAGATGCCAAATTAGCAGGAGAAAAACAATTGCTCCAGCTAAATGAGATAGAGGAATTCAGATTCACAGCTTTCGAAAATGCCAAGCTTTATAAAGAAAAATAAAAAAAATGGCATGACAAGAAGCTGTCATCTAGAATCTTTGAACCAGGACAAAAGGTCCTGTTGTTTAACTCTAGACTCAGGCTATTCCCCGGGAAACTGAAATCCCGGTGGAAAGGACCATACGTGATTATAAGTGTGTCACCATATGGTTATGTGGAGCTTCAAGATATTGATTCTGATAAGAACTTCATTGTCAATGGACAGAGAATCAAGCATTATCTTGAAGGCAACATTGAGCAAGAATGCTCAAGGCTGAAGCTAGATTAAAAATCTCAGCAAGGTCCAGCTAAAGACAATAAAGAAGCGCTTGCTGGGAGGCAACCCAGCCATGGGGCAACGATCCTCTAAGCATTTTTGCCCTATTTTTCTTTTTATTTGTTTATATAAAGTTTACTGACACTAAGGTAAAGAATCAATTGCATAAGTTACAGGGTTACAGAAGGAATTTGCACACAAAACAGAGAAAAAGAGCTCAACGGCAAGAAGACGCCAGTAAAGGGGCATTTTGGGCGTTCAGCGCCCAAAATGGGCATCCAGTGGGCGCTGAACGCCAGTAAAGATAGCTATCTGGCGTTCAAACGCCAGAAAAGGGCAACAACTGGGCGTTGAACGCCCAGGAGAGCTGCATTTGGGCGTTGAACGCCCAAAACAGATAGTGTTTGGGCGTTCAAACGCCAGGATGGTGAGGAGGAGCTCTCCTTCTACCCATCTCCTTTCTTTTCTTTTGCTTGAGGACAAGCAAAGCTCTAAGTTTGGTGTGCTTATCCGTGATCACTAAGATCATGGCCCCTAAAGGAAAACAACCCACTCCAAGAAGCAAGGACCAAGCACCTCACAGACTAGAGGAACATCCACTTCCAAACCTCAAGGTTGTTGAGTTCTAATCTTAGCCTTAACTCTGTGATAATTGTTCTTATTTTAGTTTTACCTTAGGAGTCATATAATAGTAATTAGTATCTATTTTGATTTTATCTCCAATTAAGTTATAGTCTATTTTTCTCATCATCATTAAACATGAATAAAATAGTAGATCTTTTGAATAAGAGGCAATAAAATTTCGAGCTTTTAATAAGAGAAATTCTAATTAGTTACATGTGGTGGCAATGCTTTCTGTCTTCTGAATGAATGCTTGAACAGTGCATATGTCTTTTGAATTTTTTGTTTAAGACTGTTAAATATGTTGGCTCTTGAAAGAATAATGAACATGAGACATGTTATTGATAATCTGAAAAATCATAAAAATGATTCTTGAAGCAAGAAAAAGCAGCAAAGAACAAAGCTTGCAAAAAAAAAAAAAAAAAAGCAAGCAGAAAAAGCCAGCAACCCTTAAAACCAAAAGGCAAGGGCAAATAAAAGGGATCCCAAGGCTTTGAGCATCAGTGGATAGGAGGGCCTAAAGGACTGAAATCCTGGTCTAAGCGGCTAAACCAAGCTGTCCCTAACCATGTGCTTGTGGCGTGCAGGTGTCAAGTGAAAACTTGAGACTGAGCGGTTAAAGTCAAGGTCCAAAGCAAAAAGAAGAGTGTGCTTAAGAACCCTGGACACCTCTAATTGGGGACTTTAGCAAAGCTGAGTCACAATCTGAAAAGGTTCACCCAGTTATGCGTCTGTGGCATTTATGTATCCGGTAGTAATACTGGAAAACAAAGTGCTTAGGGCCACGGCCAAGACTCATAAAGAAGCTGTGTTCAAGAATCATCACACTGAACTAAGAGAATCAATAACACTATCTGAATTCTGAGTTCCTATAGATGCCAATCACTCTGAGCTTCAATGGATAAAGTGAGATGCCAAAACTGTTCAGAAGCAAAAAGCTACTAGTCCCGCTCATCTAATTAGAATCTGAGCTTCAATCAAAAACTCTGAGATATTATTGCTTCTCAACCTATTAGTCTTCTATTTTATTTGTCTAGTTGCTTGAGGACAAGCAACAGTTTAAGTTTGGTGTTGTGATGAGCGGATATTTTATACGCTTTTTGGGGATAATTTCATATAGTTTAGAGTATGTTTTAGTTAGTTTTTAGTCTATTTCTAGTAGTTTTTAGGAAAAATTCATATTTCTGGACTTTACTATGAGTTGTGTGTTTTTCTGTAATTTCAGGTATTTTTCTGGCTGAAATTGAAGGAGCTGAGCAAAAATCTTATTCAGGCTGAAAAAGGACTGCTGATGCTGTTGGATTCTGACCTCCCTGAACTCAAAGTAGATTTTCGGGAGCTACAGAATTCGAAATGGCGTGCTTCCAATTGCGTTGGAAAGTAGACATCCAGGGCTTTCCAGCAATATATAATAGTCCATACTTTGCACAAGGATAGACGACGTAAACTGGCATTCAACGCCAGTTCTCTGCCCAATTCTGGCGTTCAGCGCCAGAAAAGGATCAAAAACTGGAGTTGAACGCCCAAACTGGCATAAAAACTGGCGTTCAACTCCACAAATGGCCTCTGCACGAAATCTCAGCCCCAGCACACACCAAGTGGGCCCCGGCACACCAAGTGGGCCCCAGAAGTGGATATCTGCATCATCCATCATAGTCCACTCATATTTTGTAACCCTAGGCTACTAGTTTAGTATTTAAACAACTTTTAGAGACTTATTTTGTATCTCATGACATTTTAGATCTAAACTTTGTATTCTCTGACGGCATGAGTCTCTAAACCCCATTGTTGGGGGTGAGGAGCTCTGCTGTGTCTCAATGAATTAATGCAAGTATTTCTGTTTTCCATTCAAACACGCTTGTTCCTATCTAAGATGTTCATTCGCGCTTAACTGTGATGAAGGTGATGATCAGTGACATTCATCACCTTCCTCAAACCATGAACGCATGCCTGACAACCACCTCCGTTCTATATCCGATTGAATGAGTATCTCTTAGATTCCTTAATCAGAATCTCCGTGGTATAAGCTAGAACTGATGGCGGCATTCATGAGAATCCGGAAAGTCTAAACCTTGTCTGTGGTATTCCGAGTAGGATTCTAGGATTGAATGACTGTGACGAGCTTCAAACTCCTGAAGGCTGGGCGTTAGTGACAGACGCAAAAGGATAGTAAATCCTATTCCAACCGGATCGAGAACCAACCGGTGATTAGCCGTGCTGTGACAGAGCGCGTGAGCGTAGTTTTCACTGGAAGGATGGACGGTAGCCACTGACAACGGTGATCCACCAACACACAGCTTGCCATAGGAGGACGTGCGTGCGTTAATCAGAAGACAGAGGAAAGCAGAGATTCAGAGGACAAAGCATCTCCAAAACTCCAACATATTCTCCATTACTGCACAACAAGTAACCTTTAATTTATGCTCTATTGTTTATTCGCAATTCAACTGATAAACATAATTGACTTCCTGACTAAGATTTACAAGATAACCATAGATTGCTTCAAACCAACAATCTCTGTGGGATTCGACCCTTACTCACGTAAGGTATTACTTGGACGACCCAGTGCACTTGCTGGTCATCTGTGCGAAATTGTAAGAGAGTAATGTGTGCGAAATTGTAAGAGAGTAACAATTTTGTGCACCAAGTAACAATTTTGTGCACCACTTGTTGTGGGAAATAGGGGTTGAAACTTATGATGCATCAAAGAATGAGACCTTTCAAATGAAGGCAGTTCTTTTGTGGACAAACAACGATTTTCCTGCTTATGCTATGTTGTCTGGGTGGAGTACAAAGGGAAAATTGGCTTGCCCTTGTTGCAACAAAAATACCTATAGCTTACAACTAAAACATAGTCAGAAGATAGTTTATATGGACCATCGTGTCTTTTTACCCATGGATCATCCATGGAGAACCAATACAAGGTCTTTTAATGGGAAGCAGGAATTAAGATCCCCTCCACTTGTTATAGAAGGAACTGAAATTTTTGAGATGCTACAAAATGTTGAAAATATCTTTGGGAATAAGAAAAGTACATCAAATAGTTTCCCATGGAATTGGAAAAAAAGATCAATTTTCTTTGAATTGCTTTACTGGTACAAGAACCCACTGCGTCACAACTTGGATGTCATGCACATAGAGAAGAACATACTTGACAGTGTAATTGGAACTTTCTTGGATATCCCAGGCAAGACAAAGGACCATTTGAATGCTTGATATGACTTAAAATATTTGGGTATCTGAAAAAATCTTCAACCAAAGGAGGTGAATAATGGCAAGAGAACAAAGTAGGCAAAGGCATGCTTTTCTATGACTGCTGCAGAGAAGTCAGTTTTTTGTGGTGTTTTGAAGATAACAAAGCTACCTGATGGTAGTGCTTCGAATATATCACGATGTGTACATCTATAAGAAAGAAAAGTTTATGGGTATAAGACCCACGATGCTCACTTTATGCTTCACTATTTACTACCAATACCCCTTAAAAGCACCCTTCTTGATCATGTGGCCATTCCGTTGATTCGACTAAGTTCCTTTTTTCGTCGCCTATGCAAAAAATTCATCACACTAGAAGAGATAGATCTACTGGAGTTAGAGATTGTGGAAATATTATGCCACCTTGAGAGGATCTTTCCCCCTATTTTTTTTGACATAATGGTTCACCTTCCCATTCATTTAGCAAATGAGGTGAGATTGGGTGGTTCAGTGCAGTTTCATTGGATGTATCCTCCAGAAAGGTACATGTGTACATTAAATTCATATGTTCGCAACAAAAGTCGCCTCGAAGGTTCTATTGCAAAGGCATATCTGGCTGAAGAGTGCTTAACTTTCTGCTCAAGATACTTGCATGGAGGTGTGCAAACAAGACTTAATAAGTGGCCTCAGAATGATGATGATCGTAACGAAGATGAAGTTGTGCCTCAAAGTTGTTTTCTAACAAAGTTCATTCGTTAGGCGTGGAAAATGGAGAACCAATTAATCTAGATGACATATCAATTGCTCAAGCCCATGTGTATGTATTACACAATTGTGAAGAAGTCGCAGATTATGTTAGGTAACTTAATCAAACTTTTTTTTATTCCATTGTAAGTTCACCCATATTTTTTAGATCAAACCTAACTATTATTAATTATAGAGAGCATGAGGAAGAGGTTAACAATCATCGGGGAACGAAATGGAGAAAAGCAAAAGTTCACAACAAAACGTTCGTGTAGTGGTTTGAAACTCGTACGAGGGATCCAAATGTGCCTTCTTGGCTAAAAGAATTATCTCGAGGTCCAAGCTCTATTGTAAGAAGATTTTTTGGATATGTAATTAATGGATACAGGTTTCACACTGTGGAGCGTGAGGCAAGGAGAAAAACACAGAACAATGGTATCACATTAACTACTTTAACTTCAAGCTTTGCAAGTGCTAAAGATAAAAGTCCAATCCAAGACACTGTAGCTTATTATGGCAGGTTGTTTGAGATATTAAAGTTAGACTATTTTGTGCGTTTTAAGGTTGTCTTATTTCGGTGTGAGTGGTATGATGCTGGGAGGGATAAGTATGGTCTTACATTTGTTCACTTCCATACGAAATGCTTCCAGAATGAACCTTTCATGCTAGCATCTCAAGCACATTAGTATTTTTATGTGCAAGATCCATATGAACATAACAAACATTATGTTATGGAAACTGTCCCAAGAGACTTATTTAAAACAAGTGACGAATCTGAGTCTGAGGCCCGTCAAACACACTATAGTGAACAACACGAGCATATAACGAGCCTTGCCATACCAGCTGATGATGGTGAACTTATTCTAGAGAGGACTGATTTACGACCCACGGTTATTGAAACGGTTCCCCAAGTGACTTCTGCCCAAGAATATGAGGCAGACTTCATTGGAGATTGGTGCACAAATTGTGAATCACACGTTTCACAACTCGTACCACTAACCAGCAAGTGCACTGGGTCGTCCAAGTAATACCTTACGTGAGTAAGGGTCGAATCCCACGGAGATTGTTGGTTTGAAGTAAGCTATGGTTATCTTGTAACTCTTAGTCAGGATATAATATCAATAATAATTCTTAGTTTTAATTGTAAAAAGTCAAGGGCATAAAACAAATACGTGTTACTCAATAATGGAGAATATGTTGGGGTTTTGGAGATGCTTTGTCTTCTTTATTTCAGTTTTTCTCTTGTACTCCTCTTCACACACGCTAGGCTCCTTCCATGGCAAGCTGTATGTAAGGTGTCACTGTTGTCAATGGCTACTTCCCGTCCTCTCAGTGAAAATGGTCCAAATGCTCTGTCACAGCACGGCTAATCATCTGTTGGTTCTCGATCATGTCGGAATAGAATCCCTTGATTCTTTTGCGTCTGTCACTACGCCCAACAATCGCGAGTTTGAAGCTCGTCACAGCCATTCAATCCTTGAATCCTACTCGGAATACCACAGACAAGGTTTAGACTTTCCGGATTCTCATGAATGCCGCCATCAATTCTAGCTTATACCACGAAGATTCTGATTAAGAAATCTAAGAGATATTCATTCAATCTAATGTAGAACGGAGGTGGTTGTCAGGCACACGTTCATGGATTGAGGAAGGTGATGAGTGTCATGGATCATCACCTTCTTCATAGTGAAGCGCGAATGAACATCTTAGATAGGAACAAGCGTGTTTGAATGGAAAACAGAGATAATTGCATTAATTCATCGAAACACAGCAGAGCTCCTCACCCCCAACAATACAGTTTAGAGACTCATGCCGTCAAAGAGTACAAAGTTCAGATCTAAAAATGTCATGAGATACAAAATAAATCTCTAAAAGTTGTTTAAATACTAAACTAGTAACCTAGGTTTACAGAAAATGAGTAAACTATGATAGATAGCGCAGAAATCCACTTCTGGGGCCCACTTGGTGTCTGCTGGGGCTGAGACTTAAGCTTCTCACGTGCCTGGGCTGTTTTGGGCATTCAACGCCAGGTTGTAACCTGTTTCTGGCGTTGAACTCCAACTTGTAACTTGTTTCTGGCGCTGGACGCCAGACTGCAACATGGAACTGGCGTTGAACGCCAGTTTACGTCATCTATCCTTGAGCAAAGTATGGACTAGTATATATTGCTGGAAAGCCCTGGATGTCTACTTTCCAACGCAATTAAGAGCGCGCCATTTGGAGTTCTGTAGCTCCAGAAAATCCACTTTGAGTGCAGGGAGGTCAGAATCCAACAGCATCAGCAGTCCTTTTTCAGCCTGAATCAGATTTTTGCTCAGCTCCCTCAATTTCAGCCAGAAAATACCTGAAATCACAAAAAAACACAAAAACTCATAGTAAAGTCCAGAAATGTGATTTTTAATTAAAAACTAATAAAAATATACTAAAAACCAACTAAATCATACTAAAAACTAAGTAAAAACAATGCCAAAAAGCGTATAAATTATCCGCTCATCACACCACCAAACTTAAATTGTTGCTTGTCCCCAAGCAACTAAAAACAAAGTAGGATAAAAAGAAGAGAATATACAATGAATTCCAAAAACATCTATGAAGATCAGTGTTAATTAGATGAGCGGGGCTATTAGCTTTTTGCTTCTGAACAGTTTTGGCATCTCACTTTATCCTTTGAAGTTCAGAATGATTGGCATCTATAGGAACTCAGAATCTAGATAGTGTTATTAATTCTCCTAGTTCAGTCTATTGATTCTTGAACACAGCTACTTTATGAGTCTTGGCCGTGGCCCTAAGCACTCTGTTTTCCAGTATTACCACCGGATACATACATTCCACAGACACATAACTGGGTGAACCTTTTCAGATTGTGACTCAGCTTTGCTAGAGTCCCCAATTAGAGGTGTCTAGGGTTCTTAAACACACTTTTCTTTTGCTTTGGACTTTGACTTTAACCGCTCAGTCTCAAGTTTTCACTTGACACCTTCACGCCACAAGCACATAGTTAGGGACAGCTTGGTTTAGCCGCTTAGGCCAGGATTTTATTCCTTTTGGCCCTCCTATCCACTGATGCTCAAAGCCTTGGGATCCTTTTTATTTACCCTTGCCTTTTGGTTTTAAGGGCTACTGGCTTTTTGCTCTTGCCTTTTGGTTTTAAGAGCTTTTGGCTCTTTCTGCTTGCTTTTTCTCTTTTTTTTTCGCTATTTTTTTTTTCTGCAAGCTTTGTTCTTCACTGCTTTTTCTTGCTTCAAGAATCATTTTTATGATTTTTCAGATTATCAAATAACATTTCTCCTTTTTCATCATTCTTTCAAGAGCCAACAATTTTAACATTCATAAGCAACAAATTCAAAAGACATATGCACTGTTCAAGCATTCATTCAGAAAACAAAGAGTATTGCCACCACATCAAAATAATTAAACTATTTTAAAATTTGAAATTCATGTACTTCTTTTTCTTTTTCAGAAAACAATTTTCATTTAAGAAAGGTGATGGATTCATAGGACATTCATATCTTTAAGACATAGACACTTAGATACTAGTGATCATATAGTAAAGACACAAACATAATTAAGCATGAAGCATAGTAAACGAAAAATAGGAAAATAAGAACAAGGAGATTAAGGAATGGGTCCACCTTAATGAGGGTAGCGTCTTCCTCTTCTTGAAGAACCAATGGTGCTCTTGAGCTCCTCTATGTCTCTTCCTTGCCTTTGTTGCTCTTTCCTCATAGCTCTTTGATCTGCAGTCAATTGCTCTACCACTGAATTATGGAAAAACAAAAGCAATGCTTTTACCATACCAAACTTAAAAGGTTTGCTCGTCCTCGAGCAAAAGAAGAAAGAAGTGGAGAAGATGGAGGAGATGGAAGTGTGTGAATGGGTGGGTTTGGGAGGAAAATGGTTTGAATTTGAATGGTGAGGTAGGTGGGGATCCTGTGGGGTCCACAGATCCAGTGGGGTCAAGGATTTAGCATCCCTGCTCCAATTAGGCGTATAAAATGCCCTTACTGTGCAATCCTGGCGTTTAACGCCAGACTGCTGCCTGTTTCTGGCATTAAACGCCGAAATGTAGCCTGTTTCAGGCGTTTAACGCCAGACTGATGCTTGTTTCTGGCGTTAAACGACAGCTTGGTGCTTGTTTCTGGCGTTAAACGCCAGACAGATGCTTGTTTATGGCGTTTAAACGCCAGAATGATCTTCCTCTAGGGTGTGCTATTTTTTATGCTGTTTTTCATTCTGTTTTTGATTTTCCATTTGTTTTTGTGACTTCACATGATCATCAACCTAAAGAAAACATAAAATAGCCATGGAAAATAAATAGATATAATTAAATAACATTGGGTGCCTCCCAACAAGCGCTTCTTTAATGTCAATAGCTTGACAGTGAGCTCTCATGGAGCCTCACAGATAATCAGAGCAAGGTTGGGACCTCCCAACACCAAACTTAGAAGTTGAATGTGGGGGTTCAACACCAAACTTAGAGTTTGGTTGTGGCCTCCCAACACCAAACTTAGAGTTTGACTGTGGGGGCTTTGGTTGACTCTGCAGTGAGAGAAGCTTTTCATGCTTCCTCTCCATGGTTACAGAAGGAGAACCTTGTGTCTTATAGTTTGCAATGTCTGCAAACCATAGAGCTTCCTGAATAGCAAACAATTGCTCATCCGGAAAGGTTTCAGAGATCTCAGTAGGAGGGAGGGATGCTTTTGCTACTGGTTCTATTCGGGACAGGTGATCAGCTACTTGATTCTCTGTCCCTTTTCTGTCTCTTATTTCTATATCAAACTCTTGCAGAAGCAACACCCATCTTATGAGCCTGGGCTTTGAATCCTGCTTTGTGAGTAGATATTTAAGAGCAGTATGGTCAGTGTACACAATCACTTTTGATCCTACTAAGTAGGATCTAAACTTGTCAATGGCATAAACCACTGCAAGTAATTCTTTTTCTGTGGTTGTGTAATTTTTCTGGGCATCATTTAAAACACTGCTAGCATAATAAATGACATGCAGAAGCTTGTTATGCCTCTGTCCCAATACTGCACCAATGGTATGGTCACTGGCATCACACATTAGTTCGAATGGTAATGTCCAGTCTGGTGCAGAAATAACTGGTGTTGTGACCAGCTTAGCTTTCAGGGTCTCAAACGCCTGCAGACACTTTGTGTCAAACACAAATGGCGTGTCAGCAGCTAGCAGATTGCTCAGAGGTTTTGCAATTTTTGAAAAATCCTTTATAAACCTCCTATAGAATCCTGCATGCCCCAGAAAGCTTCTGATTGCCTTAACATTGGCAGGTGGTGGTAATTTTTCAATTACATCAACTTTAGCTTGATCCACCTCTATTCCCTTGTTTGAAATTTTATGCCCAAGGACAATCCCTTCAGTCACCATAAAGTGACATTTTCCCAGTTTAAAACTAGGTTGGTCTCTTGGCATCTTTTCAGAACAAGTGCTAAATGGTTAAGGCAGGAGCTGAGTGAGTCTCCAAATACTGAAAAGTCATCCATGAAGACTTCCAGAAACTTCTCTACCATATCAGAGAAGATAGAGAGCATGCACCTCTGAAAGGTTGCAGGTGCATTACACAGACCAAAAGGCATCCTTCTGTAGGCAAACACTCCAGAAGGACATGTGAATGCTGTTTTCTCTTGGTCCTGAGGATCTACTGCAATTTGGTTGTAACCTGAATAGCCATCCAAAAAGCAGTAATATTCATGACCTGCTAGTCTCTCTAGCATCTGGTCTATGAATGGTAAAGGAAAATGATCCTTCCTGGTGGCTATATTGAGCCTTCTGTAGTCAATACACATACGCCACCTTGTAAATGTTCTTGTAGGAACCAGTTCATTCTTTTCATTATGAACCACTGTCATTCCTCCCTTCTTAGGGACAACATAGACAGGGCTCACCCAGGGGCTATCAGAAATAGGATAGATAATCCCAGCCTCTAGTAACTTAGTGACCTCTTTCTGCACCACCTCCTTCATGGCAGGATTTAGCCGCCTCTGTCGTTGAACCACTGGCTTAGCATCATCCTCCAATAAGATCTTGTGCATGCATCTGGCTGGGCTAATGCCCTTAAGATCACTTATGGACCACCCAAGAGCTGTCTTGTGTGTCCTTAGCACCTGAATTAGTGCTTTCTCTTCCTGTGGCCCTAAAGCAGAGCTTATGATTACAGGAAAAGTGTCACCTTCTCCCAGAAATGCATATTTTAGGGATGGTGGTAGTGGTTTGAGCTCGGGTTTAGGAGGTTTCTCCTCTTCCTGAGGAGTTTTCAGAGGTTCTTTTATTACCTCTGGTTCCTCCAGATCAGGCTGAACATCTTTAAAAATGTCCTCAAGCTCTGATTCGAGACTTTCAGTCATATGGACCTCTTCCACCAGGGAGCCAATAATATCAACGCCCAGGAAGTCGTCGCCCAGGAAGTCGTCTGATGTGTCTGGGTGTTGCATAGCTTTGACAACATTCAACTTAAACTCATCCTCATTGACTCTCAGGGTTATCTCCCCTTTTTGGACGTCAATGAGGGTTCGTCCAGTTGCTAGGAATGATCTTCCTAGAATGAGAGTTGCACTCTTATGCTCCTCCATTTCCAGCACTACAAAGTCAGTAGGGAAGGCAAATGGCCCAACCTTGACAATCATGTCCTCAATTATGCCCGATGGGTGTTTAATGGAGCCATCAGCAAGTTGAAGACAGATCCGGGTTGGTTTGACCTCTTCAGTCAAGCCAAGCTTTCTGATAGTGGATGCAGGAATTAGGTTGACGCTTGCCCCAAGATCACATAGAGCTGTCTTGGTGCAGTTACCCTCTAATATGCATGGTATCATAAAGCTCCCGGGATCTTTAAGCTTTTCTGGGAAGCTTTTCAGAATGACTGCACTGCATTCTTCAGTGAGGAGAACTCTTTCAGTTTCTCTCCAATCCTTCTTATGACTCAAGATATCTTTCATGAAATTGGCATAAGGGGGTATTTGCTCAAGTGCCTCTGCAAACGGAATCTTTATTTCAAGAGTCCTGAGATAATCTGCAAAGCGGGCAAATTGCTTATCCTGCTCCTCTTTGCGGAGTTTTTGAGGATAAGGCATCTTGGCTTTGTATTCCTCAACCTTAGTTGCTGCAGGTTTATTTCCTACAGAGGTAGGTTGAGAAGCCTTCTTGAGGGATTTATTATCAGCACTTGCAGGTGTCTGATCCCTTACTGGCATTTGAAAGCCAGGGTTGGAAGCTGGAGTGGCGTTAGACGCCAACTCCTCATATGTTCCTGGTGCCTGAACGCCAGAACTGTGCTTCCTTTGGGCGTTCAACTCCAGATCCTTGCTTGTTTCTGGCGTTGAACGCCAGTCCTGAGCATGGTCTGGGCGTTCAGCGCCAGCCTTCCACCCAATTTCTGGCGTTTTAGCGCCAGAATTATTTTTCCCTGGGATCTAACTGTCCTCAGGTGGATTTTGGGTGGTTTGCTCATTTCTTGGCTTCTTGCTGCCTTGAGGTGGGGTATTTAATGTCTTCCCGCTTCTTAATTGAACTGCTTGGCATTCTTCCATTATTTGTTTTGACAGCTGCTGCTTTGTTTGCTTCAATTGTTCTTCCATATTTATATTATCCATCCTTGTCTCTTGTAGTCTATCCTTGAATTCGGCTAACTGCGTTGTTAGAAAGTCCAATTGCTGATTGAATTCAGCAGCTTATTTTATAGGACTGAGTTTAGCAGTTACTGTTTTAACCTCTTCTTTCATGGAAGGGTCACTTCTTAGGTATAGATGCTGATTTCTGGCAACTGTATCAATGAGCACTTGAGCTTCTTGAATTGTCTTTCTCATGTGGATAGATACACCAGCTGAGTAATCTAGAGAAATCTGAGCTCTTTCTGTAAGCGCATAATAGAAGATGTCTAACTGAACCCACTCTGAAAACATTTCAGAGGGGCATTTTCGTAGGATCTCTCTGTATCTCTCCCAGGCATCATAAAGAGATTCATTATCTCCTTGTTTAAAGCCTTGGATGTTCAGCCTTAGCTGTGTCATCCGTTTTGGAGGAAAGTATTGATTCGGGAATTTTTCTGTCAGCTGTTTCCATGTCCTTATGCTAGCCTTAGGTTGGTTATTTAACCACCTCTTGGCTTGGTCTTTTACAGCAAATGGAAACAGTAATAATCTGTAGACATCCTGATCTACTTTCTTATCATGTACTGTGTCAGCAATTTGTAAAAACTGTGCCAGAAACTCTGTAGGTTCTTCCTGTGGAAGACCGGAATACTGGCAGCTTTGCTGCACCATGATAATGAGCTGAGGATTCAACTCAAAGCTATTGACTCCAATGGAGGGTATGCAGATACTACTCCCATATGAAGCAGTAGAGGGGTTAGCATATGACCCCAGGGTCCTTCTGGACTGTTCATTTTCACTTAGATCCATGATGGAGAAAGGGAGATGATGTAAAATAAAAAAACTATTTTTATTTATTTATTTATTTATTTATTTCGAAAATGAAATAAATTAAAATAAAATAAATAAAAATGGTTGAAAATTTTTGAAAAAATGAGGAGAGAGAAAGTGGTTAGGAAGTTTTGAAAAGGATATGATGATTTTTGAAAAAGGTTTTAAATTTTGAAATAAAAATCTGAATTTTAAAGGTAAATTTTGAAAATTTGCTTTAAAATAGAGAGAAAAGATATTTTTGAATTTAAAGAGGAGAGAGAAAAACAATAAGATAGCACAAGATTTAAAATTTTTAGATCTAATGCTCCTTGTTTTTGAAAATTTTGGAGGGAAAACACCAAGGAACACCAAACTTAAAAATTTTAAGATCAAGATACAAGGAAAACTCAAGAACACTTTGAAGACTCACAAGAACACAAGAACATGAAGAAAGAACACCAAACTTAAAATTTTTAGAAAACCAAACTAAAATTTTCGAAAACCAAAGGGAAATCAACAAGAAAACACCAAACTTAAAGTTTGGCACAAAATTTAATAGACAAATTATTTTTTTTTTAAAAAAAAGAAGATTTTGAAAAGAGTATACCAAATTGCCACGAACTTAGACCAACTCTCTAGCCAATTGGGCAGTAAATGTAACACTTGTTTTGAAGAAGTATTTTTTTTTTTGAATACTAATGTTTTGAAAAGGCACAGGAAAACAAGAAAAATCACAAAACAAGAAAAACCAGAGATCAAACAAGAAAAAGTCAATAAAATAAAAAAAATAATTTTTGAAAAAAAAAATTTTTTTTGAAAGAGAAAATAAGGATTCTAAAATTTTAACCAAAAACAATAACAAGAGACTCTAAACCAAAAAGAAAAATTTTTCCTAATCTAAGCAACAAAATAAACCGTCAGTTGTTCAAACACGAACAATCCCCGGCAACAGCGCCAAAAACTTGGTGCACAAATTATGTATCACACGTTTCACAACTCGTACCACTAACCAGCAAGTGCACTGGGTCGTCCAAGTAATATCTTACGTGAGTAAGGGTCGAATCCCACGGAGGTTGTTGGTTTGAAGCAAGCTATGGTTATCTTGTAACTCTTAATCAGGATATAATATCAATAATAATTCATAGTTTTAATTGTAAAAAGTCAAGGGCATAAAACAAATACTTGTTACTCAATAATGGAGAATATGTTGGGGTTTTGGAGATGCTTTGTCTTCTTTATTTCAGTTTTTCTCTTGTACTCCTCTTCACACACGCTAGGCTCCTTCCATGGCAAGCTGTATGTAAGGTGTCATCGTTGTCAATGGCTACTTCCCGTCCTCTCAGTGAAAATGGTCCAAATGCTCTGTCACAGCACGGCTAATCATCTGTTGGTTCTCGATCATGTCGGAATAAAATCCCTTGATTCTTTTGCGTCTGTCACTACGCCCAACAATCCCAAGTTTGAAGCTTGTCACAGCCATTCAATCCTTGAATCCTACTCGGAATACCACAGACAAGGTTTAGACTTTTTGGATTCTCATGAATGCCGCCATCAATTCTAGCTTATACCACGAAGATTCTGATTAAGAAATCTAAGAGATATTCACTCAATCTGATGTAGAACGGAGGTGGTTGTCAGGCACACGTTCATGGATTGAGGAAGGTGATGAGTGTCATGGATCATCACCTTCTTCATAGTGAAGCACGAATGAACATCTTAGATAGGAACAAGCGTGTTTGAATGGAAAACACAGATAATTGCATTAATTCATCGAAACACAGCAGAGCTCCTCACCCCCAACAATGGAGTTTAGAGACTCATGCCGTCAAAGAGTACAAGGTTCAGATCTAAAAATGTCATGAGATACAAAATAAATCTCTAAAAGTTGTTTAAATACTAAACTAGTAACCTAGGTTTACAAAAAATGAGTAAACTATGATAGATAGCACAGAAATCCACTTTTGGGGCCCACTTGGTGTGTGCTAGGGCTGAGACTTAAGCTTCTCACGTGCCTGGGCTGTTTTGGGCGTTCAACGCCAGGTTGTAACCTGTTTCTGGCGTTGAACTCCAACTTGTAACTTGTTTCTGGCGCTGGACGCCAGACTGCAACATGGAACTGGCGTTGAATGCCAGTTTACGTCATCTATCCTTGAGCAAAGTATAGACTATTATATATTGCTGGAAAGTCCTAGATGTCTACTTTCCAACGCAAGTGAGAGTGTGCCGTTTGGAGTTCTGTAGCTCCAGAAAATCCACTTTGAGTGCAGGGAGGTCAGAATCCAACAGCATCAGCAGTCCTTTTTCAGCCTGAATCAGATTTTTGCTCAGCTCCCTCAATTTCAGCTAGAAAATACCTGAAATCACAGAAAAACACACAAACTCATAGTAAAGTCCAGAAATGTGATTTTTAATTAAAAACTAATAAAAATATACTAAAAACCAACTAAATCATACTAAAAACTAAGTAAAAACAATGCCAAAAAGCGTATAAATTATCCGCTCATCAGAGATTCTGATTCTGATGGGTCATACTAAGCAATTTATTGCTTAATATGTACTTATGTATACTTAAGTTTTCTTCTTCACCTTTTTATTTGTAAGTAATACTTATTTTTTTGTTAATTTGTCAGTCTCTTACATTTTTCTTATATTGATTTTGATGGGTATATTGACTCTACTTAACTAATTTATTTTTGTAGGAATAAGGAATTTATTGATCTTAAAGATACATCGAGTAAGAATTTGCTTAGATAATTTGAGGCTAAGAGACAAAGGATTGTAATTGAATGCAATAAATATGAATGGAAGCTGCAGCTGATAATGACAAGGAGAAATCTGAGCAAAGGGTGGATAAACCAAAAAGTCAATTGGAGATGCGTGCAACCAAAGAGCAGAAAAAATCCATGTCAAAGAAGCTGGATTTTAGTCATTTGCAAAGCACATTCGATTCTATTAGCAAAAGGACTAATTTCACGCCTACCACCTTGGAAGTACAGCCAAACATTCCTTCGCAATAGCCAAAAAATAAAAAAAGAAAGGAGCTATTGACTGTGCCTACTGGTGAGAAAGTCAAGAATAGAGTGCAGGGTGGAAAATCAACACATGGCTTGAAGAAGTCTAAGCCTACAAACATGGAGGCAGATGAACTTACAAGGAAGCTCGAAGCAATTCGTAAAAGGAACAGCAACGTGCCAACAAGTGTAAGCCAAGAGCGGAGTTGTCCAAGTGTTACTCAACTCACAATAAACCAAGGGCAGTAGCAGAATATTCAACTCACAGATGAAGAGACTCAAACAGGCAAGATGACACAACTTTGCCTACTCCTAAAACTACCTCACAAAATGAAAGTGCAATGTTGGAGCAAGGAATATCATCAACAAAGGGTAAGAGGATGCCAGGAGTAAAGTCTACAACAATTGATGAATTCTTAAGGAAAATGGGATAGACGTGGAAATTGAAGGACCAAGCACTGAACTAAGTGATTACGGGGAAGAAAACATGGCACTTGATAAAGACTATTATCAACATGTGATGGAGGACATTGATGATGAAGAAGGTATTGTTTTGCTACTTTTCTATCTTCTTTTGTAAATTGTAATGCTTCTTTTTTCAATTGGCATTACTAATTAGTCCTTAATCTCTTTCCTAATGAACGAAACTAGGAGAGGCAAAGAAGAAGAAAACCCCTGGAAAAACAACTTGCAAGAAGATTTATGCAAGGACTATGGAAAAGCGGGAAGAAGTCACTTTTGATATTGGACAGCCCGTAGGACCAACCGATCAAAGTGTTTCTAATTTAACTAGTTTTGTTGGCACTATTGGTAGAAATAAAAGATTCGTTAGTCTTTTGTACACTAGTTGGCATGTTGTTCCTCCTAAAGCTAAGAAGTTCATGTGGGACTATGTTAACATAAGACACTCGATAATTATTGATTTCGATTTTTATATTTAGCACAAGAGCATATAACAATTACTTATAATCATGCAGACCAAGTTTATCCTCCTAGACAGTGGAGAAAAGTGGGTAATGCAAGCGATTCGAGATGCTTAGAAGCGGTTCAAAGGAAAGATTAAGCAGAAGCACTTCGTTCCCTATGATACTATTGAAGATATGGTGAATAATCGACCCCCACAAGTACCAAAAAGTGGATTCATAAAATTGATCTATTATTGGAGTCATCTTCTAATCCAGGTAAAAGACTATATATGATGAATTTTCATGTGTACGCTTTGTTTCTAACATGTGGTTCAGCTCCTTCACCTTTTTTCTCTTTGGTTTCTTTGCTGTTTAGCATTTTATAGCTGCCAAAACGGTTGTTGCCTATTTTACTAAATGGACTACGACGGTTACAGATCTGAATTTTATCCATGCTTTATTTTTTTATCGGTTTTTGTTTTCTGTGCTTTTGACTGTTGTGGTTTTGTGGCTCTGCTTTTTTTGGTTTTCTTTTGAATCTTCTAATTGTTCATCTCTGGTTGCTAATCTGATGAAGTTCATTTGCATTTCTTACTCATGGATTAAGGAATTATTATTATTCTTATTCATGGATTAAGGAATCAGAAAGAGAATGTAGTAGTAGCAGTGACAGAGAGAACAAAAAATCCTAATCAATTAACACTAGAATACAGAAGAGAACTTAATCATAATGCACACTAGACTAAGGCGCATTATTTACGCAACTAGAGAAAGTAACCACAATACTATAGAAGCTGCCAGAATTAGTTAAGAACTTCTAACTACTTTTTGACACAGTTTTGATTTACACAGTTATCATCTGCCATTATAATTTCAATACTATCGTTAATCTGAATTATATTGTTATAACTATAGCTAGGAATTATAATAGACAACTAATACCTTCAATAATGTGCAGATGAACTTTCATTTTTTAAAAAGAAAATCTAGTAAATTGAAATAAATATTACCTATATTGTTGTACTAGTTCAAAATTGAAACTAAACAGGGAAACTAGTTGTATGAATCATTGATCTTATACTACTAGTAGTTGTGGTAACATCTTGTACTTGTGCCATGTGGCTCAAGTTTGAAAATTGAGTCCATTTATTATTAGTTACTGTCTTTCATCCTCATCGCATCTGCTTCTTAATAAACGTAAACTCCACATAGCCACTTTTAGTTGGACTTTGATCATCTTAAACCGTGATCAACAAGGCATCTGCAAACCAGAAGAACAGGGAGAGTTGTGCCGGTTGGTCACTGGTTTCACGGGAATCTTATATGATATTCTTTGTTATCTCTTAGCTACAATGGTTTTTTTTTCTATCTAATTTTTAAAGGCAGGGTTAATATTTAACGAGTGAATGTGACATATTTTTCAGTGCTTTAGCTTAATAATGTAGCCTTGCTAGTAGATATGCCCAATTCATTATGCTGCACGTGTTAGTAATTATACGCTAACTTTTTATTCACTTCCACTCAATAAGTCAAAGAAACAAGCAACACAAGGAAAAACAAAAGTTTCCACATCGCATGGGGCCAATCAATTTCAGAAGAGTACGAGTGGCTATGGTAAAGTTCTTTAATATGAAATAGAAAATTTATATTCATTAGGATTTATATTTGCATAAATTAAAGGAAGAAACCGAAGTAAGATCTTGTTTTGCAGCGAGCGACAAAGAAAACAAACGAGGAACCAAAAAGGTTTGAGATGTTCATTGCTACCCAAACAAGTCAGAAGAGGAAAGAAGTGGATGAGGAAACATAGACTGCTGTTGTAAGAGTTCATTGAATCATTCATAATTACATTTCAAATTTAGGATATGGTAACTAATTCAACTTTTAATTGTTTCTTCTATGCAGGAAGACTTCCAACACCGCCAAGCTGCTGGTGAAACAAAAGAGGAAGCATTTGAGGCTTTATTTGGGAAAGAACAACTAGGTCGGGTAAAGTTGTATGGAAGATCTGTGACAAAATGTGATTTAAAAAAACATGCTAAAATTAATGAAATCAAGAATCAGCACAAAGAGGAAGTGTCTGGTCTGAAGGATAAACTTGAACACATGGAGGCCAAACAGCAAAAATAAGAGGAAGAGATTCATGGATTGCGAAATATGGTCAAGTTAATACTGCAGCGATCGAAACCTGAATGAGGCTAGAAGAACTAGAAGCTTTATTATAAGACGCCCAACAGTCTCTGATTGATGCGAATAGCGGCCATGGATCAACTCATTTTCCGAACTTGGAAGTGGTATGTCCTTATCTGTTCCCTGTTCCATAGTTTTTTGCTTGCATTTACATTAATTGCTATGGCTGGAAATTATATGTTGTTGGCTTTATTAACACCGAAGTTGTATTGCTATGGCTGAAATTTGTTTGTGTAATTCTGGTTGTTGTATTTCTAATTTTTTGCACTTGGTACAAATGAATTTGTCCCTATATCTAATTTAAGTGTGAAAGTCTGGTTAATTAGTGCATGAACAGTGCTATAGGGACATATCAGGATTGTGTTAAAGGAAATGGAAGAAAAAAATACCTGCAGATTTTCATGGTTTGAATGAAATAAGATAATGCATAATTCTTTGAATTCACCTCTTTTGTTGTGACCATGTTATTTTTTTTTTGTATATGCTTTCTTGGTTTACTATGTCTACGTAGTGTTCCCTTCATTGCAAGCTCAAGTGGAAAAATCTTATGAAATGTTGCTTTTGGTTTTAACAGAATAACATTACTTTTTTTTCATAATTACGAATGTCATTATGAATATTTTTCTAACTATTTTTCTATATAATTATGCAGGGTAACTATAAGAACCGGGGTTTTCACGAATAAAATGATGTAAATACCCAAATTTAGTTCCGAAAAGTTAGAATGAGAATTTGGGGATTTAAATATGATTTTTGGACTCAGTAGGTCTTTCCGAGTCAGAAAAGGTGTTTTCTGCAAAAAACCGTGAAAAACTGCAAATCGGTAGTTGAACCGGTTGAACCGATTTAAGTCTGCCCGGTACTATGCGAGAAAAAGTGAAAACAGTCGAAAACCTTAGAAAAATATTAGGAATGAGAAACCGGGCGTTAGTGATAAAGGTTTGACCCAAAGTTGGGCCGAACGGGCTAAAAATACTAAAGGGTTGGACCGGACCCATGTTGGGCCCAAGCCCAACTTATATAAGTCTCCTTTAATGAGCTTTCAGCTCATTTTCATTAAAGAGAGAAAGGGAGTTCGGTTATGGGAGAAGAGAGAAGAGAAGCCATGGGAGCACTATTCATCCTCCACTTCCAGGAGCCATAACTTGAGCTACGGAGCTCTAATTGACGAGCCGTTTGTGGCCATGTGAAGCTCTCGTTGAGATCTATGTTTCTATCCAAGAAAATCCGGTAAAAAACTGCATCTCACTTTCCAGTTTTGTGCCTTAGATTTCTGCATTTTTGAGGTTATGGTTTTGATTAGATTTTGTGGTTTTGCTTATTTAGGTGATCTCTAGTAGCGGGTAATTATTGGATTTTACCTCTAATCTCGTTGGGTAAGGTAAGGTTTCACTAAAGCCTTGTGTTTAGTTGTTTTAAGTATCTTAGGTTTTGATTTTGGTGATATATGTGTTGTTAGCTTGAGCTTTGGTGTTTGTTGGAGTTGGTTGAGGTTTTGGATCAAGTTTGGAGGTTTCGTTTTGGTGTTTGGAGCATTTAGGAATTAGCTAAGGTATGGTTTCGGTTTCCTTAGCTTTATGTAATATGTAATGTTTTTGGAAGCTTAGGCTAGTTGACCTTAAGATAGGATTGAATGTTATTGGTGTATGAATATTTAAATGTGAATTGATGATAATTGTTGGTTGTATTGGATTAGTATGGTTGATGATGATTATTGGAAATTGTTGATGTTAATGAGTATTGATGATTAGGGTTGTTGATGGGGATTGATTGATGTTGTGGTGGTGTTGTGTGGAAGGAGTTGGAATAATAATGATAATGATTATATGATTTGATGATGATTATTGGTTTTTTAATTATTATGAAGGTTGATGATGAATGTGAGACTTATTGTTGTTGATGGAGGTTTGTGATATGGTTGATGATTATAAATGCCTATTGATGTTGTTGGTAAATAGAGATGATTGTTTAAGAGTTGAAAAATTGAGATATTGAATGATGAGATTTGTTATGGTTGTTGAGAATTGGAATGGTGGTATTAAGGAAATTGGATGTGATGATAGATTGAATTTAGAGTTGGATGAAGTGAGTATTAAATGGTTTATATGATTGAATAGTTGAAGTGGTTGAGAAATATTTGGTATGGACCCTTGATGTTGTTTGGTATTGTTTGGGATATGATTAGTTTGGCTTGAATTGTGAATTTTGGTGAAGTTGAGGATTTGTGATTTTTGGTAAAAATGAATTTTTAGTGAACTTTGGCAGATCATAACTTGAGCTTCGATTTTTGAAATTTATTGAAATTTGATTTAAATTAAAGTTCATTGAAAACTCTTCAAATCGATAATAAGTTTGTACAATCTGGATTTTTGTGGAGGAAGTTATGATTATTCAAAGTTTGGTGTCGAAATCTGAAATTCTGCAGAGTTGCAGAATTTTATGATTTCTGATATGTGCGCACGCATAACCTTGCAAAAATCTCATCATGTGCGTACACACATCAATGAAGAATTGCAACCTGTGCGGACGCACAGCCCTATGCGCACGCACAAGTCAGGGAGGGGTCGTCTGTTGGGAGCGCTAGCACACCCAGTGCGAGTGAATAGACCATACAAGTTTTTATAACTGTGCGTACGCACGCTCCTATGCATACGCACACTTTCAAAATTTCTTGGGCGTGCGCACGCACACGCCCTGTTTCTCAAATTTCACTTTTTTTCAACTATTCTACCTTCCCAACAAGGTTGTAAGCTTCTGTGACACCATTTTAAGACCTTTGGGCTTATTTTTGGGTGTTAGAACATGGAAAAGGTCTTAGGAGGTCTGAGTTGGTAGTATTTTGGAAAGTTAGAGAACGGAGGTTTAGGTTTCTGGTGTATTGAGGATGGGTTTGGTAGAGTGAGAAGGAATGGGGGTATATGAATTGAGAGATTGACGAACTAGTGAGTTTGGAACGGAAAGTTATGAATTGATGATGGTTGTGACGAGATAAGGACTTGGAAAGAAATTAATATGGTTAATGGAATGAGTATGAGTGGAAGTGTGCTATGAGCAATGACCTATGTGATTATGATATGTATGGTTCTCCGTCGTAGGGGCTGTGGCAGTCTTCCGCCTACATTCGGATGTGAGGGTTGAAGCTGGGCTTCTCACTGATATTTCTCGCAACCAGAGGAAGGTGGTAGGGCACTCTTCCTCGGAATATTTCCCTCTGAAAGGAGAAGGTGGTAGGGCACTCATCCCTCGGAATTATTCCTCCTGAAAATGCGACTTCTCTCTGATTGCAAGGTGGTAGGGCACTAACCCATGGAATTATATGACAGCCAGAGGAAGGTGGTAGGGAACTCTCTCTCGGAATATTTCCCTCTGAAAGGAGAAGGTGGTAGGGCACTCATCCCTCAGAATTTTCCTCCTTATGCGCAATAGAGAGACTAATCCGGGAGTTGTCGACTGGATTTTCTGTCGGGTTTGGCGATAACCGACATGTGATATCACAGCCAATAGGACAGACATTCATCATATGCATCTTCTATATGCTTGCTTGCTTTGTTTACTTGAGTTTGCCTAATTGTATAACATGCCTACCTGCTTCTTAAACTACTTGTTGTATATGAATATTATCTGTGTTTTACTTGTTTGCATCAACTGTGATTGTCTGGTGCTGAGGAGGTTAGGTAGGCAGTGGCGATGGGATCGCATGGAGGTTAGGTTTGCGAGGGCTGTGGGATACAGCGCTGTAATTAGTATTAGTTAGAATTCGCCTAAGTTTAGATAACCCGGTTTATGGTTTAAATTCTCTAAATATTTATTTATTTTGTTCTAAGCTTGAATATCCGTATGTGATGTGAAGTTCTAGGATTTCCTTCAGCGTCCTGGAGCCTTACATCTTACATCATTGGGCACAGTTACCATACTGAGAACCTCCGGTTCTCATTCTATACGTTGTTGTTGTTTTTCAGATGCAGGTCGCAACCCACCGCAGTGAGTTGGGTGATGGTAGCAGAGCGGAAGATCTTATTCTATTTTGTTGTTATCCTAGTTATTTTTAACTTGTACTCTCACTTTTATATTTGTTTAGCCTAGAGGCTTTTATTTGAGAGAACAAAACTTGTATAAGCCCTTTCGAACTCTAGTTTTCTAGTTGTCTGTATATATGGCTAGCCGGCTTAAACTCCGCGAGCTGTGGCTAGATTCTTATAATATTATGCTATGATATTTTGCTATATTATATCTATTTCTTGTGCTTTAAGTTAGCTTCTCCATTTATGCATTTTGCGCTTTTCATACCCTAACTTTGAGCTTTATTCCTTCATCGGATTTCTAGATTATATTATTCTTTCTATATAAATATATATAAGCCTTAGAATTGTTGTAACCTTTGGTTAACCCTTGTTTTACGGCTAGAGGTAAGGATTGGGTTAATTATTGGGGTGTTACAGTAACAATGAAGATTAAACAATGAAGATTAAGCTGATAATTATTGTGGTTTATTGGCTAAGATAGAGTACTGTTTAGAATCTTTACATGTATGGTTAACTAATGACTTTTATTAGAAGATACTTATGTATGTAGGATATATTTTTTTGTAGAATATTAGTAGTAAATTCTAAGTGATATTATGATTATTTTGATATGGCTATGCTTACTTTAGTGTGAGATGTAAGACTTTTTAAAATTAACTTTATTTTAGTACTTTTGAATTATTATTATAAATATATTTTGGTTAGAGATAATTATTATTTAAAAAATTATTTAGTATAATTATGTATTTATTTTTATTTTATGATATTCAACTCATTTAAATAAAAATGCAGAATTATTATACATGTAATCATATTAACTATTATGTTGTATTAATAACTATTAGATAATTATTAACTATTATATATATATATATATATATATATATATATATAGAGAGAGAGAGAGAGAGAGAGAGAAAAAACGAGACCTAAGGCTACACTTATATACAGTAGCTATATTATACAAAAAAAAAAATGAGGGACCTAAGGCTACACCTAAAAAAAGTAGCCATGGTATACAATGTGGCTATGCTTTACAGGTGATGCAGTAGCGTTGAAAAGCGTAGCCTTTGTTCCTGGACAGCATCACTTGAAAAGCGCACCCTATTCCCAAATGCCAAAAGCGTAGCCCTTGGTGCAAAAAGCGTAGCGCTGAAAAGCGTAGCCTATTCTGGTAAAAATGGAAGCTGAAAAGCGTAGCCTTTGCTCCTGGACAGCATCACTTGAAAAGCGCACCCTATTCCCAAACGCCAAAAGCATAGTCCTTGGTGCAAAAAGTGTAGCCTTTGAGAATAGGCAACGGCCGAATAGGAATCACTCCAAAAAACGTAGCCGAAGCCCAGAAAGCGTAGCCGTAGCCTAAGGCATCATTTTTTTTTTTTTGCACTTTTGGGTACACTTTTCAAGTGTACCTGAATAGGTGTTTTTCTTGTAGTGTTTAAATAGTAGTTATTCAAATATCATTAAAAAATTTGAATTAAATACACAAATTATTTACTAAATACAAAAATTTGTTTGTCACTTGAAAAATAACAATATTTTTTAATTATTTTTTATTATATTTTAAATTATTTAAAAATTTATTTGTCATTCTTATTTTTAAAAATTATTTTTATCAATAATATGAAGTTTTAGATACTATTTTAGTATATTACCCTAACATATATATTAACATTCTATAAGTAAATAATAGTGTATAATTTTGAATGAAGAGAATTTTTTATATTAATTATTTATTGTATCAAATATATATTACTCTTACGTAGAATGAATCTTTGGTGATGTATGTCTATGGCTCCATGCAAGATGACGTTTGTGTGTGTCATCAGTGTGTATATAGATAAATATGCTATAATTATTAAGTAGGCAATTCCTGGCAGATTGGATTACGATGCATTTGTTATTGTTAGTAGCTAGGTAGGATATCATTGAAAAGAAGTGACCAATAATCTTCAAAATTGTCAACGAGCATTGAGCTATGTTCAAACAAAACACAAAAAAGGAACAGCTTCAAGGTTAAGATCAAACGTAAGGAATTCCAAAACGTGGTTGTGATAATCGTTGCAATTTGGTACACTTCGCAAAAAGGCATAAGGTATAAAATTAATGCTAATGCAAAAACAAGTTTAATTAATTTTGTGGATATGTGTGTTTGACATTAATAATAATGGCATGCCTAGCTAGAGGCGTACGACTTATGACGGTGTCAGTACGTAGTAGTAATATTACCAAAGAAATATAAAAGGAACATTTATTAATAGTCATATCATGTCATTATCGTCAGCCTTATCTACACTAATATTAATATATGTTTTTTTTTTTTTGGTTTGCACTAGGGTATCCATCAGGCCGGAAGCCCAATGACTAATTCTTCGGATCCTGCAGAGGCACATAAAGTGGGTTACCCTCCCAAACAAGCAAGCTCCATTGTCATCCTCCAGTGAGTATCAAACCCAGAAAAGATGGTTAAGGGACACAGATCCTCATCCATCTGTGCCAACTTACGTTGGTAATATTAATATATGTTACTGACCCGAGTTCTGGCTCCTACGGTTCAATGATAACTCGATCCAGAAGCTAAGTCATTCTTTTTAGGCCCAAGATCTTGGCGCCTACTAAATCAACGAATTACTAATCAATATTCAAATTTAAATATCAATCATATCTCAATCAATTAGAAAATAATATAAGATAATCAAATTTATATAAAGAAAATTTGCAAGTTCTCTCAGATATATTATACACACTACTAAAATTCTATCTCTGAAATTTATTTTGACTTGAGTATTGGAGTATTTTTATAAGTAACTTTCTCTACCATTCATCGGACCAAAAATTATGAAGCTTACTAGCTAAAGTATTATGGACTCCAATATTTCAAGTAACTCACGAACATTGGCACCATCTATAGAATCCACAGCGAAAAAAGCTTAATAGTATTACAATAAATTCGGGTTGAGACAACCTTTTAAAAATGTTTCCTGTAATAAGAAAAAGCGATGCCTTTGATCAAAGACAACACTTTTTAATAAAATGCAACGCTTTTGGGGGATTGACTATACGATCATTATGTTTGGTCTAAGACAACGCTTTTTGCATCAAAGAAAATTATTTTCTTAGCAACTCTTGAAAAACATTATCTTTTCTTCAATATAAAACAACTTTGAGTAAGGGTTGCCTTAAAGTTTTCAAAAGCAACGTTGGCAAACTACTTTATTGTAAATGAAAACATGTGTGAAGTGTTGTCTTTTTTAATATCTAAGCAATACTTGTTTAAGTTTTTCCGTGTTTTCTTTTTAGATATTTAAAGTAACACTTATCTAAATTTGTTTGGAATTATCTTTTTGGAAGGATATATAACACACTCTAATAAAATTTAATTATTTAAACTAAATTTAATGGATAGAAAGAGAGGATAAGCTAATATATTGCATATACATTAAGTTAAAAATTTGTTTCAAATGTAACTAAGTAACTTTTAAATACTTATACTTGCAGTTGCCAATTCAAATCAAAATACACATAACTAAACAAAAAAATACATGTTTTCTCTTCTGTTATTCTTCCCTTGTCCAATTCATTAACACTCTTTCTCAGTTCTTCAATAAATTAAATTTTAGATATCAAAGAATATTATTTTTATGGGTTGTAAAAAATTTTGTTATCTTTGTCCTGTTTAAAGGCAATTGGCTAAAAATTTTGTCTTTGCCTATCTAAGATAACTTTTGTTAAATGTTGCTTCGAGTAAGAGATACCTTAGGCAAAAAATGTTATAGTGTGGCTTCCATATCAATGGATGACCAATACTCACTTGAAGAGAATGGGGAATACAATCCCCTGGGAACTACCAAGCGTCAAACACGACAAGAATCCCAAGCGTGGTATACAAGGCAGTGACACCTAGTCACTAGCCACAGAGCAGCCAAAACTCGTACCATGAAGCTGGATCATGTTCTCTTGGTGGGACGGGAACCAACATCACCCAAATCTTTCAAGAGCTATGACACAAGTTGTAGAATTTAGAAACAGAGGTTACTGCCTGAGATTGCTACCAACCAGTACTGAGATTTGAAGTGCACTCGAGGACACAACCTCAGGGGAGGCATCACTCCAGATCGCAAGAACGGAAAACCAGCAGACGCCAAGGAAGGAACGACTAACTCCACCCCTACAATAAAGAAATAAGATCTCCAAATTGTGAACGGCACAAATGCTACCATAGGGGGAACGACAGATCCCTCGACAGGGAAAAGAAGGCAGCACAATGAACCTGTTGTCATGGGGGCCACCCCTTTCAATGAAAGAGTCCTCCGAGTTTGCCTACCGAAACATTTTGACAAGTCAACAGATATGCATTATGATGGAACCAATGACCCATAGGATCATCTAACCTCCTTCAAGGCATGGATGTATCAAATGGTTAAACTCCCTGCCATAATGATCCATTGCATACTTCTAAGACATATCCTAGAGTTCTTAGCACAATTCACCACAGGGATTGCCAAGGCAAAACATCCCATTAACCTATTGGGAATAACTCAAGGAAACGACGAATTGACAAGGAAGTATCTGTACTGACTCAAATACGAATACTTTGAAATAGATATCCCCATGTTCTTTGAAATAGAAATTGACAACGAGCTGACAAACGAAGATTTTTGAAAGTACCTTACCACCAAACCCGTTTGGACTATGCAAAAAATCCAAAACATGGCTGGGGAGTATATCAATGATGAAGAAATAAGCCAAGTGGTGGCAGCCAACAAATGGAGTGCTCTTAACCTGACTCAACATCCAAGTGGCTCTCCCTATTGAGCGAAGGAAGGAACCAAATACCAAGCAACACTGCACCCACGACCTGTGTATTGGAAAGTTCACGAATTATATGGCCTTAACCGCCTCGGTCACAAAAGTGTTTTAGTAAAGAGCATATCGGGGCATGAAGCTGAGGGCCCGAAAATTGAAAGAGAGGACTGACGGAAACAATTCCTTGTACTGCGGCTATCATGGAGGCTATGGACACAAAACCCAAGATTGCAAGAACCTCAAGGATGCCCTCAAGTAGGCCATCCAAGTTGGAAACTTACTCGAGTTCGCAAAAATCATTTGCGAACCGATAAGGGCCACCTGAGAACTTTACCCGAAGCAAGAGAAGGGCAGAATCCCAGAATAGTTAGAGAAACACCATGGGAAGAAAATGACTTTGATCCCACGATAATCATTAATGTCGTGACGGGGTGATGATGCTAGAAATTCAAATCCTCACAAAAGAAAAAACTCAAAATTCTTACTGCAATGATTTCAAAACATCGGTGGCCGCCCACTTTCCCTAACAACAACTTCGATCCACATGACTGCAAGTTTGGAGGCCTAGCAGACGACCCACATATGGTCATAACGGGTAAGGGTAGGGATGGACCTTGTGAAGAAAATCATAGTGGATACATGCGTTGACTCCAAAATAATGTTCCGGAATGCCTTCGACACCCTTGGGTTAAAAGATGCAGACCTCCAAACTCACGAACCAGGAGTAGTGGGTTTAGGAGACTTCTTCCTCAAACCAGACGGGGTTGTCCGGTTACTAGTCTGCATTAGGGCCAGAAACAAGAAGGGATCCACCGCGTATAACGTCATTTAGGAAGAAGAACCATAAATGACTTCTATGCAGTGGTCTTTGCCAAGTTCCTGAGATGGAAGTACTGGGAGGATGACAGGACCATTGACACTAATCACGATGATGTTGAACTGGCAATAGCCTGCAATAACGCTAGACTATTCCTGCGGAACGAATCTAACGATGTGGCAGGATCTTTCTCACTAAACAAAGCTCGAAGAACACCCCCGCACAGAACTAGAAGGGGACCTTGAGAAAGTATAGATCGGGAACATGAAAGAGAACTACACCTTCCTAAACTAAAACCACCCTACGAGCTCAAAGGCCCATCGCGGCCATCCTAATACAAAATGAAGACCTAATCATGGATTCCCGCCGACATGCTAGGGTTAGACCCTGAGTTTATGTCCCACAAGCTATCCAAAAAACCAAAAGCCAAGCCTATAGCACAAAAAAGGCAAAATATGATAGCTAATAGCGCAGCCAAAGTCGAAAGATAGATCACCAGCCTCTTACAGGCTGGATTTATCTGGAAACTCACTTACTCTACCTGGCTGTCAAAACTGGTTCTAGTCAAGAAGTATAATGGGAAGTGGAGAATGTGCGTGGACTATTCTGACTTTAACAAAGCCTGTCCCAAAGACTCCTCAACACTGTCAAGCATTGACAACCTGGTGGACTCTGCTTCAGGATTCAAATTCCTAAGTTTTATCGATGCCTACTCTGGGTACAACCAGATACTAATGCACCGCTGGTGCACGAATTTCCACACTTCGTACAACTGTACCAACAAGTGCACTGGGTCGTCCAAGTAATACCTGAGTGAGTCAGGATCGATCCCATGAGGATTGTGGTTTGAAGCAAGCTATGGTTATCTTGCAGATCTTAGTGAGGTGAGTAGGAGATGTTGGTATGTCGTTTGTTTGCATAAAAGGAATAAAGAGATCTAAACTAGGTTGACCTGTTTACAATGATAAGAAGATGGTTAATGCTTGGAGATGCTTTGTCCTTCTGGATTAACTCTGGTCTTACTGTCTTCTTCAATTGTAAATGATTTCTTCTATGGCAGGTTGTATGTGATTGTCACCAGTTGAGAGGTCGCCAATGCTCCTCTAGATTTGAACCCCAGGGTTAGTGTGGACCCACTCTGATTGAGGGTGATGCTCCAGCAGTCCATTCTCCTTAATGATCCTACTCAAAATGCCACAGACAAGGCCAGATCTTCCGGATCAGAGAATGTTGCACCTTTGGGTTCTAACTCTACCATAGAAATCCTAATCTCCTCATACCTCAGCTGAACTGGTGTCTCGAGAAGTCCCTAACGCAGTCGTGGATTAGCCGTCTAAGAGAGGTATAATCAAGCTAGTGGTTCGATGCTTTCCAGTTACGTATTCACATGAACCCAAGAAGACACGGGTGGTTGTCAAGCACGCAGTCTTAGTATGAGGAACGAAGATGATTGTCACGGGTCATCCCATTCATCAAGTTGAAGAATGAGGATACATCTTAGAATTGAATCAAACACGGATTGAAGAGAAACAGTAATACTTTTACTAATCCATAAAACTCAGCAGAGCTCCTCTCCTCAAACTAGGAGCTTTAAAAACTCATACTGATAGAGAAAACAATGTCAAAAACGAAATATGGCTGATCTCCCTTGAAGATTGTGTAAAAGATCTTTAAATACTAAGCTAATGACTAAGGATTACATAAGAAAGGGTAAAACAGTATTTTAGTGCTAAAATCCACTTCTGGGGCCCATTTGGTGAGTGTTTGGGCTGAGCTTTGATGAGATCCACGTGCTAGGAGGCCTCTACGGTATTGAACATTGGCTAGGGGGTCCTCTTTGGGCGTTTGGATGCTGGTCTCCTCCTCTGGGCGCTGGACGCCTGGACTGAGGCAAGAGGCTAGTGTTAGATGCCAGTTTTGGGCCTTTAATTCTGAAACAAAGTATAAACTATTATAAATTGTTTGAAAGCCCTAGATGTTAGCTTTCCATAGCTGTTGAGAACGCTCCATTTGGACTTCTGTAGCTCTAGAAAAGCTCTTTTGAGTGCAAGGAGGTCAGATCCAGAAAGCATATGCAGTGCTTTCTCTGTCTCTGAATCAGACTTTTGCTCCAGCTCCTCAATTTTAGCCAGAGAATATCTGAAATTGCATAAAAACACAAAAACTCAAAGTAGAATCCAAAAATGTAAATTTTACACTAAAACCTATGAAAACTTAATAAAACATGAACAAAACATGTTAAAAACTATATGAAAATGATGCCAAAAAGCGTATAAAATATCTGCTCATCACAACACCAAACTTAAACTGTTGCTTGTTCCCAAGCAACTAAAAACATAGTAGGATAAAATGAAGAGTAAGATACAATAAATCTCAGAATTTCCAATGAAGCTCAGTTTCGATTAGATGAGCGGGACTTAGTAGCTTTTTACTTCTGAATAGTTTTGACATCTTACTATCCATTGAAACTCAGAAGTGTTGGCCTCTCTAGGAACTTAGAATCAAGATGATATTATTGACTCTCCTAGTTCAGTTCTTTTTTATTCTTGAACACAGCTTTCAAATTCTTGGCCATGACCCTAAGCACTTTGTTTTCCAGTGTTACCACCGGATATATAAATGCCACATACACTTTAACTGGGTGAACCCTTTCGGATTGTGATTTAGCTTTGCTAGAATTCCTAGATAAAGGTGTCCAGAGTTCTTAAAGAGTTATTGGCTTTTTGCTCTTGCCTTTTGGTTTAAAGAGCTATTGGCTTTTTTTGCTTTTTATTTATTTATTTTTTTCGCCATTTTTTTTTGCATGCATATGTATTTTTTTTATTTTATTGCAACATGCTTTTTCTTTTTATTTTTGCTATTTTTTCTTGCTTCAAGAATCAATTTTGGATTTTTTAGTTTACTAATAATACTTTTCCTTTTTCATCATTCTTTTAGGAACCAACATTCTTAATTTCAATTTCAAATATGCACTGTTTATTCATACAATCAGAAAATAAAAATAATACCACCACATCAAGATAATTCAGCTATTCTTATTATAAACTTGAAATTCATGTATGATGAGCAGATATTTTATACGCATTTTTGGGGTATTTTCATATAGTTTTTAGTAGGATCTAGCTACTTTTAAGTATATTTTTATTAGTTTTTATGCAAAAATCACATTTCTGGACTTTACTATGAGTTTATGTATTTTTCTGTGATTTTAGGTATTTTCTGGCTGAAATTGAGGGACCTGAGCAAAAATTTGATTCAGAGGCTGAAAAAGGACTGCAGATGCTGTTGGATTCTGACCTCTCTGCACTTGAAATGAATTTTCTAGAGCTACAAAAGCCCAATTGACACGCTCTCAATTGCATTGGAAAGTAGACATTCAGGACTTTCCAGCAATATATAATAGTCCATACTTTGCCCAAGTTTTGATGACGCAAATTGGCGTTTAACGCCAAGTCTTTACCCTATTCTGGCGTTAAACGCCAGAAACAGGTTGCAAACCAGAGTTAAGCACCAGAAACAGGCTACAACCTGACGTTTAACTCCAAATAAAGTCTCTACATATGAAAGCTTCAATGCTCAGCCCAAGCACACACGAAGTGGCCCCCGGAAGTGGATTTCTACACTATCTATCTTAGTTTACTCAATTCCTGTAAACCTAGGTCACTAGCTTAGTATAAAAACTACTTTTAGGGATTTATTTTGTATCTCATGACAATTTTACGTTTTACCTTGTATCTCTACAGCATGAGTCTCTAAACTCCATGATTGGGGGTGAGGAGCTCTGCTGTGTCTTGATGAATTAATGCAATTACTTCTATTTTCTATTCAACATGCTTGTTTCTGTTCTAAGATATTTATTCGTACTTAACCCTGAAGAATGTGATGATCCGTGACACTAATCATCATTCTCAACCTATGAACGCGTGCCTGACAACCACTTACGTTCTATCTGTAATAGCTTGAGTGTATATCTCTTGGGTTCCTGGTTCAGGAGTTTGATTGCCTCTCCTGACAACAAAGCGTTCAATTCCATGAATCCAGAGTCTTCGTGGTAAAAGCTAGAATCAATTGGCAGCATTCCTGAGATCTAGAACGTCTAAACCTTGTCTGTGGTATTCTGAGTAGGACCTGGAAAGAGATGACTGTGACGAGCTTCAAACTCACAAGTATTGGGCGTAGTGACAGACGTAAAAGTATCAATGGATCCTATTCCAGCACAAGTGAGAACCGACAGATGAATATCCATGTACATGGATCTTTTTCACTGAGAGGACGGATGGTAGCCATTGACAACGGTGATCCACCAACATACAGCTTGCCATGGAAGAAACCTGCATGCGTGAAGTAGAAGACAGTAGGAAAGTAGAAATTTAGAAGACAGAGCATCTCCAAAACCTCAATCTGTTCTCCATTACTGCATAACAAGTATTATTTATTTTATGTTAATTACTCTTCCTAAATCCAACAATTTTTATTATTAATTTCCTGACTAAGAATTACAAAATAACCATAGCTTGCTTCAAGCCGACAATCTCTGTGGGATCGACTCTTACTCATGTAAGGTATTACTTGGACGACCTAGTGCACTTGCTGGTTAGTGGTACGAGTTGTGAAAAGTGTGATTTACAATTCGTGCACCAAGTTTTTGGCGCCGTTGCCGGGGATTGTTCGAGTTTGGACAACTGATGGTTTATTTTGTTGCTTGGATTAGGAAAATTTTTTCTTTTTGGTTTAGAGTCTTCTATTATTGTTTTTGGTTGAAATTTTTTTTAAAAGAAATCCTTATTTTCTTTTTCAATTTTTTTCGAAAATTTTTATAGACTAATAATTGAATTTTTTTGTTTGAGTTTAGTTTCATGTTTTAAGTTTGGTGTCATTTTGCGTGATTTTATTTCTCTTTCAATTTTTTTTCGAATTATTAGTGCTTAGAATATAAAAATTTTTAAGTTTGGTGTCCTTTGTGTTTCTGTTTTCTTAAAAAAATTTTCAAAAGTTGTTCTTAACATTCATCGTGATATTCAAAGTTTTCCTATTTGTTTTCTTTGTTTTGATCTAAAAATTTAAGTTTGGTGTCATTTTTTACTGTTTTTCTCTTTCTTCATTAAATTCAAAAATATCTTTTCCCTTTATTTTAAGTAATTTTCGAATTTTCCTTTAAAAATTCATATTTTTATTTTAAAACTTTTTACTCTATCTTATCTTAGTTTCGAAATTTCAAAATTCAAAATCTTTTTCAAAAATCATATCAAAAGTTTTTCAAGTCTTCTTAATTAAGTGATTATTTTAATTTTCAAATTTATTTTTCTCTTAGTTTTCGAAATTTATATTTTAATTTCTAACTATTTTATTTTATCTTATTATTTTTTTATTTATCGTCAATTATTCGGTTTGTTTCTACTTAAATAAAATAAAAACAAAAATATATTTTATTTGTAATTCATATCAATTCTCTTTTATCCATCATAGACCTAAATAGAAATGAACAGTCCAGAAGGACTCTGGGGTCATATGCTAACCCCATTACTGCTGTATATGGGAGTAGCATACCTCCCATCAAAGCAAGCAGTTTTGAGCTGAATCCTCAACTCATTGTCATGGTGCAACAAAATTGTCAGTATTCTGGTCTTCCTCAGGAAGAACCTACTGAGTTTCTGGCACAGTTCTTACAAATTGCTGACACAGTACGTGACAAGGAAGTAGATCAGGATGTCTATAGATTATTACTGTTTCCATTTGCTGTAAAAGATCAAGTTAAGAGATGGTTAAATAACCAACCTACAGCAAGCATAAGAACATGGAAATAGTTATCAGACAAATTCCTGAACCAATATTTCCCTCCAAAAAGGATGACATAGCTAAGGCTGGACATCCAAGGCTTTAAACAAGAGGATGATGAATCCCTTTATAATGTCTGGGAGAGGTACAGAGGGATGCTAAGGAAATGCCCCTCTGAAATGTTTTTAGAGTTGGTGCAGTTAGACATCTTCTACTACGGGCTTACAGAAAATGCTCAGGTATCTCTAGATCATTCAGTTGGTGGATCTATACACATGAGAAAGACTATTGAATAAGCTCAAGAACTTATCGATATAGTTGCTAGAAATCAGCATCTGTACATAAGTAATGAGTCCTCCATGAAAGAAGAAGCTAAGGCAGTATCAACTGACTTTAGTCCTCAAGAACAAGTTGCTGAACTCAATCAGCAACTATCTTCTATAACAAGGCAGTTAGCAGGATTTAAGGAGATGCTACAAGAAACCAAAAATGCTAACAAGGATATGGAATCACAATTGAATCAGACAAAACAGCAGTTATTAAAACATATAACAGATGAGTGCCAAACAGTTCAATTAAGAAGTAGAAAAATATTAAATACCTCAACTCAAAGCAGCAGAAACCCAAGAAAAGAACAACTGACAGAGGATGAGCAACCTGCTACCCAAAATCCCTCTGAGGACAGTAAGAGCCCAGAGAGGAATAAGTCTGGCGTTCAAACGCCAGAAAAGGGTGAAAATTGGCGTTAAACGCCCAATCCATGTCCAGTTCTGGCGTTCAAACGCCAGTGAGAGATCAGACACCTGCAAGTGCTGATAATAACTCACTCAAGAAGGCTTCTCAACCTACTTCTGTAGAAAATAAACCTGCAGCAACTAAGGTTGAAGAATATAAAGCTAAAATGCATTATCCTAAAAAACTCCGCCAAGCGAAACAGGATAAACAATTTGCCCACTTTGTAGACTATCTCAGGACTCTTGAAATAAAGATTCCATTTGCAGAGGGACTTGAGCAAATACCCTCTTATGCTAAGTTCATGAAAGAAATCTTAAGTCATAAGAAGGATTGGAGGGAAACAGAAAAAGTTTTTCTCACTGAAGAATGTAGTGCAGTCATTCTAACAAGTTTACCAGAAAAGCTTAAGGATCCCAAAAGCTTTATGATACCATGCACATTAGAGGGTACTTGTACCAAGACAGCTCTATGTGACCTTGGGACAAGTATCAATCTGATCCCTGCATCCTCTATCAGAAAGCTTGGCTTGACTGAAGAGGTCAAACCAACCTGGATATGTCTTCAACTTGCTGATGGCTCCATTAAATATCCGTCAGGCATAATTGAGGACATGATTGTCAAGGTTGGGCCGTTTGCCTTTCCCACTAACTTTGTAGTGCTGGAAATGGAGGAGCACAAGAATGCAACTCTCATTTTAGGAAGACCTTTCCTAGCAACTGGACGAACTCTCATTGATGTCCAAAAAGGGGAAGTGACCTTGAGAGTCAATGAGGATGAGTTCAGGCTGAATGCTATTGAGGCAATGAAGCATCCAGACACATCAAAAGACTGCATGAGTGTTGATATTATTGACTCCCTGGTAGAGGAGATCAACATGGCTGAGAGTCTCGAATCAGAGCTACAAGACATCTTTAAAGATGTTCAGCCTGATCTGGAGGAATCAGAGGAAATAAAAGAGCCTCTGAAAATTCTTCAGAAAGAGGAGAAACCTCCTAAACCCGAGCTCAAACCACTACCACCATCCCTGAAATATGCATTTCTGGGAGAAGGTGACACTTTTCCGGTGATCATAAGCTCTGCTTTAAATCCACAGGAAGAGAAAGTGCTGCTTCAAGTGCTAAGGACACACAAGACAGCTCTTGGGTGGTCCATAAGTGATCTTAAGGGCATCAGCCCAGCAAGATGCATGCACAAGATCCTATTGGAGGACGATGCTAAGCCAGTGGTTCAACCACAGAGGTGGCTAAATCCAGCCATGAAGGAGGTAGTGCAGAAAGAGGTCACCAAGTTACTGGAGGCTGGGGTTATTTATCTTATTTCTGATAGCCCCTGGGTGAGCCCTGTCCAAGTTGTCCCCAAGAAGGGAGGCATGACAGTGGTTCATAATGAAAAAATTGAACTGGTTCCTACAAGAACAGTTACAGGGTGGCGTATGTGTATTGACTATAGAAGGCTCAATACAGCCACCAGGAAGGATCACTTTTCTTTACTGTTGATAGACCAGATGCTAGAAAGACTAGCAGGTCATGAATATTACTACTTTTTGGATGGCTATTCAGGTTACAACCAAATTACAGCAGATTCCCAGGACCAAGAGAAAACAGCATTCACATGCCCTTCTGGAGTATTTGCCTATAGAAGGATGCCTTTTGGTCTGTGCAATGCACCTGCAACCTTTCAGAGGTGCATGCTCTCTATCTTCTCTAATATGGTAGAGAAATTTCTGGAAGTCTTCATGGATGACTTTTCAGTATTTGGAGACTCATTCAGCTCCTGCCTTGACCATTTAGCACTTGTTCTAAAATGATGCCAAGAGACCAACCTAGTTTTAAAATGGGAAAAATGTCACTTTATGGTGACTGAAGAAATTGTCCTTGGGCATAAAATTTCAAACAAGGGAATAGAAGTGGATCAAGCTAAAGTGGAAGTAATTGAAAAATTACCCCCACCTGCCAATGTTAAGGAAATCAGAAGCTTTTTGGGGCATGCAGGATTCTATAGGAGGTTTATAAAGGATTTTTCAAAAATTGCAAAACCTCTGAGCAATCTGCTTGCTGCTGACACACCATTTGTGTTTGACACAGAGTGTCTGCAGGCATTTGGAACTCTGAAAGCTAAGCTGGTCATAGCACCAATTATTTCTGCACCAGATTGGACATTACCATTCAAACTAATGTGCGATGCTTGTGACCATGCCATTGGTGCAGTACTGGGACAGAGGCATAACAAGCTTCTGCATGTCATTTATTATGCTAGCCGTATTTTAAATGATGCTCAGAGAAATTACACAACTATAGAAAAGGAGTTGCTTGCAGTGGTCTATGCCATTGACAAGTTTAGATCATACTTAGGAGGATCAAGAGTGATTGTGTACACTGACCATGCTGCTCTTAAATATCTACTTACAAAGCAGGATTTAAAACCCAGACTCATAAGATGGGTGTTGCTTTTGTAAGAGTTTGATATAGAAATAAGAGACAGAAAAGGGATAGAGAACCAAGTAGCTGATCATCTGTCCCGGATAGAACCAGTAGAAGGGGCGTCCTCCCCCTCTATTGAGATTTCTGAAACTTTCCCGGATAAGCAATTGTTTGCCATTCAGGAATCACCATGGTTCACAGACATTGCAAACTATAAAGCTGTACGATTCATACCCAAAGAGTACAGCAGACAACAAACAAAAAAATTAATTACTGATGCAAAGTACTACTTATGGGATGAACCATATCTCTTTAAGAGATGTGCGGACGGAATAATCCGTAGATGTGTGCTTAGAGAAGAAGCACAGAAGATCCTATGGCATTGTCATGGATCACAATATGGAGGACATTTCGGAGGTGAGCGAACAGCCACTAACGTCCTCCAATGTGGCTTCTACTGGCCTACTCTCTATAAAGACTCCCGAGAGTTTGTACGTAACTGTGACAGTTTCCAGAGAGCTAGTAATCTGCCTCATGGTTACGTCATGCCTCAGCAAGGGATCTAAGAGATTGAGTTGTTTGATGTATGGGGTATTGACATCATGGGGCCTTTCCCACCATCGTACTCAAACACCTATATTCTGGTGGTAGTCGACTATGTATCCAAATGGGTAGAGGCCATTGCAACACCTACTAATGATACTAAGACAGTGCTGAGGTTCCTCCAGAAACATATCTTCAGCAGGTTTGGTGTCCCTAGAGCACTAATCAGTGATGGGGCACTCACTTCTGCAATAAACAGCTTTACTCTGCTATGGTCAGATATGGAATTAGCCACAAAGTAGCAACTCCATATCATCCACAGACAAATGGGCAGGCTAAAGTCTCTAATAGAGAACTAAAAAGAATTCTGGAACGGACTGTAATTACTCGTAGAAGGGATTGGGCAAGAAGCTTGGATGAGGCTCTATGGGCATACAGAACAACATTCAAGACTCCTATAGGGACCTCTCTATACCAGCTTTTGTATGGTAAGGCCTGTCATTTGCCCATGGAACTGGAACATAAGGCCTACTGGGCAACCAGATTCCTAAACTTTGATGCCAAATTAGCTGGAGAGAAAAGATTGCTCCAACTGAATGAGCTAGAAGAATTCAGACTCAATGCTTTCGAAAATGCTAAGATTTACAAAGAGAAAGCAAAAAGGTGGCATGATAAGAAACTGTCACCCAGAGTCTTTGAACCAGGACAAAAGATTCTGCTCTTCAACTCTAAGCTCAGATTATTCCCCGGAAAACTGAAATCCCGGTGGAAAGGACCATATGTGATTACAAGTGTGTCACCATATGGGTATGTAGAGCTTGAAGATATTGACTCTAATAAGAGGTTCATTGTTAATGGACAGAGTCAAGCATTATCTTAAAGGCAATGTTGAGCAAAAATGCTCAAAGCTGAGACTAGATTAAAGCTCAGTAAAAGTCCAGCTAAAGACAATAAAGAAGCGCTTGCTGGGAGGCAACCCAGCCATTAGCAATGTTTATTTGTTATGCAAATAATAATTATATGAGTTTTATATAAATTATCTTTAAAAATGATTAACAATTGCAGGAGTTCACAGAGTTACAGAAGAATTCAGAGCATAAAGCAGAGAAAAGGAGCTCACTGGCACAAAAACGCTAGTAAGGGGAATTGTGGACGTTAAACGCCCAAAAAAAAGCATCTACTGGGCGTTTAACGCCAGTAAAGGTAGCTTTCTGGGCGTTAAACGCCAGAATGGGTACCATTCTGGGCGTTTAACGCCAAAATTGCAGCATCCTGGGCGTTTAGAAAAACGCCTAGTGACAGGATTTCTAGCGTTTAATGCCAGCCAGGGTACCTGGCTGGGCGTTAAATGCCCAAAACAAGCAACAATTGGGCGTTTAACACCAGATGTGTGGAGGGGAGAAAGTTTGTTTCCAACTCAAATTCATTTCAAATTTTCATGATTTCATCCATAATTTCTTGCATAAACATATTACAAAGTATCATCTTTCAATTTCAATTTCAAAAAAAAATTTAAATTTTTTAATCCTAAAAGTCTTTTTCAAATCTTCTTCAATTTCTTTTCAAATCTTTTTCAAAACTCATCTATCTTTTTAATTTCTTCTCATATCTTTTTTTTTTACTTATCCTATTATCTTTTCAAATTTAGATTTATCTTTTTCAAATCCATCATATCTTTTCAATTTTAAAATTTCATATTCTTCATATCATATTTATCTTTTACAAATCATATCTTCTATCATATCTTTTTCAAAATTTTCAAACCCACCCCTCCCTTATAAATTCACACTCGGCCTCCCCCTCTCCTCCATCATTCGAATTTGTCCCTCCTTATATTCCTCTCCTCTCCTCTCCTTTCTTTTGCTTGAGGACAAGCAAACCTCTAAGTTTGGTGTGCTTTTCGTGAACCCTGAGATAAGACTCACTAAGATCATGGCTCCTAAAGGAAAACAAACCACTTCAAGAGGCAAGAAAGAGAATATTCCAAAACCACTTTGGAATCAAGAGAGGCTCTTAACCAAAGAACATGCAGACCATTACTACAAAATAATGGGTCTAAGATCAGTGATCCCGGGAGTTAAATTCGATCTGAAAGAAGACGAATATCTAGAGATCCAAGAGCTGATTCAATAAAGAGGCTGGGAAATTCTGGCTAATCCTGAGACAAAGGTGGGTAGAAAAATGGTTTAGGAATTCTACGCAAATCTGTGGCTAACAGATAAGCAGAGATTAAATGGAGCCACCTTCTATACCTTTCGAACCTTGGTCAGAGGAAAGATTATGTACTTCTACCAAGACAAAATAAGAGAGGTCTTCAAGCTGCCTCAACTACAAGATGATCCAGAATCCTTTAATAGGAGAATTGTGAGATTTGATAAGCGCTTAGACCAAGTTCTAGAGGACATATGTAACAACCCTGATTTTCGAGTACAGATTTTAGTCAGGTAAGTAGAAGATGTTGGCATGTTTTTTGATTGCATAAAAGAAATAATGAGATCTAAACTAGGTTGACCTGTTTACAATGATAAGAAGATGGTTAAAGCTTGGAGATGCTTTGTCCTTCTGGATTAACTCTGGTCTTACTATCTTCTTCAATTGTGAATGATTTCATTCTATAGCAGGCTGTATGTGATTGTCGCTGGTTGAGAGGTCGCCAATGCTCCTCCAGATATGAACCCCAGGGTTAGTGTGGATCCATTCTGATTGAGGGTGAAGCTCCTGTAGTCCATTCTCCTTAATGATCCTACTCAAAATGCCATAGACAGGTCAGATCTTCTGGATCAGAGAATGTTGCGTGTAACAACCCTGGTTTTCGAGTATGTGAGATCTTTTATGAAAGTACGGATTTCTCCAGAAGATCAGTAAAGGGAACACCTCTAATGTATCATCAAGCATCTCAATCCTCATTGTCATTATGTCATCTTTAAGCTAGAACCTCTTCTGGGGCAAGCTCAACAATGCAATCGCGAAAAACCTAGTTTTTGAACCGTATCGGTTAGGAATTTTGATTCTGGTTTCTGTAAATAGTCTCAGTTTGATGAACTAGACTCGATTCATGAGAGAAGAGAGGTAATAGAATAATATCATCATCATATGAGTATTAGAAGCTTCTTGAATGATATTATAAGGTTACCTGGTCAGTTTTAGTTAAATACAGAAAATCGGTTTATCCGGGTTCACAGTTTACTGGTGCAGCTTAGCACTAGCACTCTCTGATGACTTTAGCAATGCTAAGGCCTCATTATACATGTTTTATTCTCATATTAAATATGTTACTAGTGTCATTTATGCTAGTAGCTCAGAAAATAATTTTTAGAGATGTTTTTGCAAGTGTTCTGATACATCTAGTTTTAGTAGTTATCCACCTGAGATATTTTAATATTATTTTAATCCACCTCCAAGCCAACCAATCACAACTCACCCTACACCCCCAAAACCCCCAAGTCTGGTTCATTTTCACTTTGTGGCCGAAATTTTCAAGAGAGAAAAAGAGAGAAAAGTTCTTAGTTCCAAATCTTCAAAGCTTGATTTCTGCTGAACTAAAACTCAAATCAAAATTCCAATCCAACCAAAATGATCCTCTCTTCTTTCTCTACTTGACCATATGACTTACCAAGGCTGGAATCAAGGTGAGTTGGCTGCACCATCTCCCTTTTGATTCGGTTTCAGGGAAACATGCTTAAACATGTGTTTTCTTGATGTTCTTCCTTAGGAATCATGCTTAACTTGACTTCAGGGCCAAGAAACATGAATTTCCAGCAAGTCTAAGGTTAGAAATCACTTCCTAACATGCTGAGTGAGATTTGGTTAATTTAGGGTTTTTGGATTTAAAGTTGTTCTTGATTTGATTTAGGAGGAAAAAGTGCTTAAGGACCACCTGAAAGTCTAACCGAATTAGGAGCAGCAAAACCAGGTAGGGTGTCACAAAATTAATCTTGATTATTTGTGTTTGAGTTGTGTGAATGTTGTATGGTTTGGCTGTGCTAAAAATTGGTTGCATTCATGATTGATTCTTGGTGAAAATTTGGTGACATTTTGATGAAATTTGATGAAATTCAAGCTATGAATTTGTGTTCTTGGGTGCAGCTGGAAACCAAAACCCTAGACCTTATATTGGGGTTCAATTTGTGTTAAAATCATGTAGAAAAGATGAGGTTTTAGTGGCTGCTAATTTATTATGAATTATAGTAAAAATCGGTTGCTGAAAAGACTGAAAAACGGGTAAAAACAGAGAAAGAATCTGAAGAATTTACGAAGAACACGAAGAACACTTTGAGTGTGATGAAGAACAATGAAGAACAGGCTTTAGATCTTTAAAAGGGCAAGGAAGTAAAATTTTTGGTGTTTAAGGGGTTATTTGGTAATTTCTGAAAGTTAGGGTGATTAAAGTAGAAATATTAAAAGTTACGGGTGGTAAAAAGTGAATTTTAAAGGTGAAAGGTAAAAGAAAGGTAATTTCGAAAATTTAATGATAAAATAATAAAAATAATAAAATAATGCGGAAAAGGCAGTTTTCTGTAAAAGCTTTAGAAAGACAACTTTAAGCGCAGAATCTCATAATTACCTTCATAAAACACTTAGGGAGTGGTAAGAACAAATTAGTGAGGCAAAGATAAATGAAAGATAAAAAGTTAAAGAAAAGATAAAAACCAAAGAAAAGTCTGTAAAGTATTAATGACAGAAAAATAGATAGAGATTAGTGAACGAACTAGGGCAACCTAGTTAGTCCTTGAATTGCGACTAGAGTTATGTATAATATGAAAAGTTAAAATGTTTCAGTATAGACTTAATGAACCTATACTTGGAACAGGCTAACTATTCATACTGAAATTTACATAAGCTTTAAACACATACGTTAAGCAGAGAAATCAGAGCAGAGTAGAGAAACACAGAGAACAGAGTAACAAGAGTAAAGTAAAGAGATAAAGAGAAAAAGAGTAAATATAGATACAGAGGAAGAGTAATCAGAGAAAAGTAAAGAGATACAGAAAAAAAAAAACCAGAACAGAGTAAAGAGGTACAAAGAGAAGAGTAATATAATATTATATATATATATATATATTTGTTGCTTAATGCAACCCAAGAGATATTATTTATTTACTTGTTGCTTAATGCAACCCAAGAGATGTTTGTTTATTTATCTGTTGCCCTGAGGCAACCGAAGTGTAATTTTTCGTTCCCAAGAGTATATTTCCTAGGAGTAGAAAGCAGAGGCTGTCTCAATAGAGCTGCTAATAATTATATGCGCATTTATTTGAACGGAAAATCGTATCCGGGAAATCATGAACTCGTGACCGGATAAATATCGGGAATGCAGGTGCTAACCGACATATGAGCTCATGGTCTGCCCTAGGGCTAGACATGCATCATTCTTGTCTGCGCATCATTCTCTGTTGTATTTCTTTCTCTGTGTGATCTATTTCTTTATGTTTGTCTGCTTGTATGCTATTTCTGTGTTTTATTTTCTTGTATTCTTTTGTCTGTGTTCTGCTTTCTATTTTCTCTACTTTCTCATCCTATCTTTATCCTCTGTTTACTGCTTCGCTATATTATGTTATTCGTCTGCTAATCGACCCCAAATAAACGAACGTAACTAATAACCCCGGCCCTACTAAGAACTCCCCAGTTCTTACCCATTTTCTCCCATCCTCCCCTTCAGATGGAGATGGGCATGACATTCTATGAGTTCGAGGACCCTTACATTTACGAGGATCCAGTGTACTATGGTTACTACATTTTGGGTTTGGAGCCTCGTATTAGACGATATGCGTTACCTAATCAAGCTTTTCCAATCTTCTGTCTAGCCCGCATTTTGACCCCGATGCTCCTTATGACTTTCCCTTATCCTAGTTACATCCTGACGCACCTAGACATCCTTTTCCTAATGTCCCCGGACACCCCATACCAGCTCAACCTTTGAATGAGGTGGAACCTGAGCCTATCATTCCTGATGAGCCCGAGTTAGCTGGTGACTACGTACTTGTGATACCACCAGAGTGGGATTTCCCCCTGAGCCGATCCCCGACTTTCCATAGTCTGATGAGCCGGCACTACCGGACGATGAGGTAGCTCCTATTTACGCGAACGGACCTGTGCTCGCAAATGATTTTGTACATAGTGACAGCAGTATTTCTGGTGGATCTGAGGGTATAGTTGTAGCTGCGGATGATAAGGAGGAGGAGGATCCTGAGATAGAGATAGAGCAGGATGAGGAGATGGACGAGCCTCACGGCGATTCTCCGAACGGCTACGTGTAGATATAGTTTGATAGTAGAAGGGGCACTCTTTTGATGACACTCTAGTCTGACATTATCTGTTAGTTAGTGTCTCACTTGTGTTAGTACACCCGAGAGCTAGGAGCTATATAGTGGTTAGGCTAGCCTGGGCGCCAGTTTAGCGGCTTTTGTATGGGCCAGGCCTTGGGAGTGTCATGTATATATTAGCTACGTAGGATGACGTGGATGTAAACTGACTTGATTTTGTGTAAATGCTACATGTTTTGTTATAGTGTACATGATGTATATTATCAGTTGTGTTTCTATGTTTTTTTATGCTGCTTTTCTATTACTCTCAATGTATGCTTGTTTATTTTACCTTATCATCCCCAACTGTTAAAAAAAAGTTACTCGTAAAATTGGCAACGTTCTAACAAGGTACAGGCTCATATATTAAGTAATAGTTAATAATTAGGAAGAACAAGTTGGTAACACTTAGCTTCTTGTATGACCATGGCATACCGGAAGTTGGGTCGTTACACTGCGCCTATGGGTTCTAGCCTCAACCACAGAGACCCTAATCTCCTCATACCTCGGCTGAACTAGTGTCTCAAGAAGTCCCCAACGAAGTCATGGATTAGCCGTCTAAGAGAGGTATAATCAAACTAGTGGTTTGATGCTTTCCAGTTACGTATTCACATGAACCCAAGAAGACACGGGTTGTTGTCAGGCACGTGGTCCTAGTATGAGGAATGAAGATGATTGTCACGGGTCATCCCATTCATCAAGTTGAAGAACGAAGATACATCTTAGAATTGAATCAAACACGGATTGAAGAGAAACAGTAATACTTTTATTAATCCATAAAACTCAGTAGAGCTCCTCATTTCAACCTAGGAGGTTTAGAAAATCATACTGATAGAGAATACAATGTGAAAAATGAAATATGGCTGATCTCCCTTGAAGATCGTGTAAAAGTTCTTTAAATACTAAGCTAATGACTAATGATTAAATAAGAAAGGGTAAAACAGTCTTTTAGTGCTCCACTTCTGGGGACCACTTGGTGAGTGTTTGGGCTGAGCTTTGATGAGATCCACGTGCTAGAAGGCCTCTAGGGCATTGAACGCTGGCTAGGGGTCTTCTTTGGGCGTTTGGATGCTGGTCTCCTCCTTTGGGCGCTGGACGCCTAGACTGGGGCAGTAGGCTGGCGTTGGACGCCAATTTTGGACCTTCAATTCTGAAGCAAAGTATGGACTATTATACATTGTTGGAAAGCTCTGGATGCTAGCCTTCCATATCCATTGAGAAGGCTCCATTTAGACTTCTTCAACTCAAGAAAATCTCTTTTGAATGTAAAGAGGTCAGATCCAGACAGCATCTGCAGTGCTTTCTCTGCCTCTGAATCAGACCTTTTCTCCAGCTCCTCAATTTCATCCAGAAAATACCTGAAATTGCATAAAAATACACAAACTCAAAGTAGAATAAAAAATGTTAATTTTACACTAAAACCTATGAAAACTTAATAAAACTTGAACAAAACATGCTAAAAGCTATATGAAAATGATGCCCAAAAGCGTATAAAATATCCGCTCATCAACCGCCCTAACGAATAAAAAATGTTCTTCATGCTAAACAGTATATACTATTACGCAGTCATGCCTTTTGGACTAAAAAGTGCTGGAGCCATTTACTAGTGACTCAGCACAAAGATTTTTTGGCATCAGATCGAAAAGTCAGTAGAAGTGTACATGGACGACATGCTAGTCAAAACCAAGAGCATGAAATCCCTTATAGAAGACTTAAAACTTGTATTCATCACCCTCCATAAATACAGGATGCGGTTAAACCCAATGAAGTGCGCCTTTGCAATGGAATCCTAAAAGTTCCTAGGATTCATGATAACTCAGTGAGGGTTTAAGGCGAATCCAAACAAGTGCGACGCAGTTATCCAGATGACCATCCTAGGATCCATATAAGACATCAAAAGATTGATGGCATGACTCGCCACCCTCTCCCGATTCTGGGGAGCCTTAGCCCAGATTGAACTACCTTTCTTTAACTTGATGAAAAAGGAAATTGCATTCCAATGGATGAGGGAGCACGAGAAAGCCTTCCTACATTTCAAAAGGCTTCTGCCAGAACCTCTGGTGCTCACTAAGCCAGTGGCAGGAGAGCCCTTATTCTTATATCTGACGATTACCATTGAAGCTATAGGAGCGACACTCATTCGAGAAGAGGACAAACAGCATCTTCTGATTTACTTCATTAGCAAAGTACTCCAGAATGTGGAATTATGATATTTATGGCTTGAGACTCCTCCCACCTTTGGTTTTTCTATCCTTGATGCATATCCTCATTAAAATTTTTATTTCTTACAATATAGTTAGGACCAAACTCATAGCCAAAAAGGGTGAGAATTCATAATAGAAAGAGAAAATGAAAATAAAAGCCACTAAGAAAACAAGGAAAACAAACTCCTAAAACTAGCAAACAAACCAAAAATCAAGCTATTCACAATATCAAAATATTAACAATAATCAATAACAAGCGCACATTTGCAATTTCCCAGCAACGACGCCAAAAACTTGACGGAGGGAAATTGTCAGTTTAGAATTTTCACAAAAATAATCTTGTCGAAGTATAGATCCAAACTAACAATTAACCCTCAATCAAAGTTTAATTTGTTTGTCACTTAAGGAAAATTAATAAAAACCGAGAGTATTTAAACCTCGGGTCGTCTCCCAAAGAAATTGCAGGAAAGTGTGCATATTATTAGTTATGAGAATTTTTGGGGTTTTTAGAATGATGAACAAGAAATATAAATTGCAAGAAAGTAAAACTAACAACTAAGATAATATAAATGCTAAAAAATACTCATGGTAAGGATTAAGAGTCAATGTTTCCTATCCTAGATCATTGACCATAACATGAAAATTATAACAACTCTAATTTTTGCACTAATGCGAGTTTTTTAAAATAATATTTTAAAGCGATTAGGATAGGAAACAAGACCAGATATAATAAACCCTAAACCCTAAACCCTAATGTAAAATAGATGGTAATATAATTTTATTATTATCTTATTTATTTATTTTACTTGCTCTAATTATAATGGAAGTTAGATAATAATATTAATATTATTATCAAATTCGACTTTTGCCAATAAAATTAATTATTGATATTTCTTGATGAGTTTAGAATTGTTAAAATTTTATCAAATATCTTTTAATTTTTAAGTTACTAATGTCATTTATATTAGTAATTCATATACATTCAATCTTATATATTATTATTATTCTTATTATTATTATTATTATTCTTATTATTATTATTATTATTCATTGACCGGTTTCCCTAGGGAACAAAGAAAATCAAGAAAAATATTATAAGACTTATACATGCAATATATATAACCAAATGCCATAAAGAAGAAAAGAAACGTGGGTCATATTAAAGCATGCCACATAATCATTCTCATTACATTACTCATCACAGAGAGTTTTAGTTGATTGCATGCTCGGTGAGGAAGAGAGAAAGAGTGACCGAGAGAGAGAACCGTAACTCTCACCGAATTTCTGGCTTCGATTTCTTGTGATCCGTAACTTCAATAAAAAATTTAATTCGGTAAAAGTATTCGTATTCTCCTTCTCTACGTGTTGGCTGGCATCACTTTTGATCGATGAAAATCAACGGTGACATAGCTTCACTACCCGTTGAGTTCGGCCAACTGGAGTCTAAGGCACAGATGATTCCAGACGTTTTTTTTCTTCGACGACTCGATTAGAAGGCTTCTCCAGAATTTCGAGTATTTTGATTTCATACGAAGGTAGGATTTGGTAACCTTATAATAATTAAATATGAATTTGATAAGTGATTGTTGATTTGATTGATTATTGTTTGAGTTTGAGTAAGTTTATGTTAGAATTCTGTGAAGTTATTGTCGTTGTTTGTGAATTGCGGTTCGTCCGTGCAGAATAGCCCAACTGGGGTTATTTTGATGATTTTGGGGCCGTTGTGAATGAAAGTTATTGATTAAAAGTGATAAGATTTGATGGCCGAGAGATTAAACTAAAAGTTGTAAAAATCAGTAACCGAAAAACTCGAAAATGGATTAAAATACAGTAATATTTTGAAAGGAAATGATTAAGGATTTCGGTTTTAGTATAAAAGAAAGATTAGTAATTATATTTTATTTTTGAAGGATAATATTGTATTTGTATATAAAAATTGAGGTATAACTTGTAATTGTATAAGCTTTCGAGTATTTTGGGTAATAAGTAAAGTTCAGGGATAAAATGGGTATTTTATAAAAGTTCAGGTTATATTTATAAATATAAAAATAAATGAAGGTTCAAATATAATTTTATATTGAGATTAAAAATAGAATATTAAATATTTTATGATTTAGAAAGTAATTAATAAAAGTTTTGAAAATAAGGTTTTATAAACCAAGTTTTAAAAGGAGATTATAAATATTATTTTAAATACTTCTTTAAAATTACTCATTTATATTAAAATAAATTATTATAATTAGTATTTATCAAAGATATTATTTTGTAAGAATATTATAATGTGTAATATTAAGGAGAAAGCAAGCAAGCAAAGTAATCCTAAAAGCTTTAAAGAACGTAGACTTAATTAAAGAACTTTATAATTCTTTTTCATAAGACACTTAGGGAGAGACGAGGGAATAATGCGAAAATAATTTATATTATGGAATAATAGGAAAGAAAAGAAGAAGAAGAAGAAAGAAAAGAAAAGAGAAGAAAAACATTAAAGAAACCCTACCACAGAAGAGCAGAGAACAAAGATTAAAATAAACTAAAGAACCTCTGCCACAAGAGAGCAGAGAATAGGAATAAAAGAAACGAAAGAAAGAACGAAACAAAAAGGGGATAAGTAGAAGTATTGTTTGGCCTTGAGAACAAGCTAAGATGGTTATGTACCTGCTTAAAATGAGCAGAGATATGGTGGTGAGTCCACCGAGATTTGCTTCTAGAGATACATCGGCTGATGAGCGGATATTTTATACGCTTTTTGGGGTTAATTTCATATAGTTTTTAGTATGTTTTAGTTAGTTTTTAGTTTATTTTCATTAGTTTTTAGGAAAAATTCATATTTCTGGACTTTACTATGAGTTGTGTGTTTTTCTGTAATTTCGGGTATTTTTCTGGCTGAAATTGAGGTAGCTGAGCAAAAATCTGATTCAGGCTGAAAAAGGACTGCTGATGCTGTTGGATTCTGACCTCCCTGCACTCAAAATGAATTTTCCGGAGCTACAGAACTCGAAATTGCATGCTTCCAATTGCGTTGGAAAGTAGACATCCAGGGCTTTTTAGCAATATATAATAGTCCAGACTTTGCTCAAGGATAGATGATGTAAACTGGCGTTCAACGCCAGTTCTCTGCCCAATTCTGGCGTCCAGCGCCAGAAAAAGATTAAAAGTTGGAGTTCAACGCCAGAAATGGATCCAAAACTGAAGTTGAACGCCCAAAATGGCCTTATGCACGTGAATTGCTTAAGTCTCAGCCCCAGCACACACCAAGTGGGCCCCAGAAGTAGATCTCTATACCATCTGCTATAGTTTACTCATTTTTCTGTAAACCTAGGCTACTAGTTTAGTATTTAAACAACTTTTAGAGACTTATTTTGTATCTCATGACATTTTAGATCTAAACTTTGTACTCTTGGACGGCATGAGTCTCTAAACTCCATTGTTGGGGGTGAGGAGCTCTGCTATGTCTCGATGAATTAATGCAAGTATTTCTGTTTTCCATTCAAACATGCGTGTTCCTATCTAAGATATCCATTCGCGCCTAACTATGGAGAAGGTGATGATCAGTGACACTCATCACCTTCCTCAATCCATGAACATGTGTCTGACAATCACCTCCGTTCTACATCAGATTGAATGAATATCTCTTAGATTCCTTAATCAGAATCTTCGTGGTATAAGCTAGATTGATGGCGGTATTCATGAGAATCCGGAAAGTCTAAACCTTGTCTGTGGTATTCCGAGTAGGATTCAGGGATTGAAAGACTGTGACGAGCTTCAAACTCGCGAGTGCTGGGCGTAGTGACAGACGCAAAAGGAGGGTGAATCCTATTCCAGCATGATCGGGAACCTCAGATGATTAGCCGTGCTGTGACAGAGCATTTGGATCATTTTCACAAGAGGAGGGGATGTAACCATTGACAACGGTGATGCCCCAACACACAGCTTGCCATAGAAGGACGTGCGTGCGTGAATCAGAGGACAGAGGAAAGCAGAGATTCAGAAGACAAAGCATCTCCAAAACTCCAACATATTCTCCATTACTGCATAACAAGTAACTTTTAACCCACGCTCTCTTGTTTATTCGCAATTTGACTGATAAATACAATTGACTTCCTGACTAAGAATTGCAAGATAACCATAGATTGCTTCAAACCAACAATCTCCGTGGGATTCGATCCTTACTCACGTAAGGTATTACTTGGACGACCCAGTGCACTTGCTGGTTAGTGGTACGAGTTGTGAAAAGTGTGATTCACAATTCGTGCACCAAGTTTTTGGCGCCATTGCCGGGGATTGTTCGTGTTTGGACAACTAACGGTTTGTTTTGTTGCTTAGATTAGGAAAAATTTCCCTTTTTAGTTTAGAGTCTCTTATTATTGTCGTGTTAAAATTTTAGAATCCTTATTTTCTTTTTTAAAATCTTTTTCAAAAATAATTTTTCTATTAAATCCTGTGCCAAACTTTAAGTTTGGTGTTTTCTTGTTGATTTTTCTGTGTTTTTCGAAAATTTTAGTTTGGTTTTCTAAAAATTTTAAGTTTGGTGTTCTTCCTTCATGTTCTTGTGTTCTTGTGAGTCTTCAAAGTGTTCTTGAGTTTTCCTTGTGTCTTGATCTTAAAATTTTTAAGTTTGGTGTTCCTTGGTGTTTTCCCTCCAAAATTTTCGAAAACTAGGAGCATTAGATCTAAAAATTTTAAATCTTGTGCTATTTTATTATTTTTCTCTTTCCTCACTAAATTCAAAAATATCTTTTCTCTCTATTTCTAAAACAAATTTTCGAAATTTATTTCTAAAATTCAGATTTTTTTTTCAAAATTTAAAATCTTTTCCAAATCATATCTTTTTCAAAATAATATTTCCTAACCACTTCCTCTCTCCTCAATTTTTCGAAAATCTTCACCATTTTTATTTATCTTTATCTTATTTTCAAAAAAAATAAATAGATAAATAAATAAATAAAAATATTTTCTCTATTTTACATCATCTCCCTTTCTCCATCATAGACCTAAGCGGAAATGAACAGTCCAGGAGGACTCTGGGGTCATATTCTAACCCCTCTACTGCTTCATATGGGAGTAGCATCTGCATACCCTCCATTGGAGTCAGTAGCTTTGAGTTGAATCCTCAACTCATTATCATGGTGCAGCAAAGTTGTCAGTATTCCGGTCTTCCACAGGAAGAACCTACAGAGTTTCTGGCACAGTTTCTACAGATTACTAACACAGTACATGATAAAGAAATAGATCAGGATGTCTACAGACTATTACTGTTTCCATTTGCTGTAAAAGATCAAGCTAAGAGGTGGTTGAATAACCAACCTAAGGCCAGCATAAGGACATGGAAACAGCTAACAGAAAAATTCCTGAATCAATACTTTCCCCCAAAACGGATGACACAGCTAAGGCTGGACATCAAAGGCTTCAAACAAGGAGATAATGAATCTCTTTATGACGCCTGGGAGAGATACAGAGAGATGCTACGAAAATGCCCCTCTGAAATATTTTCAGAGTGGGTTCCGTTAGACATCTTCTATTATGGGCTTGCAGAAGGAGCTCAGATGTCTTTGGATTACTCAGCTGGTGGATCTATCTACATGAGAAAGACAATTGAAGAAGCTCAAGAGCTCATTGATACAGTTGCCAGGAATCAGCATCTGTACCTAAGCAGTGACCCTTCCATGAAAGAAGAGGTTACAACAGTAACTACTAAACTCAGCCCTGTAAAACAAGCTGCTGAATTCAATTAGCAATTGGACTTTCTAACAAAGCAGTTAGCCGAATTCAAAGATAGACTACAAGAGACAAGGATGGCTAATATACATATGGACGAACAGTTTAAGCAAACAAAGCAGCAGCTATCAAGACAAATAACAGAAGAATGCCAAGCAGTTCAACTAAGAAGTGGGAAAACATTAAATACCCCATCTCAAGGCAGCAAAAAGCTAAGAAATGAGCAAACCACCCAAAATTCACCTGAGGACAGTAAGAGCCCAGGGAAAAGTAATTCTGGAACTAAAACGCCAGAAATTTGGTGGAAGACTGGCGCTGAACGCCCAGACCATGCTCAGGACTGGCGTTCAACGCCAGAAACAAGGCAGGACTGGCGTTCAACGCCAGAAATAGGCAAGGATCTGGCGTTGAACGCCCAAAATAGGCAAGATCTGGTGCTGAACGCCCAAAATGGGCACAGTTCTAGCGTTCAGACGCCAGGAACAGACAAGGAGTTGGCATCCAACGTCACTCCAGTCTCTAACTCTGGCACTCAATTGCCAGTGAGGGATCAGACACACACAAATGCTGAAAGCAACCCCTCTAAAAAGGCTTCTTCAACCACTTATGTAGGCAATAAACCTACAGCAACTACGGTTGAAGAATATAAAGCCAAGATACCTTATCCTCAAAAACTCCGGAAAGAGGAGCAGGATAAGCAATTTGCTCGCTTTGCAGATTATCTCAGGACTCTTGAAATAAAGATTCCATTTGCAGAAGCACTTGAGCAAATACCTTCTTATGCCAAGTTCATGAAAGAGATCTTGAGTCATAAAAAGGATTGGAGAGAAACAGAAAGAGTTCTCCTCACTGAAGAATGCAGTGCAGTCATTCTGAAAAGCTTTCCTGAGAAGCTTAAAGACCCTGGGAGTTTTCTGATACCATGCATATTAGAAGGTCAATGCACCAAGACAGCTTTATGCGATCTTGGGGCAAGCATCAACCTAATACCTGCATCCACTATCAGAAAGCTTGGCTTAACTGAAGAAGTTAAACCAACCCGAATATGTCTCCAACTTGCTGATGGCTCCACTAAATACCCATCAGGCGTGATTGAAGACATCATTGTCAGAGTTGGGCCATTCGTCTTTCCCACTGACTTTGTTGTGCTGGAAATGGAGGAGCACAAGAGTGCTACTCTCATTCTAGGAAGATCCTTCCTAGCAACTGGACGATCCCTCATTGACGTCCAACAGGGGGAAATAACCCTGAGAGTCAATGATGATGAGTTTAAGTTGAACGCTGTCAAAGCCATGCAGCATCTTGACACATCAAAAGACTGCATGAAAGTTGATCTTATTGACTCTTTGGTAGAAGAGATCAACATGGCTGAGAGTCTCGAATCAGAGTTGGAAAACATCCTTAAAGATGTTCAGCCTGATTTAGAGGAGTCAGAGGACATGAAAGAGCCTCTGAAATTTCTTCTAGAAGAAGAAAAACCTCCTAAACCCGAGCTCAAGCCATTACCACCATCCTTGAAATATGCATTTCTGGGAGAAGGTGACACTTTTCCAGTGATCATAAGCTCTGCCTTAAATTCACAAGAAGAGGAAGCACTTATTCAAGTGCTAAGGACACACAAGACAGCTCTTGGGTGGTCCATAGGTGACCTCAAGGGCATAAGCCAAGCTAGATGCATGCACAAAATCTTATTGGAGGATAATGCCAAACCAGTGGTTCAACCACAGAGGCGGCTAAATCCAGCCATGAAGGAAGTGGTGCAAAAAGAGGTCACCAAATTACTAGAGGCTGAGATTATTTATCCTATTTCTGATAGCCCCTGGGTGAGCCCTGTCCAAGTCGTCCCAAAAAAGGGAGGCATGATAGTGATTCATAATGAAAAAAATGAACTGCTTCCTACAAGAACAGTTACAGGGTGGCGCATGTGTATTGACTACAGAAGGCTCAATACAGCCACTAGAAAGGATCATTTTCCTTTACCATTCATAGACCAGATGCTAGAGAGACTAGCAGGTCATGATTTTTACTGATTTTTGGATGGCTACTTAGGCTATAACCAGATTGCAGTAGATCCTCAGGATCAAGAGAAAACAGCATTCACATGTCCATCTGGAGTGTTTGCTTATAGAAGGATGCCATTTGGGCTGTGTAATGCACCTGCAACCTTCCAGAGATGCATGCTCTCTATTTTCTCTGATATGGTGGAAAAATTTTTGGAAGTCTTCATGGATGACTTCTCAGTATATGGAGACTCATTCAGCTCCTGTCTTGACCACCTGAAACTTGTTCTGAAAAGATGCCAAGAGACCAACCTAGTTTTAAACTGGGAAAAATGTCACTTCATGGTGACTGAAGGGATTGTTCTTGGGCATAAAATCTCAAACAAGGGAATAGAGGTGGATCAAGCAAAAATAGAGGTAATTGAAAAATTACCACCACCTGCCAATGTTAAGGCAATCAGAAGCTTTCTGGGGCATGCAGGATTCTATAGGAGGTTCATAAAGGATTTTTCAAAAATTGCAAAACCTCTATGCAATCTGCTAGCTGCTGACATGCTATTTGTGTTTGACACAGAGTGCCTGCAGGCGTTTGAAACGCTGAAAGCTAAGCTGGTCACAGCACCAGTTATTTCTGCACCAGACTGGACATTACCATTTGAGCTAATGTGTGACGCCAGTGATCACGCCATTGGTGCAGTGTTGGGACAGAGGCATGACAAGCTTCAGCACGTCATTCATTACGCTAGTCGCGTTCTAAATGATACCCAGAAAAATTACACAACCACAGAAAAAGAATTACTTGCAGTGGTTTATGCCATTGACAAGTTCAAATCATACTTAGTAGGATCAAAAGTGATTGTGTACACTGATCATGCTGCTCTTAAATATCTACTTACAAAGCAGGATTCAAAACCCAGGCTCATCAGATGGGTGTTGCTTCTACAAGAGTTTGATATAGAAATAAGAGACAGAAAAAGGGACAGAGAACCAAGTGGCTGATCATCTATCCTGGATAGAGCCAGTAGAAAGGACGCCCCTTCCCTCTCTTGAGATCTCTGAGACCTTTCTGGATGAGCATTTATTTGCCATTCAGGAAACACCATGGTTTGCCGATATTGCAAACTATAAAGCTGCAAGGTTGATACCCAAGGAATACAACAGGATGCAAAAGAAGAAATTAATTACTGATGCAAAGTACTACTTGTGGGATGAACCCTATCTCTTTAAGAGATGTGCAGACAGAATAATCCGTAGGTGTGTGCCTAGAGAAGAAGCACAGAGGATCCTATGGCATTGCCATGGATCTCAATATGGAGACCATTTCGTAGGAGAGCGAACAGCCACCAAGGTCCTCCAATGTGACTTCTATTGGCCCACACTCTATAAAGATTCCCGAGAATTTGTACGTAACTGTGACAGTTGCCAGAGAGCTGGTAATCTGCCTCATGGTTACGCCATACCTCAACAAGGAATCTTGGAAATTGAGTTGTTTGATGTGTGGGGAATTGACTTCATGGGACCTTTCCCACCATCATACTCAAACACTTATATTCTGGTGGCAGTTGACTATGTATCAAAATGGGTTGAGGCCATTGCCACACCCACCAATGATACTAAAACAGTGCTGAAGTTCCTCCAGAAACATATCTTTAGTAGGTTTGGTGTCCCTAGAGTACTCATCAGTGATGGGGGCACTCACTTCTGCAATAAACAGCTCTACTCTGCCATGGTTCGGTATGGAATTCGCCATAAGGTGGCTACTCCATATCATCCACAAACTAATGGGCAAGTTGAATTCTCTAACAGAGAATTAAAGAGAATCCTAGAATGGACAGTAAGTACCCGTAGAAAGGATTGGGCACGGAGCTTGGATGATGCTCTGTGGGCTTACAGAACAGCATTCAAGACCCCTATAGGGACCTCTCCATACTAACTTGTGTATGGTAAGGCATGTCACCTGCCCATGGAACTGGAACATAAAGCCTACTGGGCAACCAGATTCCTAAACTTTGATGCCAAATTAGCAGGAGAAAAAAGATTGCTCCAGCTAAATGAGCTAGAGGAATTAAGATTCACAGCTTTCGAAAATGCCAAGCTTTATAAAGAGAAAGCAAAAAAGTGGCATGACAGAAAGCTGTCATCTAGAATCTTTGAGCCAGGACAGAAGGTTCTGCTGTTCAACTCTAGACTCAGGCTATTCCCCGGGAAATTGAAATCCCGGTGGAGAGGACCATACTTGATTACAAGTGTATCACCATATGGTTATGTGGAGCTTCAAGATATTGATTCTGATAAGAGGTTCATTGTCAATGGACAGAGAATCAAGCATTATCTTGAAGGCAACATTGAGCAAGAGTGCTCAAGGCTGAAGCTAGACTAAAAGCTCAGCAAGGTCCAGCTAAAGACAATAAAGAAGCGCTTGCTGGGAGGCAACCCAGCGATGGGGCATCAATCCTCTAAGAATTTTGCCCCATTTCTATTTTTATTTTTATTTGTTTATATAAAGTTCATTGATAACAAGGTAAAGAATCAATTGCATAAGTTCACAGGGTTACAGAAGGAATCTGCATACAAAAACAGAGAAAAAGAGCTCACTGGCAAGAAAACGCCAGTAAGAGCCCATTTTGGGCGTTCAGCGCCCAAAAGGGGCCAGTGGGCGCTGAACGCCAGTAAGGATAGCAATCTGGTGTTCAACGCCAGAAAAGGGCAACAACTGGGCGTTGAACGCCCAGGAGAGCAACATTTGGGCGTTGAACGCCCAAAACAGGCAGTGTTTGGGCGTTCAAATGCCAGGATAGTGGGGAGGAGGTAAAAATCATTCTTCATATTTTTTCATTCTAATTTTAAAATTTCATGTTTTTAATTCATGATCTCTTGCATAAACATGTTGAGAACCTTAATTTCGAAAATCCCTCTTTAAAAATATCAAATGTATCTTAATCCATAAGCACCAAGCCTCTTTGCAAATTCAATCCAACTCTTTTCAAATCCTATTTTCAAAACAAATCAAATTTTTTTCAACTAATATCTTTTTCAAATCTCCACATTATCTTTTTCAAAATCTAGATTTATCTTTTTCAAAAAAATTTTCACATCTTTTCAATTTTAAACTATATTCTCTCTTATCATATCTTCTATCTTATCTTTTCCAAATCAATCTTTTTATCATATCTTTTCAAAATTTTCGAACCCACCCCCCCTCCCTTTATATATGGGTTCGGCCTCCTTCCTCCTCCATCAACAATTGCACCTAGCTCTCCTTCTATCCCTCTCCTTTCTTTTGTTTTGCTTGAGGACAAGCAAACCTCTAAGTTTGGTGTGTTTATCTGCGATCACTAAGATCATGGCTCCTAAAGGAAAACAACCCACTCCAAGAGCCTAGAAAGAGAGCGTTCCAAAACCACTTTGGAATCAAGGGAAGTTCTTATCTAAATAACATTCAGACCATTATAACAAAATAATGGGTCTGAGATCAGTGATCCCGGAAGTTAGATTCGATCTGAAAGAAGATGAATATCCGGAGATCCAGGAGCAAATTCGAATCAGGAACTAGGAAGTCCTAGCTAATCCTGAAACGAAAGTGGGAAGGAATATGGTCCAGGAGTTCTATGCTAATATGTGGCAGACTGACAAGCAAAAACTATCTGGAACTGCTTTCTATGAATATCAGACCATAGTCAGAGAAAAGATTGTTCATACCATCCCTGACAAGATCAGAGAGATCTTAAAGCTACCTCAGCTGAAAGATGATCCAGACTCCTTCAACAGGAGAATGATGAGAACAGACAAGGGCCTGGATAAGATTCTAGAGGACATATGTATCCCTGGAGCCAGTGGACCACCAACACAAAGGGTGTCCCAAATCAACTCAAGAGAGAGGATCTCAAACCAGTCGCCAGAGGATGGCTGGACTTTATTGGGCATTCTCTGTTGCCTACTAGCAACCGTTCGGAAGTCACAGTTAAAAGAGCAGTGATGATCCATTGCATCATGATGGGAAAAGAAGTGGAAGTTCATCAGCTGATCTCAGCTGAATTCTACAAAATTGCTAACAAAAATTCTAAAGAGGCCAGGTTGGCTTATCCAAGCATGATTTCTCTGCTCTGCAAGGACGCCAGGGTAAGGATAGGGATAACTGAGTATATCAGTTGAGAAACCAATCACCAAAGCATCAATGGAAAAACAACAAGCACAGGATGATCCCACCAAGAAGAAAACACAGGAATTTCTCCCAGAAATCCCTCAATCTGAATACTGGAAGTATCTTGAGACGTCTATCACCAAGATACGGGAAGCTATGGAGCAAATAATAAAAGAACAGAAGGAACACAGTCAAATGCTGACCTATATGTTTAAAGAACAAGAGGAGCAAGGGCGTGACTTAAGGGAATTGAAGCGCTAGAAGTTATCTCTTGAAGAATCAAGCACCCCACGGATCAGAGGAACACCCATTTCCCAGAACAAAGGTTGTTAAATTCCAATTTCTGCTTTAACTCTGTGATAGTGTCATTAGAGAAGTTCACCTTAGGAGTCATATAGTAGTAATTAGTATCTATTTTGATTTTATCTCCAATTAAGCCATAGTCTATTTTTCTCATCATCAGCAAACATGAATAAAATAGTAGATCTTTTGAATAAAAGGCAATAAAATTTCGAGTTTTAATAAGAGAAATTCTAATTAGCTACATGTGGTGGCAATACTTTCTGTCTTCTGAATGAATGCCTGAACAGTGCATATGTCTTTTGAATTTGTTGTTTAAGACTATTAAATATGTTGGTTCTTGAAAGAATGGTGAACATGAGACATGTTATTGATAATCTGAAAAATAAAAAAAAATGATTCTTGAAGCAAGAAAAAGCAGCAAAAAAAAAAAGAAAAAAAAAAAGAAAAAAAAGAGAGAAGAGAAAGAAAAGCAGAAAAAGCCAATAGCCCTTAAAATCAAAAGGCAAGGGTAATAAAAAGGATCCCAAGGCTTTGAGCATCAGTGGATAGGAGGGCCTAAGGGAATAAAATCCTGGCCTAAGCGGCTAAATCAAGCTGTCCCTAACCATGTGCTTGTGACGTGAAGGTGTCAAGTGAAAACTTGAGACTGAGTGTTTAAAGTCAAGGTCCAAAGCAGAAAGAAGAGTGTGCTTAAGAACTCTGGACACCTCTAATTGGGGACTTTAGCAAAGCTGAGTCACAATCTAAAAGGTTCACCCAATTATGTGTCTGTGGCATTTATGTATCCGGTGGTAATACTGGAAAACAAAGTGCTTAGGGCCATGGCCAAGACTCATGAAATAGCTGTGTTCAAGAATCATCATACTGAAATAGGAGAATCAATAACACTATCTGAATTCTAAGTTCTTATAGATGCCAATCACTCTGAGCTATAATGGATAAAGTGAGATGCCAAAATTGTTCGAAAGCAAAAAGCTACTAGTCCCGCTCATCTAATTAGAATCTGAGCTTCACTCAAAAACTCTGAGATATTATTGCTTCTCAACCTATTGGTCTTCTATTTTATTTGTCTAGTCGCTTAAGGACAAGCAACAGTTTAAGTTTGGTGTTGTGATGAGCGGATATTTTATACGCTTTTTGGGGTTAATTTCATATAGTTTTTAGTATGTTTTAGTTAGTTTTTAGTTTATTTTCATTAGTTTTTAGGAAAAATTCATATTTCTGGACTTTACTATGAGTTGTGTATTTTTCTGTAATTTCATGTATTTTTCTGGCTGAAATTGAGGGAGCTGAGCAAAAATCTGATTCAGGCTGAAAAAGGACTGCTGATGCTGTTAGATTCTGACCTCCCTGCACTCAAAGTGAATTTTCTGGAGCTACAGAACTCAAAATGGCATGCTTTTAATTGCGTTGGAAAGTAGACATCCAGGGCTTTCCAGAAATATATAATAGTCCATACTTTGCTCAAGGATAGACGGCATAAACTGGCATTCAACGCCAGTTCTCTACCCAATTCTGGCGTCCAGCGCCAGAAAAGGATTAAAAGTTGGAGTTCAACGCCAGAAATGGATCCAAACCTGGCGTTGAACGCCCAAAATGGCCTTATGCACGTGAATTGCTGAAGTCTCAGTCCTAGCACACACCAAGTGGGCCCCAGAAGTGGATCTCTATACCATCTGCTATAGTTTACTCATTTTTCTGTAAACCTAGGCTACTAGTTTAGTATTTAAACAACTTTTAGAGACTTATTTTGTATCTCATGACATTTTAGATCTAAACTTTGTACTCTTTGACGGCATGAGTCTCTAAACTCCATTGTTGGGGGTGAGGAGCTCTGCTGTGTCTCGATGAATTAATGCAAGTATTTCTGTTTTCCATTCAAACATGCGTGTTCCTATCTAAGATATCCATTCGCGCCTAACTATGGAGAAGGTGATGATCAGTGACACTCATCACCTTCCTCAATCCATGAACGTGTGTCTGACAATCACCTCCGTTCTACATCAGATTGAATGAATATCTCTTAGATTCCTTAATCAGAATCTCCGTGGTATAAGCTAGATTGATGGCGGCATTCATGAGAATCCGGAAAGTCTAAACCTTGTCTGTGGTATTCCGAGTAGGATTCAGGGATTGAATGACTGTGACGAGCTTCAAACTTGCGAGTGCTGGGCATAGTGACAGACGCAAAAGGAGGGTGAATCCTATTCCAGCATGATCGGGAACCTCGGATGATTAGTCGTGCTGTGACAAAGCATTTGGATCATTTTCACAAGAGGAGGGGATGTAACCATTGACAACGGTGATGCCCCAACACACAGCTTGCCATAGAAGGACGTGCGTGCGTGAATCAGAGGACAGAGGAAAGCAGAGATTCAGAAGACAAAGCATCTCCAAAACTCCAACATATTCTCCATTACTGCATAACAAGTAACTTTTAACCCACGCTCTCTTGTTTATTCGCAATTTGACTGATAAATACAATTGACTTCCTGACTAAGAATTGCAAGATAACCATAGATTGCTTCAAACCAACAATCTCCGAGGGATTCGACCCTTACTCACGTAAGGTATTACTTGGACGACCCAGTGTACTTGCTGGTTAGTGGTACGAGTTGTGAAAAGTGTGATTCACAATTCGTGCACCATCAGCCAATCTAGGGGATGGTTGCACATGAAAGACAAAGGTTGCTTACAGAGGTTATCGATACATACATTGGCCAGAGAGAGTCTCACCTGTAAGACCGAGGTTGCTTACAGAGGTTATGATTGCATACATCGGCTCAAGAGAGTCGCACCTGTAAGATAGAGGTTACTTACAGAGGTTATGGCACTTGAAACCAACCTCAGACAAAGGTTACTGAGTTACGTCGGAAGCGGGTCGAAACCGACAGATGAGCTCATTACCTGCAATAGGGCTAGACATGCATCACCCTTGTTGTGCATTTGCATTTTACTTGATACGATGAAATTTTTTGTGATTGTCTTCCTGTGTTTATGCATTCCTTACTGTTACTCTGAATTGTGGTGATTAGATACTTGGTGCACAAAATCGTGATTGTTCATTCCTTGGTAAGGGCGCTAAAAAACTTAATACGCACGTTCATAATTTTAGTTCTTTTCACAATTTCGATACAACTAACCAGCAAGTGCACTGGGTTGTCCAAGTAATAAACCTTACATGAGTAAGGGTCGATCCCACGGAGATTGTCGGCTTGAAGCAAGCTATGGTCACCTTGTAAATCTCAGTCAGGCGGATATTAAATGGTTATGGAGTTTTAATAATTAAAAGATAAATAAAACATAAACTAGGATAGAGATACTTATGTAATTCATTGGTGAGAATTTCAGATAAGCGTATAGAGATGCCTTTCGTTCCTCTGAACCTCTACTTTCCTGCTGTCTTCATCCAATCATTACTACTCCTTTCCATGGCAAGCTTTATGTAGGGCATCACCGTTGTCAATGGCTACATCCCATCCTCTCTGTAAAAATGGTCCAATGCGCTGTCACTGCATGGCTAATCATCTGTCGGTTCTCGATCATACTGGAATAGGATTTACTATCATTTTGCGTCTGTCACTACGCCCAGCCCTCGCGAGTTTGAAGCTCGTCACAGCCATCCCTTCCCAGATCCTACTCGGAATACCACAGACAAGGTTTAGACTTTTCGGATCTCAAGAATGGCCGTCCATGGGTTCTAACTTATACCACGAAGATTCTAATATCTCAGACTCGATCCTCTGTATTAGATATCTAAGAGATACTCATTCTAGCTTGTTTGCATGTAGAACGGAAGTGTTTGTCAGGCACGCGTTCATAGGTGAGAATGATGATGAGCGTCACATAATCATCACCTTCATCATGTTCTTGGGTGCGAATGGATATCTTAGAGAAGGAATAAGTTTGAATTGAATAGAAAAAGAGTAGTACTTTGTATGAATTCATGAGGAACAGCAGAGCTCCACACCTTAATCTATGGAGTGTAGAAACTCTACCGTTGAAAATACATAAGTGATAAGGTCCAGGCATGGCCGAATGGCCAGCCCCCAAAATTTGATCAAAGGATCAAAAGATAATCCAAAGATGTTCCAAAGATCAAAATACAATAGTAAAAAGTCCTATTTATACTAAACTAGTTACTAGGGTTTACAGAAATGAGTAAATGATGCAGAAATCCACTTCTGGGTCCCACTTGGTGTGTGCTTGGGCTGATCATTGAGCTTTACACGTGCAGAGGTTTCTCTTGGAGTTGAACACCAGTTTGTAACCTGTTTCTGGCGTTTAACTCCACTTTGCAACCTGTTTCTGGCGTTTTACTCCAGAATGCAGCATGAAACTGGCGTTGAACGCCAGTTTGCGTCGTCTAAACTTGAAAAAAGTATGGACTATTATATATTTCTGGGAAGCCCTAGATGTCTACTTTCCAACGGATTTGAGAGCGCGCCATTTGGAGTTCTGTAGCTCCAGAAAATTCACTTTGAGTGCAGGGAGGTCAGAATCCAACAGCATCTGCAGTCCTTCTTCAACCTCTGAATCTGATTTTTGCTCAAGTCCCTCAATTTCAGCCAGAAAATACCTGAAATCACAGAAAAACACACAAAGTCACAGTAAAGTCCAAAAATGTGATTTTTAATTAAAAACTAATAAAAATATACTAAAAACTAACTAAATCATACTAAAAACTATGTAAAAACAATGCCAAAAAGCATATAAATTATCCGCTCATCAATACTTCTCTGTGACACTTGTATATTTCATTGTGAATTACTTGAACTGTGGTAATCTTGACTAAACTAACTACTCCCGATCCTACTAAGAACTCCCCAGTTCTTACCCCTGCTCTTCCCCCTTCAGATGGAAATAGGAACTCTAGTTAAGATTACTGGTACCCGGAATCGTGATTCACATTTTTCTCACAACTCCGTGCAGCTGACCAGTAAGTGCACTGGGTCGTCCAAGTAATACCTTATGTGAGTAAGGGTCGATCCCACAGAAATTGTCGGCTTGAAGCAAGCTATGGTCATTCTTGTAAATCTCAGTCAGGCGGATTCAAATGGTTATGGGATTTTGATAATTAAAATATGATTAATACAGAAAATAAGATAGAAGTACTTATGTAATTCATTGGTGGGATTTTAGATAAGCGTATGAAGATGCTTTGTTCCTTCTGAACCTCTGCTTTCCTATTGCCTTCATCCAATCATTCATACTCCTTTCCATGGCAAGCTGTTTGTTGAGGGATCACCGTTGTCAATGGCTACCGTCCGTCATCTCAGTGAAAATGGTCCAAATGCGCTGTCATCGCACGGTTAATCATCTGTCAGTTCTCACTCATGTTGGAATAGGATCCATTGATCCTTTTGCGTCTATCACTACGCCCAAAACTCGCGATTTTGAAGCTTGTCACTGTCATCCCATCCCAGATCCTACTCGGAATACCATAGACAAGGTTTAGACTTTCCGGATCTCAAGAATGCTGCCAATTGATTCTAGCTTATACCACGAAGACTCTGATCTCACGGAATGGAGGGCTCTGATGTCAGGAGAGACAACCATGCGTCGTGAACCAGGAGGCTAAGAGATATGCATTCAAGCTCGTTTTCATGTAGAATGGAAGTGGTTGTCAGGCACACGTTCATAAGTGAGAATGATGATGAGTGTCACATAATCATCACATTCATCATGTTCTTGTGTGTGAATAAATATCTTAGAACAAGAATAAGCTTGAATTGAATAGAAAACAGTAGTAATTGCATTAACTCATGAAGAACAGCAGAGCTCCATACCTTAATCTATGGGGTGTAGAAATTCTACCGTTGAAAATACATAAGTGAAAATAGGGTAGATATGGCCGAGTGGCAGCCTCCCATGGAGGTTTTAGAACGTAAAAGTTACATAATGTGTTCCAAAGATTAAAATACAATAGTAAAAGGTCCTATTTATAATGAACTAGTAACCTAGGATTTACAGAAATGAGTAAATGATACAGAAATCTACTTCCGGGGCCCACTTGGTGTGTGCTTGGGCTAAGCATTGAAGCGTTTTTATGCTTGGGCTGTTCCTGGAGTTAAACGCCAGCTTTTGTGCCAGTTTGGGCGTTTAACTCCACTTCTGGTGCCAGTTTGAGCCATCAAATCTCGAAAAAAGTATGAACTATTATATATTTCTGAAAAGCCCAGAATGTCTACTTTCCAACGCAATTGAGAGCGCGTCAATTGGGTGTCTGTAGCTCCAGAAAATCCACTTCGAGTGTAGGGAGGTCAGAATCAAACAGCATCTGCAGTCTTTTTTCAGCCTCTGAATCAGATTTTTGCTCAGGTCCCTCAATTTCAGCCAGAAAATACCTGAAATCATAGAAAAACACACAAACTCATAGTAAAGTCCAGAAATGTGATTTTTATTTAAAAACTAATAAAAATTAACTAAAACATATTAAAAACTACCTAAAAACAATGCCAAAAAGCGTATAAATTATCCGCTCATCAATTACCCCTATACATACGAAGATCCAGCGAAGGATATAAAGGTGATAGAGATATCATCTTTTGGCTGCAATGATCGATCAGAGACAGTAAGAGTTGGTAGCGTGTTTTGGGTGGTGCCTTCAGTGTAGTGTAGAAATTTTGGTTTAGTCTCTAACTTTTGGATAGATCCACCGAGAGATTAGGAGCTGTAAATTCTGGCTAGGCTAGTTTCGGACGCCAGCTTAGGGGCTTCCTATATGGACCAGGGCTCGGAGTGTTAATTATGTATATAGTAGCAAGATATGAAGGGTTGTACGCTAACTCGTGATATATATGGTAGTACCTTTATATGTATGTATGATCTATGATATATGTTTTGTTTATATATAATGTTGGCCTTGTGTATGCTTTATTTGATTCCTTACTGTGGCTTGTGTATGTTTAATTAGTTGTCCTCGCAAATCTTTTTATAAAGTAAAAATTTCTCCAAAAATTCAATAGTTCGCTAATTCGATTACAGGCTTAATAGTGAATAGTTAAAGTTTTGGGTAAGCAAGTTGGTGACACTCGGTTTCCAGTATGATCATGATGTACTGGGAATTGGGTCGTTAGAGTATTTACAAAGGGTTAATTCCACTTATTTATCCTCTAACATCGGAGGGTGAAGTCAAGTGGAGATAATTGATCCTAAAACCAACTAACAACCCTAATTACCAATCACACCGGACATCAATGACATCAAGGAACCTAAGTCCTCAATCTCAAGCCAAGAGTGCTAAAATATACTCTAAAACCACACCAAGCTTGGGGTTCATAAACGTAAAGCATGGTAAAATGACCATAATCATAAAATCTACAACTACCAAATGCAGGAAAATAATAATAACAACTCAATTAAATATCAATAAACAAAGAAACATCAAATTGCATTAATAAAAATCAAAATCAACAAGAGTTCATAAACATAAAAGTGACCAAATAAAGGAAATAGCAAGTAAAACTAAGAGAATAAAGACGTAATAATAGGAATTGCAAGGAAAACTAAATCAAAGCAAGATCAAAACCTAAATATAAGAGGTAATTAAGCTAAATCTACCCTAATTCTAGAGAGAAGAGAGAGCTTCTCTCTCTAGAGAATAACCTAAAACATGATTCTAAACTAAACCTAATTGCTCTCCCCTTTGTTTTCTCTTGAATTTGGCCTCAAAAACTTCAGAAATGAGTTGGATCTGGGCTTAAAGAGATTCAGAAATTTCCATCCACATTTTTTGTGAGTCATATGCCTCGTGCCTCATGTCATGCGTACGCGTGGCCTTACAAAATTCCAACTCATGTGTGCGTGCAAGGCATGCGTACGTGTGGCCATGAGTTACTCCAAATACTTATTTCTTCATGAATTCTCGACTTTTCATGCTTTTTCTTCACTCCTTTAATCCAACCTTTTCCTTCTATTCCTAAAATCACTTAACAAACACATCAAGGCATCGAATGGAATTAAAGTAAATCAAATTTAGCGAATTAAGAGCTAAAAAAGCATGCTTTCACTCTTAAGCACAGATTATGAGAGATTCATCAAACTATGCTATTTTAATGAATAAATGTAGGAAAGTTGATAATCACCAAATTTAATACAAGATAAATAATAAAATTGTGGTTTATCATGCCTCTTTCCCCTCTTTCTTACCAGCAAGTTTCCTAGTGCCTTGCGACCGACCATCCACCATCTCTGGCCAAGGCAACATCATAGTGCCACAACAACTCCTTCCTCCCTTCTTCATTTCCATATTTGCCTATAACTTCAGATTTCTACTCTGTTTTTTATTGTTGTTTTGTTTAGCTTTAATTCCATAGTTTGTTTCTAGATTAGTTTGGTTGCATTTTTTATTTCTGTTAGTAGATTCTAGGTTGTTAGGATAAGGTAGTTTAGCTTGTTAGATTCTAAGTTTGTTGCAAGTGTTGAGAATTGAAATTTTCTTGGTTGGATGATGCTCTGATTGTTGTTAAACTTGGTTACTACTCTTTGTTATTGTGTTTGGCTACATCAAGTGTGGAAATTGTTGAATGGGTATGCATTATTGCTGATGTTGTTTTGCTATTCTAAAATTTCTGACTACATACTAAGTATTCGACTAAATGCCTCGATGATTATTTGAGTTTGAATTATATGTTGTAGCTACCATATAGTTTGAACTACTCTTTATTTAGGCAATTCTTGAAGAATGATGCAATTTTGTTATCTCTTGATGCTTGTTTAAGTTGTGGAACTTATGTTAATCACTTGCTTATGTTTGTTGATTTAAGTGACAAAATACATGGATATTCTGAAGCTGGTAGTGAGTTGCCTACTCATACTTTGGTTTTGAACTCTTAAGTTTTGGACCACCTTGATTCCTACATGCTTGATTTTAATCAAAATTCTTCTCTTTCACCAAGTACTTAGCACTCATATTTCATGCTTTTTGGTTAAATAGGCAATTCGGAAAAATTCTAACTTGTTTATGGTTTGATTGGTTTGTGAGTTCAACGTTGTACTTTGTCCAACACACTTACCCACACGCCAAATCCATTCTTATTCTTTAACTCCACTTCACAATTAGATGGTTAATTGCCTAAGTTTCTTATGCTTCTTTGCCATTGCTTGTTGTTTTAACTCGCATCCTTGTTCTTTAAAAGTATCTTAAGCAAACTACAAAAAGTGAATTAATGTTTGTTTTGAATGTTTGTGACACAAAATCTCTCAAGTGTGTGGGTTCTAAATCCCACGCAACTTTAAAACACACAAACTAAGTTTCTTCAATGTCACAAACTTATACCATTCACTTTATTTTAGTAATCATAATCTAATCTACTTCCTTAATTTTAAGATTTGATTTATCCTTCACTTATCCTAGTTGCTTATCTTGTTTTAAATCTTATGATGTCATGCTTGACATATTTTCTTCCTTAATTCTTTTTCAGGATGAGTGATCAAAAGAAATAGGGGAAAGCAAAGGTTGAAGCCAGGTCTCAACGTAACATTACATGGAGCAAGCGTCCCGTGCTACCTGGGTTTGCCATAAACCTTGAGGGAGCCGATGGGGCTGATGAAATCGACAAAAGATCACCTCCTTTAGGTCCCTCCGAATTCTCCATCATATACTAGGAGCCCAATTTTCCGAAGATGCAAGAACGAAGCCTTCATTGTGAGAGAAAGCTCCAAATCCCCAAAGAACTTCAAAAGTTCACAGAAGACCGAATTACCAAAAGGGGATGGTGATTCTTGGATAGGGAGTGGGAGAAGGTAAACACATATGGAGTCCAAGAGTTCTACGCTAATTATTATCGAGCAACCCTTGATGTTGTTTATCTTAGAGGAAAATATATCCCTGTGGTTGAGGCCGCTTGTAACGCCCTACTGATGATCAGATTTTTGACGGTTTAGGATTCACAATAAATTCTCGTTGCAAGTATAGTTTCTAAACCAAACAATGATCCTTTCATACAAAAGATTGTTTGTCACAAGTACAAATCCCTACAATTATAAACCGAAATATTTAAACCTCGGGTTGTTCTCCCTATGAATTGCAATAAAGTGTTCTTTTATTGGTTATGAGTTATTTTTTTGGGTTTTGGATAAGAGACAAAAAAAATGACAAGAAAGTAAACTAATAGCTATAAAAGTCTTGGCAAGGTTTGGTGGTCAAGGATCTCTATCCCTATCACTAACCACAACATGAGAATTGGCAAGGATCAATCCCACTAAGTCATCCCCTAACTAATAGTAAAGGAAAGTCAAGTGAGCTATACCAATCCAAGTCCATAAGTCCTAGCTTTCCACCAATTCAATTGGTGAGACCTAGAGTTAATGACTCCCAATCATCAATTACTTGGACATTAGTAAATCAAGAGTTTCTAAGTTACCTTTCCAAGCCAAGAGCATAAAATTCTACTCTAAAATCCAACCAAGCATTTTATCAAAGACTTGGAAGGCACAAAAGGAAAACATAGTAAAATTGAAAGGAAAGTAAATCTATATTACTCAATTGCAAGGGAATTAACAACAACAAAGCAATTCAATAATAGAGGAACATGAATCATAAATTGCATTAAGAGAAAATAGAGAAAACAAAAGTGCATCAACATAAAAGTAGAGAATTACAAGAATTAAATGCTAAACTAGAGAGAAGAGATGTAGAAGAAGAAGAATTACAAAAGGAAAAGTGAATCAAAGCATGAAATTAACCTAGATCTAAGAAATTCTACTCTAGATATAAAACCTAATCCTAATCCTAGAGAGAAGTGAGAGCTTCTCTCTCTAAAACTAACTTTCCCTCTAAAACTAATATAAACTAAACTAATGATGACTAGGTGTCTAAGTGTGTCATCCCTCTTCATATCCTTGGATTAAATAGCATCAGAAATGTGTTGGATTGGGTCCAAAATGCACCAGAAATCGCTGGCCACGAGTTGCACTTAAGTGAGTCACGTACAACATTAGCGCGCGCATCCAGTGCACGTGTGCTTCCCTAAACGCGATGCAACTATGGCAAAATGTATATCATTTTGAAGCCCTGGATGTTATCTTTCCAAAGCAACTAGAATCGCCTCATTTGGACCTCTGTAGCTCAAGTTATGGTCGATTAAGCGCGAAGAGGTCAGGCTTGACGGTTTTGCGATTCCTTCATTTCTTCATGAGTTCTCTATTTCTACATGCTTTTTCTTCATTCCCTCAATCCAATCTTTGCCTCCTAAATCTGAAATCACTTAACAAACATATCAAGGCATCTAATGGAATCAAGGTGAATTAAATTTAGCTATTCTAAGACCTAAAAAGCATGTTTTTACTCTTAAGCACAATTAAAGGAGAATTTACAAAACCATGCTATTTCAATGGATACATGGGAGAAAAGTTGACAAAACCCTCTAAATTTAACATAAGATAAACCCTAAAAATGGGGTTTATCACCTACCACACAAAGACTTATGCTATAGCCGTAAATCAGAGGTGGTGAGGTATTACGACCTCTAAAATGGAAAAGTACGTACAGAGTATTCGAAGAAATATGATTTAACAAGCAGCCTCTGAAGGAGGGATAAAACAAAAGCGATAAAATCATCATCACACATGTAGCGTTAAAGGCAAAAGAAGATACATAGCAAGTACTAGTCTCGACCTGCGAAGAAAAAGGCTGGCTAGAAGGTATATAACAAAACCATAAGTATAATCAGAAACATTCCTGCCTCTCCAAATCAACCTCTAAGAGGGATATACAAACGCATGCACAAAAGTGGAGAAATAAACATAACTAAGCACAAAATACAAAATGTAAAGGAGTCTTCGCTATCCATATGAATTTAGCATGCCCAGCGAGGTGCGTCACGTCTTGTATTTGAAAAATAACAAAATCCCGACGGGTGATAACCCGATAGTTCCCAGGAGGGTAACTGATGTAAGAAAATTATGACGGTTCAGAAATTTAGCAAAACAATTTATTCGTTGGTAGCATAGTCCAAACCGACAAGTAACACTCCCAATCAAAGTTTAATTCAAATAAAAATAATCGAGAGTAATTAAACCTCGGGTCATTTTTCCTAGGAACTAGTGACAATAAGCACACAATTTTGGTTGTGAAAATCAAGGGTTTTCAATAATGAAGCTACAATTAAAGAAATAAAAGAACAATCAAAATATTAATTAATAAACTAATAAAGGAATAAATTAAAAGAATTATCTATGTAATATGGACAAGTAATGCTTTAAAATGATGGAAATGTGGTTCAAAACATAAATGGAACCTTGACTTGGGATGAGCTATGGAATCTCTTCTTTGCCATAACCACAAGTATGATAATTATGATGGATTAATCTCACCTAGTCAACCCTTAACATCAAAGAGTAAGTCAAGTGAGCATAATTGTTCTTAATCCACAAATCCTAGCTAACTTACTAATTACCTTAGCAAAAAGCTAGCGTTAGTGGAAACAAGGACAACTAACAACCCAAGAATTATCACTAAACGTCGGACATTATGACTCTAGTATTCCATATACTCATTTTCCCCAAGCGAAGGAGTGAATATCTACTCCATATTAAAAATTGACATTTCATCGAACACATGGTAGGCATATTCATAAAACATGGCAAAATTGTAAAAATGCTTGAAACTAAGAACAACCAATGAACAAAATCAACAATGGTATATATATATATATATATATATAAGATTCAAAAGAAGATCCATAGCAAGTACTAGTTACGACCTGCAAAGAAAAAGGCCAGTTAGAAGCTATATAACAAAACCAGAAGTATATCAGATTACAATCTTGCAACTCCAAATCAAAATCTAAGAGGGATATACAAACACATGCACAAAAGTGGATAAATAAACATAACTAAGCACAAAATACAAAATATAAAGGATTCTTTGCTATCCATGAGAATCCAGCACGCTCAGCATGGTACGTCACGTGCTGTATCTAAAAAAAAAAAAAACAAAATCCAAATGGGTGAGAACTCGAAGGTTTCCAACAGGGTAACAATTCCAACTAGAGATAACGTAAAACTATACGAACCCACTAGGCAATGCTAATCTCCAAACAGGCAAGATTCAAGCCTAGGATTTCACTAATCCAAATATGGTAAGCATATTAAGCTCTCAATTATAATAGTGATCCATAACCTTAGTTCTTCACAACAAATCTCAGCATCTCAAACTCAATCAAATCAGTAATCAGTCAATAGCAACAAGCACAAGTAATAATATTCAAATACAAATAAGGAGCAATTATGTAAGGCCCACATCGGTTGGAGAGGGGAACAAAGCATGCCTTATAAGGGTGTGGATACCTCTCCCTAGCATGACGCGTTTTGACGAGTGAGTGTGGAGGGTTTCGGCTATCATCCCTATCGTCAAAGGCAAAACCGTGAGGCCTTGTGTGCCAAAGCGGACAATATCGTGCTAGCGGATGGCCTGGGCTGTTACAGATGGTATCAGAGCCAGAACCCGGATCGATGTGCCAGCGAGGGCGCTGGGCTCCCTTAGGGGGGTGGATTGTAAGGCCCACATCGGTTGGAGAGGGGAACGAAGCATGCCTTATAAGGGTGTGGATACCTCTCCCTAGCATGACGCATTTTGACGAGTGAGTGTGGAGGGTTTCGGCTATCATCCCTATCGTCAAAGGCAAAACCGTGAGGCCTTGTGTGCCAAAGCGGACAATATCGTGCTAGCGGATGGCCTGGGCTGTTACAAATTATAACAAGTATGGCAATTATCAATTAAGTAGAGATATTCAAGTAGGCAATCTAAGTACAATAATGAACACCTAAACAATAACAAATAGATGCATATGATGCATTCCTATCCTACTGGTCATGAACTCACATGTCAATTAAATTGCCAGAACCCGACTGATAAACCCATATTTTATGATGTATTTTATGCTTAAATTTAAGTGATTTATTCAATCCTTCACCCACTTATTCATGTAAATTGTATTGTTTTACTTTTCCTTCCTTATTATGTGATATATGTGAAAAACATGTTTCCTATGCTTTAAAAATATTAATTTTAATTACCCTTTATTACCATTCGATGCCGTGATTTGTGTGTTAAGTTTTTTCAGATCTCCTAAGGTAGGAATGGCTTAGAGGACAGAAAGGAAACATACAAAAATGGAAGGAAAGCATAAAAATAGAGTTTTGAAGAAAAGGGCAGCGACACGAACGCATGGACGACGCGGCCGCGTGCCTAGCACAAAAAGGCATCGACGCGAATGCGTGACTGACGCGGACGCGTGCCTTGAGCAGAACGCAAATGATGCGTACGCGTGACCGAAGCGAACGCGTGACAAGGAAAACTCTCAGATGACGCGAACGCATGACCTACGCGAACGCGTGACAGATGCCACGCACCAGAATCTGCAGAAAACGCCCCCAGCAATTTTTGGACCCTTTTTCGGCCTAATTCTGAATCCAGAAACACAGAATATAAGCCAGAGAATGGAGGAATCAAAGAGAGAACGGATCATACATTCATAATTCATAATTTTAGGATTAGATGTAGTTTTTAGAGAGAGAGGTTCTCTCCTCTATCTTAGGATTTAGGATTTTAGGATTTCTATTAGTTTAGTTCATTTCATCTTCAATCACAGGTTCAATATTCCTTTTACTTTATATTTCTCTTCTACTTTCAGATACTTTAATGCTTTTATTTGTTAATTACTTATGTTGCCAAGTCGGCTTATGAACCATTCATGTTAAGATTTTCTTAATTAATATAATTCGAGGTATTTTAGCCTTATGATTACTTTATTCTATTTATGATGTCTTCAATTTAATTTAGAATTTTCCCTTTTGGCTTTGGTTAAGTAATTGGTGACGCTTGAGTTGTCAAATAAAGCAGTGGTTAAAATTGGGAGTTGCTGATTAATTTGTACTCCAATAACTCTAGTCTTTCCATAGGAATTGACTAGGACCTGAGGATCAAATTAATTAGTCCACTTGACTTAACTGAGTGGGAGCAGAATCTAATTCTCATCACACCTGATAAGGATAACAAGGACAGGATTTCCAGTTCTAATACCTTGCCAAGAGATTTTATTATTATTATTTTATTTTTCTTGTCAATTAAATTACCTGTTCCTTATTTTAAAACCTCCAATTTACAAGACTCATAGCCAATAATAAGAGCACCTCCCTGCAATTCCTTGAGAAGACGACCCGAGGTTTAAATACTTCGGTTATCAATTTCAAAGGGGTTTGTTACTTGTGACAATCAAAGTTTTTGTAAGAAAGGAATTCTTGTCGGTCTAGAAGCTATACTTGCAACGCGAATTTATTTGAGAAAATTCTAGATCACGCGAGAGTTTTGTTCTTCACCGACACATCAGGTAGCTAACCCAAACATTGTCTCTCTTGTGTACCATGGGATATAGTACCCGAAACATTCTTAGGATATAATGTTCGACACACTCTTGGGATATACTGTTCGGCACACTTATGGGATATAGTTCCCGACACACTCTAGGGATATAATATCCGACACACTTTTACACACCAAGAGAACAGGCTACCTGGGATAGTGTCCGTTACACTCTTGGGATATAGTGCCTGGCACACATTTTAATCATAATCATTATCATCATCAAACTCATCATTAACATAATCCAATCAAGCATAATCAGGATTAGAAGCAAAAATTGCAACTTAATACAATCATTTCTCAATTAGAACTCATCATATTCATATTCATCATCATCTATAAGACATTATATAGGGTTTATAGAGGGTTATAAGCTTGCTGGGAAGGCCAAAGAGTTAAAACCAGAGCTTCTTTAAGAAAATAGGACTTGTGCGTATGCATCACCTTGTGCATATGCACAAATCAGAAGTGCTTCCCACCTTGTGCGTACGCATCACCACGTGCGTACGCACAACTTTCAAAACTCACTTGATGTGCATATGCAGGAGTCTTCACACTCGTTCTGACCCGTGTGTGCGCACAGCCTTATGCGTGTGTACACTGGCTAATTTCCTGGTTTTCTGCAACATCTCATATTTCAGTTTCAAACATCAATTTTTAATCGTTCATAACTTCCTCTATGAAATTTCATTTTCCTCCTTTTTTTTTGGAAGGTTTTGATGATCGTTTTACTAGATTTAATTCAAGATCAATTTCGTCAATTTTGAACTCCGAGCACCAAGTTATATCCCGTCGAAGTTGGTCAAAAACCTACCAATTTTTTCATAAAGTCATTTCAGCCAAATTCACCAATTTACTCCATTCTAAACGATCCTAAACCTTCACTAGACACCATCAACACACATTTCTCAATACTCAAATATCTTATAACTCATTCAAGCCTAACCAACCCAAGTCTAACCCATATAGCTTAAACCATCAAAACATCAATTTACAATACAATTACCACTTATAAATTTTAAATTTATATCTGTCATTTCAACCACAATTCACACACTTACCTCAACTTACCAAGTAGGAGATTTCTCACCCTATCACGGTCTCCAACCTAACTTCCACATACACCACCATTATAGATAATCATACCACAATATATATTCAATTCATTCATATACATATTTTACATTACTCAATAGCAATTCAGTTTACACAACCAATCAATCACATCAACAACCATTTCCATTCAATCCTATCCTAGGGACAATTAACCTAGGGTTTTAACATAATTTTACATAACACCTACTTGAAACTAAAACCTGTACCTTAATAACGGCAGTTTTCCAACTCTTTGATTTCCTCTCCGAATGGGTCCAAGCCTTAATATGCCAAACAATGCCTCCACAAAGCGTTCCACAAATACCCAAGCATTCAATTCTGCAAGAATCCAATGTCAAGTACTCAAATAACTCAATAGAATTCAAATTCACCAAAATATCAAACTAGAGTTCATAAAATTGGAAAAAATCAAAAGCAAGAAAAGCTTTCTTTCCTCAATCCACTCAAAAAAATGGGATAGAACCCACCAGTAATCCATGCTAGAGTACTCCTAAAAAACTAAAATTACAAGATTTCAATAGCATACACCCTAAAAATGCAAAATTGAAGAGAATAAAATTCAAGAGGGATCCGATATGAATGCGTAGCTGTAAACAGCTCGTCAATCGAATCTCCATAGCAAACATTATATGGATTTGAAGTTTGTGATGAATAGTGGCCTAGGGTTTGTTCTTTCTCCCTTTTCTCTATGTGTGGCTTCTCTCTCAAATGAGGGTAGTAAGTACTGAAATAGCTAAGTGAGGTGGTGTTAGTGCTTTGGGTTATGGGCTTTGGGCCCAACATGGCCTGTTTGGCAATTTTGGGTCTTTTGGCCCTATCTTGGACCTAAACCATTAAGATAAGAGTCCAAATTTCTATTCTAAACCTTTTTGCTTATAATTAATTTATTAATTAATTATTTAAAATTTATCTGAATTTTACACCACCCTTCAAGAATTCCTTAGGCCTCTACCCAAACTGAAGCGTAAGGATGGATATGAAGAGGCACAAGAGGCTTGCAAGATAATCAGTCTTGATTGGGACAAGATGTTAGAAGTGATAGCACAGCTGGACACCCAGTGGATAATAGGAACTCAGAAGCCAGGCCCCACTGGAATTACAATCAAGTATTTGACAATCGAAGCCCGCCTATGGCAGCAAATCTTAGCTAATTATGTGCTCCCAAGCATGCATAAGACCAAGATTATAGCTGACATGGCCATCCTAATCAGTTGTATCTTGGAGAGAAAACCTCTATAGCTTCTAAGACTCATTTAGGAGGCAATGTGAAGGGAGCATATCGTGGGCAACTTGGCCTTTCCTTTTCAGATCACACTGTTAGCTCAGAAGGCTGGCATGGCTTGGGAGGATATTGATGACATACCCACCATCGTCTGCAGCTTATTCCTCATGGTTGGTGGCACAATCCTTAAGCCACAACCAGAAGGAAAGGGAGAGGCAAGGCATCATCTTTCGTAAGCCATTCAGTAGTAGCAAATCCAGCATCCCAGCCATAGCAGACATCAGCACAACCATCATCCTCTTAACCGATACATCACCTCGTCCTAAAGCTCCTCGAGGTGATTGCCCGCTTGGAGCGTTGCTCCAAGTAGCACTATGAAAATATCAAGCTTTAGAATAGGGACTAGTGTAACAACCTAGTTTTCGGGTACACGAGATCTTTTCTGAAGATACGGAGTTTTTCGGAAGATCAGTGAAGGGACCATCTCTGATATATCATCAATCACCTCAATATATATAATCATTATGTCATTAAAAAAGCAAGAACCTCTTTTGAGATAAGCTTGACGACACAGTCGCAAAAGAACCTAGTTTTTAAGCTGTATTGGTTAGGAGTTTTTGATTCTGGTGTCCGTAATTAGTCTCAGTTTCACGAACTGGACTCGATTCATAAGAGAAGAGAAATATTAATATAATATTATAATTATATTAATATTAGAGATGCTTGAATAATATTATAATATTATTTGATCTGTTTTAGCTAAAAACAGGAGATCAGTTTAACCGGGTTCACAATCTACTGGTACAGATTAACACGAGCACTCTCTGATGACTTTAGGAATGCTAATGCCTCATCATATATCTTCTATTCTCATGTTAATCATGTTACTAGTGTCATTTATACTAGTAGCGTAGATATTAATATCTAGAAGTGTTGTTAAGTGTATGTTATAATACATCTAGTTTTAGTAATTATACACCTGAGATATTTTAATCCACCTCCAAGCCAACCAATCACAACTCTTCCTACACCCCCAAGACCTCCAAGGCTGCCTCATTTGCTCATTGCGGCCGAAAATCATCAAGAGAAAAAGGAGAGAAAGTTCTTGGTTCATAAATCTTCAAACCTTGATTTTTTCTGAACTAAAACTCAAATCAAAACTCCAATTACACCAAAATGATCCTCTCTTCTTCTTCTTCTACATAACCATGTAACTTTTCATGGTTGAAAATCAGGTGAGATGGCTGCCTCCCTCCTTCTTCAATTTGGTTTTCAAAGAAACCATGTTAAACATGTGTTTTCTTGATGTTCTTCCTTAGATATCAAGCTTAACTTGACCTGAGGGCTAAGAAACCTCAATTCTCAGCACATTTAAGGTTAGGATATCCTTTGTAAGCTATTGCTAAAGTTTTGGTTAGTTGATGGTTTTGAGTTTTAAAGTTGTTCTTGATGTGTTTTATGAGGAAAAACTACTCTAGGAACACTTAAAGCATAACCAAAATTTGGAGCAACAAATTAAGGTAGGTTTTGGTGAAATTAATCTTGATTAATTGTGCTTGAGTTATGTAATTGTGACATGGTTTTGTTATGCTTGAAATTGAATGCTTATATGAGTTATTCTTGGTGAAAGTTTGTTGAAATTTTGATAAAATTTGATGATATTCAAGCTATGAATGCATGTTCTTGTGGCTGTTGGAGTTTCGAACCCTAACCCTTAAATTGGGGTTGATTTTGTGTTAAAATCAAGTGAAAATGATGGGGCTTTAGTGGCTGCTATAAGAGCCTGAGCTTTTCACGCAAAACCATTTTTATAAAAATAATAATTTAAGTGCCCGAGATAGACTCAAAATTTAAAAGTTTTAATTTGAAAATAAAAAGGTGAAATTTTGTTTCAATGAATTTTTCCGAGTTAGAAAATGTATTTTCTGCGAAAGACCGAGAACCGGCAGCCGAACCAATCGAACAGGTTTAAGCCTGCCCGGTACTGTATTTTGAGAAAAAATAAGATTTAGAAAATTGGTTTATTATTTTGAAAGGACCAAAATAATTTTAGAATTTAAAACTGGGCACTAATTTTAAAGGTTTTGGCCCAAAGTGGGCCAAACAAACCAAAAACGCTAACGGGTTGGACTGGGCCCAAACTGGGCCCAAGGTCCAACATATATAAGCTCATTAAATGAGCTTTGAACTCATTTCTCACCCTCCACAAAGAGAGCCACGCGGATTGAGAGAGGGGAGGTGGTGGTACTATTTATCATCACCTTCCGAAAAACATAACTTTTGATCCGGTCCTCCGATTGACGAGCCGTTTGTGGCCACGCAAAGCTCTCGACGAGCTCTTCCATTCTATTTAAGTTTTTCTAGTAAAAACTGGAAACTCCATCCCCAGTTTCCAGCCCTAGATTCTGTGAGTTTTTATGTTTGGTTTTTGAGTAGATTTTGTGGTTTTGCTTGTTTAGGTGGTCTCTTGTAGCGGGTAATTGTTAGATTTTACCCTTAATCTCATTGGGTAAGGTAATGTTTTACTAAACCCTTGTGTTTAGTTGTTTTTTGTACCTTAGGTTTTGATTTTGGTGATATATGTGTTGTTAGTTTAAGCTTTGGTGTTTGTTGGAGTTGGTTGAGGCTTTGGATCAAGTTTGGTGGCTTTGTTTTGGTGTTTGGAGCGTTTGGGAATCGGCCAAGGTATGGTTTCAGTTTTTTTTATGTAATATATAATGTTTCTGGAAACTTAGGCTAGTTGACCCTAAGCTAGGATTGGATATGGGTGATGTATGAATAATTATATGTGATTCAATGTTAATTGTTGATGGTTGTTGATATGGTTGATGAGAGTGGGTGTGATGCTTGGTATTGGTAGATGATTAGAGTTGTGGTTTATTGTTGTTGATGAGGGTTATTGGTGTTAATGATATATTATGATGTTGGTTGATGTTGATGAGTCTGTATGTTGACTGTGGACATATGAATGTTTATAATGATTGTTAATGTTGAGGTAAATTGATGAGAAGTATGAATTTTGATTTTGAGGACAATTGGTGTAAATGTGAGTTATTAAGGATAATGAGAAGAATAAACATTTTGATGGATATGAGTAATTTTGGGTACTGTGTGGTGATAATTATTGGAGTTGATGAGGATTTGTATTGGTGTTGATGAGTATTTATGGTGATTAGTTATGTTGATGATTGACGGAAATGGTAATTGATAATATTGATGTTAATGAGGTCCATGGAAATTGAGAAATGTGACTTTGGTTGGAATTAGAGTTGTTGAATGGCTTAGAGGTTTTTGAGATTGAGAAAATGGTTGAAGTAGTATTTGGTATAAATTTTGGGTTGTTATGGTATGGTTGATATGTGATTGATTTGATTTGGATTGAGATTGGTTAAAATTTGAGGTTATGAGGTTTTCGATAAAAATAGATTTTTGGTGAACTTTGCCTGATCATAACTTCTACCTCGGTTTCCAAAATTTGTTGAATTTGGTTTAGAATTAAAGATTATTGAAAAGCCTTCAATTTGATATAAAGTTTGTAAAATTTGGAATTTTGTAGAGAAAGTTATGACCATCCAAAGATTGGTGTCGAAACCTGAAATTCTGCAGAGTTGCAGAATTTTGTGATTTCTGGTATGTGCGTACGCATAGCCTTGTGCGCACGCACACACCAAGAAAGTTTTACAACCTGTGCGTATGCACAGCCCTGTACGGATGCACACGTTGGAAAGGTCAGTCTGTTGGGGGCGCTAGCACAGGTTGTGCGAGTGAACAGACATTGTGAATTTTGGTACCTGTGCGTACGCACACCCTGTGCGTACGCACACATTTTGAAACTTCCTGGGCATGCGTACGTACACCCCTGTGCATACGCACACACCCTATTTCTCAAACTTAAACATTGTTTTTAGCTGTTCTACCTTCCCAACAAGCTTGTAAGCTTCTATGATACCATTTTCAGATTCTTGGGCTTATTTTTAGATATTGAAACGTGGAAAGAGTCTTAAGAGAATTTAATTGGGTTTTACTTTGAAAAGTTAGAGGACGGAGGCCTAGGTTTCTAGTGTACTGAGGATGGGTTTGATGGGGAGCGTAAAGAAGGATTGGTATATGAAATGAGAATTGATGAACTAAGGAGTTCAAAATGGAAAATATGAATTGAGGATGGTTGAGATGAGTCGAGGACTCGAAGAGAAATGATGATCTTGATGAATATTGAGAATGGATAACTGCAAGTGATTTGAGATGAGGAATGCTAATGTTTGGTGATGATTTGATGATGAGGAAATGATTGGATTATATGAGAGTGTGCGGAGCCTATATCTCCAGTGTAGCAGAATGTTCTGCTGCATGACTAGTTATTGTTGAAAGTGTGCGGAGCCTATGTCTCCGGCGTGGCAGATGTTTCTGTCGCATGACTTGTTGAATGTTGAGAGTGTGCGAGGAATATATCCCCGATGTGGCAGATTGTTCCACTGCATGATTTGTAGTGGTTGGTTCCTTCTCTGCTGCAGAAAGTGTGCGGGGCCTATATCCCTGGTATAGTAGACTCTCTACTACATGAGTGTGCAGGGCACTATATCTCTGGCATATCAGAAGAGCTGCTGCATGAGTGTGCAGGGCACTATATCTCTGGCGTGGCAGAAAAGGCTACATCCGAAATGATGTGTCAGGTTGGAATGTACAGACCGACAAGTGATATCACGAGCCAATAGGATAGACATTCATCATATGCATCTTCTATATGCTTGTTTGCTTTGTTTACTTAAGCTTGCCTAATTGTATAACCTGCCAACTTGCTTCTTGAATTACTTGCTGTAAATGAATACTATTTGTGATTTGTTTGTTTGCATTAATTGTGATTGTCTGGTGCTGAGGAGGTTAGGTAGGCGGTGGCGATGGGATCGCACGGAGGTTAGGTTGGCAAAGGCTGTGGGATACAGCGCCGTGATTAGTATTAGTTAGAATTCCCCTAAGTTTAGATAACTGATGCGTGCGAAAATTTGACCAATTAAGAAATCAATATAGGAAATACGTTGCGAGTATAGCTCTTAACCAGCAGAAATCCATCTCATTAATTTAGAAAAGTTGTCATAAAATTTAGAATAGAAATTCTGGGAGTATGAATCCCAGGTCGTCTCCCAACGAGTTGACAAAGGGGTGCTATTTTATTAATCAGGAGTTTTCTGGGAAATTTTGAGTTTGGGCAATGGGCACAAGCATATGATTGTAAATTAAAGCAATGAAAATTAAAAGAGATTTATATTATTCAAAATAAAAAGCCTTAACTCGGGGAATGATTAATTGGAAGTTCTATCCTTGTTGGAATTCTCTCAAGTGTAGTATAAAGAGGTTGTTATTTTTACTTTGTTAACCCTTACTAAATAAAGGAAAGTCAAGTGATTGAGCTAACTCTTATTTGCAAATCCTAGTCCTCTCCGTTGGGAAGGTCTAGCATTAGAAAATACAGAATTAGCCAACAACTTCCAATTCAACTAATCACTTGAGCATTCCAACTCAAGTTTCTCCTTTTAATCAACCCCCATGTCAAGTTGGGAATCTACTCCATTGACATGAGAATTACTTGCATAGAATTAAAAAGGAAATAAAAGGAAGACATGATAAACAATAACTGTAATTTAATTAAAAGTAAAAGTAATTCTTTGTATTAATAAATTCTAAAAATAATCCAATTGTAACTCTAAACAAGAATCAAGAATATGGAATAATAAGGGAATAAGAAAACAAACTAGAATAGTAACTTCAACGGAGGTAATGACTCTTCAATATCCAAAGCAAAAGCATAAAACTAAGAATATGTGAATGTAAAAGAAAACCTAGAGGAAGAGTAATTTCTCTCTAGATTCAGATCGAAAAAAAAAACTAAAACTATGCTAATGAGAATCTGTTGAGTCTCTGCACGTTCCCTGGCTCTAGTCTGTGTTTCTGGGCCGAAAACTGGGTCAAAATTCGGCCCGAAATTGCCCCCAACGTTTTCTGTTATTTCTGCAGATCGCGCATGTCACGCGTACGTGTCAGTCACGCGTACAGGTCGCTGGTCATCTTGGAGTGTCACGCGTACGCGTCAAGCACGCGCACGCATCTTTGTGCAAACTCTAATCCACGCGTACGCGTTAGGCACGCGCATGCGTCGCTGCAAATTTCTCCATATCACGCGCTCGCGTGAGCCATGCATGCGCGTTGATGCTCGCTGGTTATCTCCTTAGTTTCTTGTGTTCCTTCTATTTTTGCAAGCTTCCTCTCCATTCTCTAAGACATTCCTGCCCTATAAAGCCTGAAACACTTAACACACGGATCACGGCATCGAATGGTATAAAGGAGAATTAAAATACACAAATTAAAGGTTCTAGGAAGTAAGTTTTCAACCATAGAATAACACTAGGAAGGAATTGTAAAATCATGTAAATCATATGAATTAGTGGGTAAGGACTTGATAAAAACCACTCAAATGAGCACAAGATAAACCATAAAATAGTAGTTTATCAACCTCCCCACACTTAAACATTAGCATGTCCTCATGCTTAGCTCAAGGAGATAAAATAAATGAGTAGGGAAAAGTAAGACTCATGAAATGTAACCTATGAATGCAACTATATGCTAAGATGATTCTGTCTATCTGGTTGAAAGGAAACAAGTTCTTTAAGACAAATATAAATCAAATTCCACTAATTCAAGTCATACAGTAAGGACAAGTAAACTTGTGAGAGGATAGCTCATAAAAGCAGAGAACATAGAATCAAGCATTGAACCCTCACTGATAGTAGATGTGCACTCTAATCACTCAAGTGTATAGGGTAATCACTCTACTCTTCTCTAATCATGCTTTCTAAATCTTGTTCTTCACCTAACCAATCAACAAGTATTTAATGTACCAATGCAAACATCATGAGGTCTTTTCAAGGTTGTAATGGGGCTAAAAAAAAGGTGAGGGTATATATATGGCTAAATGAGCTATGAATTGAATCCTTGATCAACCTAAGCTTTCACCTATACACACACTCTATATACTTTTTAGATTCATGCCTAGCTACCCAAAATTTCCACTTTTTCATCTCATACTCATGCATCAACTTTTCTTTTAATTTGTATCACCTATGCATTGATCTTTTCATTAATTTAACATTGGGATAATTTTGTCCTCTTATTTATTTACTTATTTATTGAATATTTTTGGATTTTTTTAGAGATAAAAATAAATATAACATATGAATGCACATGGATTTTTTATTTTTCTGTAAATTCCCAATATTTTATCATTTAAGCACTGTACACTTTCATTAACCCAGGTTCCCATAGTTTTTCCCACACTTAGTTGATACACAATTTCTATCTTAAGCTAACAAAAGATTCAATTTGGGGTAATTAATTTGTTTTTCCGTTTAAGGCTAGTGATGTTGTAAAATATAGAACAAATGGGGATTAAAAGGCTCAAAGTGGCTAACAAAGGTAAATGAAAGGGTAGGCTATTTGGGATAAGTGAGCTAATAATCAAACAATGGCCTCAATCATATGCATGCATATAAACACATTAAGCATTGGACATATAGGATGGAACAAAATATAGATTACAATCAAGTCTCACAGGTTGTGTGTTCTAGCTTTAAAACCATGTTCCAATTTACAGTCTTCAAACAGGTTTTAACACAAAAGTTTTTATTTAAATTAGTTAAATATTTTATTTATTTATTTATTTTTAAAATAGGGTCTTAAAAAGAAACTTATTATTTTTCAACCAAATAGAACATGTATGCAAAATAACCTATTACTATGCAATCTATCTTATCCTAACAAAAGAAAAATAACCTACTGGTGTTAAGAAAAATAAATTACCTCCGGAAGTCAGGTACAGACCGACCTCCCCACACTTAAAGCTTGGCACCGTCCTCGGTGCCATCAGTCAGGAACAAAGGGGGGTTGGTAACAGCATCTCCATAGTTGGGACTGTCATGGCTCCCTCTACTAGAAGATAAAGTGGAGTCCGGAGTGTCTGGGTCTTCTTCAGGTGGGTGGTTGCCAACAATCAACTCCTTGAGGTGTGTAAATCGGCGCTTGTTACGGCACTCCATTCGCTTTGCCTACCGGTCTAGTCGGTCTAACCTCTGAATTATCTGTAGGAGTAGCTGATTTTTTGAAGGTTCTTGTGATGTGGAAGGAGAAGGAATATCTCCCGCTGGTTCTGTGGTCCGGCTGATAGTGGCTGCTGGAGGTCTGATGTACTTTCCGTTAGGGATGTACTGATCATCCCATGGAATCTTGGCTTTAGTGTCCCCAGCTCTATAGGAAACTCCGGCTGCCGAGACTAGGTCTGAAACCAGGGAAGGAAAAGGTAGGTTACACGCAATCTGTACGTGTCACATGGCGTTCTGGATGTGTCTTGGTAAGTTGAGAGGCTGGTCTGTAAGGATACACCAGAGGAGAACAGCCATATCTGCAGTGAAGGAGGACTCGTGAGTGCTCAGAAAGGCGTAATAGGACATAATCTATGCCCATACTCGAGCCTCCAAGGTGAGTGTTGAAGCCAATATGCCCTTAGGTCGGGATCGATGGTATCCATAGATCCATCTACTGCCTGGTTGTGCTATAACTCTGAGGACGGTGTCCCAGTCAAATTGGTATATCTGGCGCTTGAAAGAGACTTCTTGGTATGTGTCCAATCCTTCTGGAGCAGGGAAAAGAGCTAAGGCTCGCTGAATGACCTCTTCAGTTATGGGGACTTGCTTCTGACAGACATAGACAGACTACAGGGTTGGCATGTGAAAATTGGAGTAGAATTCAACTACCCATGAAAGGTTAACCTACCGTGGCTGTCTCCGTAAGAATCCCCATTGTCTATGTTCAATGTGGGGCTCAACAAACTCAACAATGTGGGTCGGGAGGATGAGTAGGTGCTCATTGTTATAGTTCTGCTCAGCTAAGATGGGGAACATCTGCTCCCAGTAGCGGTTAGTGAACCGCGCAATATCCTTTGCTGGAAAGGCTTTCTCTTTTTCATTGACTTTGATGATCCTCTTGACTCGCTTTGTTGAGGGCTTTACTGATGTTGAAGATGGTTCCGCAGCTAGTGCTCTTTTTGTTCCTTTCCTTGCCGGTGGTTTGGGAGTAGCTTTCTCTTTACCCTTCTTGGTGGCCATCCTGAAAAGGGAAAAAAGAAAGTAACATGTAAAGCTAAGGTTAAAGCAAGAAAGAGGACGGTACAAGTGATAATCATTGCACGGTAAAGAAGGATGTCATTAACACATGGTCGCGACTACATGTGATAAGTTCATCAATGGAAATATAGCAAGTGCATGTTATGGCAAGTAGATGCAAGACGTTTATTGGCATGCCGGCAAAGGCATCAGTAGCATAGATCAAGCATCAAAAGTTAAATTGTATTATCACTCGTAACAAACTGACCATCACGTTTGTATTAACAATTATATTTAATTAATAAAATATTTAAGGGATTTTGTGAAAAATAGGCATTAGAGTAGAAGGATAGAGTAATTATAAATACATTATGCCATACGGGCTTTTTCACAAACACTTAGTATGCATGATAGATATGTTATTGAAAGTATTAAATTTGAACATGCAAACAACCTAAAAATAATTGTTGATAATTGTCAAACAACTCCTTAATAATCCACAAGCAATTATAGAAGAAAATAATCACCCAATTAAATCTCTAACACCGATCAAAAGAATGTAAAAATAAAAAGAAAGACAAAGAAAAACATAGATAATGAAATTAAAAAAAAAAAAGAAAAAAGAAGAAGAAAACATAAATAAAAATAATAAGGCGCTGAGGTGGATTAGCTTTGCGACGCGTACGCGTGCATCACGCGTTCGCACGGGTTGCACTATTTTCAAGTGATGGGTACGCGTTGGGGACGCGTACGCGTGACTTGAATTGTGCTATTGGCGTGGAGGCAGCCTCGCGCACGCACAGCTCTCTGTTTCAATACGCATATTGCCAAAATTTAGGGCTACGCGTGCGCGTCAGGGACGCGCACGCGTGGATGGCCTGAATTGGAAAAATAACGCGTACGCGTGACGGACGCGTACGCGTGAAGAGGTTTGTGCTTCTAGCACAATTCCAGCCCCACACCATCATAACTCTCTGGCCATACACTCGTTTACGCCAATTCGCAGGGTCACGCGTACGCGTGGGTGACGCGCACGCGTGGAAGGCTGATTTTGCAAGTGACGCAGACGCGTTCGGGTGAGCGTGTTTGCGCCTAAGGCACGCCTCCAGCCATGCTCCCACGCAACTCTCTGTTTCTTTTCTTCTTTGTTTCGAAAGCACGTATGACGCGTACGCGTCAGCAACGCTCGCGCGTTGCGTGCATTTTTTTTTATGCAGAATGCAAAAATGAAGATGCTGATGCAGATGTTATGAATGGCACTAATAAACATAAAGGAGAATAAAATAAAATAAAACTAAGACTGAAAAGGAACGATCATACCATGGTGGGTTGTCTTCCACCTAGCACTTTGCTTTTACGTCCTTAAGTTGGACGGTCTTCAGGCTCATTCTGCTTCTGTTGGTGGGTCTTTCAAGAGGAAGACCTCTAACTCAAATCTCATTTGCTTGTGTTCTTAGCTCAAAAAACACGATCCACAATATATAATTCAAGCAAGTTTTAAAAAAAAAAAATTTTTCAATCAATTGGGGGGTGGGTGCCCTATAAATAGTTTCTTGGAAAAGAAATCATCACCATATCCAAGTAGTCCTAACAAGAGTGGTAAAATATATACAAATTCTAACTATCATTCAACACAACAACTGGCTAACAAAGAAAGCTAAAAATTGGTGTTGGAAAGAGAATTAATTACCAACAGAGGTCGGTCTCCGACCAAACCTCCCCACACTTACAGATTGCACTGTTCTCGGTGCATCCAAAGACGAGCAAGGTGGATGGGTTGCTACAACTGTTGAGCCCCTTCAAAAGGTTGTGCAGATGGACTTGTTTGTCGCCCCACTTAGAAGCTTTTCCTTTTCCTCTCGGTGGCCAGCCTAGAAGGAGAGAAAGAGAAAGAAAATTAAGCCTATAACAAAGATATCAAAGCAAATAGAACATAGGCGGGAGTTAATGCCAAATAACAATAGGGTTCTCAACTACATAGTAGCTACAACATGTGAGTGAGAAAACAATACAAGCTAAGTGGTGCACGAAATTGTGATCATCAATGGTGCCAACAACTTGTTGTGGCACACTTGTAATCTCAACTCTTTATCACAACTCCGCACAACTAACCAGCAAGTGCACTGGGTCGTCCAAGTAATAAACCTTACGTGAGTAAGGGTCGATCCCACGGAGATTGTCGGCTTGAAGCAAGCTATGGTCATCTTGTAAATCTCAGTCAGGCAGATTCAAATGGTTATGGAGTTTAAGGTGATGAAAATAAACATAAAATAAAGATAGAGATACTTATGTAATTCATTGGTGGATTTTAGATAAGCGTATGAAGATGCTTTGTTCCCCTTGAACCTCTGCTTTCCTATTGCCTTCTTCCAATCACTCATACTCCTTTCCATGGCAAGCTTTATGTTGGGCATCACCATTGTCAATGGCTACATCCCGTCCTCTTAGTGAAAATGGTCCTGATGCTCTGTCACAACATCGGCTGTCGGTTCTCGATCATGTCGGAATAGGATCCATTGATCCTTTTGCGTCTGTCACACGCCCCACAATCGCGAGTTTGAAGCTCGTCACAATCATCCCTTCCCAGATCCTACTCGGAATACCAAAGACAAGGTTTAGACTTTCTGGATCTCAAGAATGGCTGCCATTAATTCTAGCCTATACCACGAAGGTTCCAATCTTAGATTAGAAACCTAAGAGATATGCATTCAAGCCATTGCTAGTAGATCAGAGGTGGTTATCAGTCACATGTTCATAGGTGAGAATGATGATGAGTGTCACGGATCATCACATTCATCAAGTTGAAGAACGAATGAATATCTTGGAGAAGAAATAGACTTGAGTTGAATAGAAAAACAATAGTACTTTGTATTAATTCATGAAGAACAGCAGAGCTCCACACCTTAATCTATGGTGTGTAGAAACTCCACCGTTGAGAATACATAAGAACAAAAGGTCTAGGCATGGCCGAATGGCCAGCCTCCAAACGTGTCTAAGATAGCATAAGACTTCTCAAAGATGAAAATACAATAGTAAAAGGTCCTATTTATAGAGAACTAGTAGCCTAGAGTTTACAGAAATCAGTAATTAATGCAGAAATCTTTTTCCGGGCCCACTTGGTGTGTGCTTGGGCTGAGCATTGGAGTTTTTATGTGTAGAGACTTTTCTTGGAGTTAAACGCCAGCTTTTGTGCCAGTTTGGGCGTTTAACTCCAGCTTTTGTGCCAGTTTTGGAGTTAAACGCCAGAATTCTTTAGCTGACTTGGAATGCCTGTTTGGGCCATCAAATCTCGGGCAAAGTATAGACTATTATATATTTCTGGAAAGCCCAGGATGTCTACTTTCCAACGCAATTGAGTGCACGCCAATTGTAGCTCCAGAAAATCCACTTTGAGTGCAGGGAGGTCAGAATCCAACAGCATCTGCAGTCCTTTTTCAGCTTCTGAATCAGATTTTTGCTCAGGTCCCTCAATTTCAGCCAGAAAATACCTGAAATTACAGAAAAACACAAAAACTCATAGTAAAGTCCAGAAGAGTGATTTTTATTTAAAAACTAATAAAAATATAATAAAAACTAATTAAAATATACTAAAAACATACTAAAAACAATGCCAAAAAGCGTATAAATTATCCGCTCATCACTAAGGCATATCATCTAACAATTGATGCAAGATTCAAGTCAAGGCATAAGTAAATGACATGAAGAGAACACTCAGAAGCACCAAGTTCAAATAGGAAAGAGTGGGTCGTGAAAGACAATATGAGTTCTTACCAATGCACAAAGGATACAAGAGTCACCAAAGATTAAGCATTGATTTAAAAGTTTCATCACCCAACAATACCAAACAAGTCAAGAAGCACCAATATAACCAAAAAATTCTCAAAAATTAAGTAAGAGAATTTAACACCATTATTAAAAAAAAAACTTAGAAAGGGAAAGAAGAACAAGCTATAAGAACAAAATTAAAATGCAATGAATAAAAGTATGCAAATGCAATAAATAAAAGAAAATGAAAGATGAGAAAAATAAGAAGTGAAATTTTTTTTCTTTTTTTTGTTATTTATTTATTTATTATTATTATTTATATTTATTTATTTATTTATTATTTTGTTTTAAGAGAAGGAAAAGAAGAAAGTAAGAAAGGAAGAAGAGAGAAGAAGAAAGGTAGAAAGAAAGAAGAATGAGAGAAGAAAGAAAAAGGAGGAGGAGAAATAAGGCGCGAGGCGACGCGTAAGCGTCACCCACGCTTACGCGTGGAGTGTAGTAGGGACAAGCGAGGCGTGAGCGTCGCCCACGCATACGCGTGGAATGTAGAAAGTACAGGTGACGCGTACGCGTCGCCCATGCGTACGCGTGGGTCCAGATTGTACTTTTCGCACAAAACCAGCACCACTCCAGCACAACTCTCTGGTTTTTGTACCAGGAATCCCAAAATGGCATACGATGCGTGCGCGTCATCCACACTTACGCGTGGAGTGACCCTTTTTTTTAACATAGAAAACAGAAACAGGGCATCCTCCTAACCTATAAACATTCTAAATCAACCAAAATTCAAATTTAGCAACAAACCTTTTGTTTTGTTTTTTTTTTTTTTGAAAAATTTTCCAATATCAAACAAACAAAACTTATACTTCAAGCAAAATACAATTTAACAACAACTATTCTACAACTTAAGGCATAAATCTAATCAAACAAACTAGCAACCAAAACACTAAAACAAGAGTATGCAAAGAAGAAAACTACCTAACAATGGCAAATCAATTCATTCATTGATTATATATATAAGAGAATGGAAAGAGTTTACCATGGTGGGTGTCTCCCACCTAGCACTTTTAGTTTAAGTCCTTAAGTTGGACTATTGGGAGGCTCCTTGTCAAGGTGGCTTGTGCTTGAATTCTTCTTGGAACTCCCACCAATGCTTGGTTCTCCATTGTACTCCAAGATTTCCAATGAGTTACACCAAGTCTTGATGGAGTCCTTCACAAGCTTGGAGCTCCCAAAGTTGATCCTCATATTGTAGTCTGGGGTCCCAAACCTTGTTTTCCCACCCATCTTCTAATTGATCATCGTGATTCCATTTGTGTGGTTTAGCCTTGGAATTCTCAAAGAAGCCTCCAAACAACTTCCTAGACCCATGCAATTTAGCTCCACACCAAATTTTGCTATTAAGCCTTGAACATGCAACCATCATGAATGTTGATTTACAATGCCAACCACTAACCATCTCCCTTTATCTGTTAAAGCCACAAAGAGCTCTAAGTTGACTATCCGTCTCAAGCAAACCATATTCAAGTGGGATAATAAAGCTTAGAGATGCGAGATTTATCCACTTGAATGAAGGGATGGATGGTGATGGCTTGGGGAGAGGTGTCTCCAATGGTCTTGCAAGCTCTACTCCCTTGTGTTCTTCCTTGTCAACTTCCACCTCCTTGCAAGATTCTTCAATTTCAACCTCTTCCTCTTGGTAGCTTCCTTCTAATTCATTCTCTTCTTCATTGTTTACCAAGGACATGGGAGGTTGTGTATCTTCTTCTTTGATCTCAATTTCATATCAGATGGGAGAAGATTCAATTATAGATAAGAATTCATCAATGATTGAATCCATCTCTTGACCAACCTCTTCAAAGTCTCCAACTATGATATGCCTTGGAGGTTGTACACCCTCCTCAACATCAATATCGAGCTTCTTGGAAGAGGGCTCCATGATTCTACATTCCCACAAACTTTCAACATCTCCTAAATCTTCAACCACTTCTTCCTCTTCTTCAACAATCATGGCTTCCTCTAATTGTTCTAACACAAAGTAGCATTCCTCATTTTCTACCGAAGTTTCCAATCTCTCCTTCATGCTATGCTCTTCAATTGATTCCCCACATGAGACCATGGGAGTGCTTTGAGTATTAAAACATTGGGAGGCTAATCGATTTACTACCTCGGCCAAGGCGGTTGTAAATTCTAGTACCTCCCTTTTCATCTCTTTTTGCCCTTGAAGAAGAAGACCAAGGATGTCATCCATTGGAGATTGGGGTGGATAGGAGGGTTCATTATTTAGAAGAAAGGGTTGATGATAGGAAGGTGGTTCTTCTTGGGGAAAATATGGAGGTGGTGTATATTAAGGTGGTTCTTGGGAGTAAACTGGTTGGAATTGTGGTGGTTCTAAGGATTTTCTTACATAATGGTCACAAGGATGAGGTAGGGGTGGTTGATTGTATGATGGATGAGGATCATAGGAAGGTATTCGGTAAAAAGTGGCTTGTGAGTATGGTTAATGGCTATGTTGAGGATGAGGTTCATAGGCATATGGTGATGGTTGTTGATAGTCACAAGGAGGTTCACCATAGCCATTTGATTGGGATCCATCATAGAATGGCTCTTGTTCATAGTGCATTAGTAGAGGTTGTTGCCAAAAGGATTGATCATATGCATATGGCTCCTCCCACCTTTGATTGTTCCATCCTTGATGCATATATTCATTGTAATCTCCAGTTCCTACAACATAATTGTAACCAAACTCATAGCAAAAAGGATGAGAATTCATGGTAGCAAGGGAAAATAAAAACAAAAACTAGTAACAAATAAAGAGAACAAACTCCTAAAACTACCAAAAACTAACAAAGAAGCAAAAGGCAAACAAATTCACAATATTCACATATATACAATAACCAATAACAAGGCACACATTTGCAATTTCCCGGCAACGGTGCCAAAATTTGATGTGAGAAAATTGTTGGTAAAGAATTTCACAATAAAATCTCGTTGCAAGTATAGTTCTAAAGCAACAATAATCCTTAATCAGAATTTAATTTGTTTGTCACAAGAACAAACCCCAACAAAAATAACCGAAGTATGTAAACCTCGGGTCGTCTCTCAAGAAATTCCAGGGAAGTGTACATGTTATTGGCTATGGGTTGTATATTTTGGGGTTTTGAATAAGGGACAAGAAATATAAATCACAAGAAAGTAAATGAAACTCAAATGATAAAAAGGTCTTGGCAAAGGTTGGTGGTTAAGGATCTCTATCCTTGTTACTAACCACAATATGATAATTGCAAGGATTAATCCCATTAAGTCATCCTCTAACAAGTAAAGAAAAGTCAAATGAGCTACATCAATCCTAATCCACAAGTCCTAGCCACCTAACTAATGGACTTAGTTGAAGCTAGAGTCAATGGACACTAATCATCAATTACTTGGACATTAGCAACTCAAGTTCACCTAAGTTACCATCCCAAGCCAAGAATAGAAAAATCTACTCTAACATCCTTCCAAGCATTTTATCAAACACTTGGAAGGCATAAAAAGAAAGCATGGTAAATTGACAACAAGAGTATTAAATCTACAACTACCCAATTGCAAGGAATTAACAACAACTCAATCAAACAATAAGGGAATATAAAACATGAATTGCATTAAAAGGAAATCCAAATCCAACAATAGTGCATCAATATAAAAGAGACATCAAAAGGGAAATTGACAAGGAAACTAAGAGAGCATAGATGCAACAACAAGAAATTAAAAGGAAAACAAGATGAAAACAGGAAATTAAACCTAAATCTAGGAAGAATTAACCTAATCCTAACCAAATTCTAGAGAGAAGAGGGAGCTTCTCTCTCTAGAAAACTAACTAAAGGTTCATCATAACTAATCTCAGTGCTCCCCCCCCTTACCCCTCTTGAATTCTGCATGTAATATCTTCATATATGAGTTGGATCTGGGCCTGGAAAGCTCAGAAATCGCCCCCAGCAAATTGCCGTTAATGAGGTCACGTGCAAGCTGCGACGCGTACGCATGGGGCACGCGTATGCGTCATCTTGCAATTCTCCTTCTCACGCGTACGCGTCATGTCACGCGCGTTGCCTGGACGATGCACCTCTTCACGCGTACGCATCTGTCATGCGTGTGCATCACTCTAAGCACTCCAAATCCTTGTTTTTCCATGAATTCTCCACTTTGCATGCTCTTCTCTTCACTCCTTTGATCCATTCTTAGCCTTTTCAACCTGAATTCACTAACAAACACATCAAGGAATCTTGTAGAATCAAAGGTGAATTAAAATTAGCCAATGAAAGGCCTAAAAAGCATGTTTTTAACCATTAAGCACAATTAGGAGAAATTCATGAAACCATGCTATTTCATTGAATAAATGTGAGAAAAGTTGGTAAAATCCACCAAATTGAGCACAAGATATACCACAAAATTATGGTTTATCATAGTCATAACTCCTCATTATATCCCTTTTCTTCATCCACAAGTTACCTCCTTCCCTAGCTTCTTCTCAATTACTAGGCATTTTATATTGATTTCAGATTTAAAGGATGAAAATGGGGGGTTTATAAGCTTGAAACAGTGTCTCGGAAGGTTACAAACTATTCAGAAGATGAAAGACTAGAAAATAAGGGTTTTATAAGAAAACAGTGCGCGTAGATGGGTGATGCACGAAAACTTATCTCTCAACCAATTTCCCTTCGGCAAGTATGCCGAATTATCATCAAGTAAAAACTCACAATAGAGGAATGTTCTAGTTGAGCTAAGCAAAAATTGAGTTGGGAACTTGCAGAAAATTAAATGGCGAGAAAGTAAATAATAGAAAATATAAATGCTAGAACTAAATGGCGGAATGTAAATTGCAGAACATAAATTGCAGAATCTTAAATGGGGATTTGGGGAGATGAGCATAAAAGTAAATGGCAGAAAAAAAAAGCGAATGGGTAAGATCAGAAACGGGGGATTCATTGGGCTTAGGAGATGTTGCATTCTCCGGATCAAGTTCATTCTCATCTCTTCCTCAATGCATTCATTGATCTCCTTGGAAATCTTAAGTGATTGAATCCCAATTCCTTGGTGACCCAATCTCTCTAAGCTTAAACAATTGCCCAATTCCTTGATTTAATTGCTCATGGAAAGAGATGAAGTATGGTCACTGATTATACCACATGTATTTCCAAATCAAAGTGTTGGTAGGATTATATGTCACTATATCCATCCAAACCCCAATTCAGTCCAACATGAGAAAGCATTTCTAACATGATCTCCTCATTCCTCTTCCAAGGTTCCGAGGAGATCCAAGTATGAATAGCCTCCTTTCCAAGATAACTACCCAATTGGATGAAGATTGAAAGCTTTCTAGTAAAATTAAGAGAAAAGAAAGAAGAAGAATAATAAAAACTATTATTGATCCATCAAATTACAACAGAGCTCCCTAACCCAATGAAAAGGGGTTTAGTTGTTCATAGCTCTGGAAATGGAAGATGATAGAGAAGAGTGCATTCTAGAATTAAACTAGAAGTTGCAGAAACAGTAAAAAATATAAAAAGTGTAGTTCTCTCAATTACAGCCTACTTTTTAATTCAAAACTATCCCTATATATACTACTCTTCTGATCTTCTAGTTAGCTCTTCAAGTCTTGGATATGGGCCCTTGATCTTTAATTGAAGCAGTTATAGTCTTTAGTGGGCTCAGCTTTGCTTGCAGAAAGAATGTGAGTTAGGCATGATGGGAAGTTAGTTAGGACGTTAGTGGCGTTAACGTTAAGTGTAAACTTGGGTTCGAAAGCGTTAGTGACGATAACTTTATCACTAACGTTCCAAACAAGTTTATCCACGTTAACTTCAACGTTAGTAGTACTAATGTGACCACTAACGTAGCCTCTTAGCTCTTCGCAAGCGTTATTGACACTTACTTTTACCAATAACGTTGCTCCTTGTCCTTCTTTTCCACGTTAATGATCCATGTTTAGTGTAACTAATGTGGCCCTTAACGTGGGCATGCCAAGGCTTCGAGAGCGTTAGTGACACTTACCTTTGTCACTAACGCTTCAAAATGCCCCTTTCTTCCACGTTAGTGCTTCACGTTAATGGCATTAACGTGACTACTAACGTGGGTATGCTTGCCATCTCCAACGTTAGTGACAAAGGTTAGTGTCACTAACGTTGGCACATCATCCCTTGCTCCATGTTACCCTTCATGTTAGTGATCTTAACATGACCACTAACGTAGGCAATCTTGGCCTGATCCAGCATTAGTGACAAAGGTGAGTGTCACTAACGTTGGCGATCTCTTCTTATTCCACGTTAGAGTTCACGTTAATTAGATTAACGTGACTCTTAACATGGCTATGTGTGGCCTTTTGGAACGTTAGTGGTGCTTACTTTTACCACTAACGTTGGAGCTTCTTTTTTCTTCCACGTTAGTTCCCACGTTAATGTAACTAACGTGGCAACTAACGTGGGTTATGATGGCTTTCGAAGGCGTTGTTGGTGGTAACTTTACCACTAACGTTACAAGCTTGCTCCCTTTCCACGTTAGTGGTCACGTTAGTGAGACTAACGTGGCTGCTAACGTGGCTCTTCCTTACTTCCTTTGTTCTGAAATCAAACAAACAAGGTGCATCAAAGCTTTGTTCCAAGTCATGAGATCATGCATCATCCATTTTATCATTCAATTCATGCATAATTCTCATGAAATCATGTAAAGTTCACAATGTTTGCTTGAATCAAGTTGTAAGTGTATATTCACCCAAAACTTGCTTATTTACTAAGAAAATCCATGAAACTACCCTAAAATTGTAAAGAAAAAGGTCAGTGAAACTGGCCAAGATGCCCTGGCATCAATGAGGGATGGAGGCATGGGTGCGGACGCGTACAGTGCGTGTCCGCGTGAGGTGCGTTGGGCTAGAGGCTTAATGCTGGCCCAGGCTCAGCACAACTCTTGGGTTGGTGGTCTGGAAACCATTTCAACGCATTGACGCGCACGCGATAGGTGCGCGGGCGTGTGCATTGCAAAAATATGTTTACCGACGCGTATGGGCGCAGTGCACGCACGCGTGCAAGCGGTTGTGCCATCGGCCCAGTGTTGGCGCGAGAGTGGCCCAACTCTCTGGAAAGAGTATGGGCCTTCATTCGCATATGGACGTGCACGCGCACAGCGTGCGTACGCGTCCTTGGCCCCTTTTTTTTCAGAAATAGCAAAAATAGCTCAAAATCCTCCTAACACTTCCTACAACTCAAAATTAGCTAAAAAAAATACAAGATGACAAAAAATCTTTTTGACTTTTTGAAAATCTTCAAATACAAGCAAAAGAGTTTGCTCCACAAGCAACCTACAACCAATTTATTGAAACAAATACATGGAAAGAAAACTATCTACAATGGTAACTCAAATCACTTATTAATCAAAACTACAAGAGAGTGGAAAGAGTTTACCATGGTGGGGTGTCTTCCACCTAGCACTTTTGTTTATTGTCCTTAAGTTGGACTTATGGGGAGCTCCTCTCAAGGTGGCTTGTGCTTAAAGCTATCCTTGAACATCCACCAATGCTTGAGTCTCCAATAAGCTCCATTCTTCAATCTTAATATCTTCAAACTTTGATGGAGTTCTTCACAAATCATGAGCTCCCAAATTGGATTTCCCTTGTGCGATCCGGGATCCCACACTTTGTTTTGACATCCGTCCATAAGTTGGTCATCATTATTCCATCCGGGTGGCATGACCTAAGAATTCTCAAAGAAGCTTCCAAACAACTTCTTAGACCCATGCAATTTGGTTCTCCACCAACTGTTACTATACAACTTTGAGCATGCAACCATCATGAGCTTAGAATGGTTTCCAACCACTACACAAGTCTTTCCTACTCTGAACTCCACAAATACCTCTAAGTTGACCATCATTTTCAATTAAACCATATTCAAGTGAGAAAGTAAAGCTTAGGGATAAGAATTTTACCCACTTGAATGTTGTGTTGGATGGTGACATGGGGAGGGAGACCTCCCCACACTTAGACAATGCGAGGTCTACTTCTTTAAGCTCTTCTTTTGTTGTTTCCACCTCTTCGCAAGCTTTTTCGATTTCAACCTTTTCCCCTTGGTGGCTTTCTTCCGATTCACTCTCTTCTTCATTGCTCACCAAGAATATGGGAGGTTGTGCACATTCTTCTATAATTTTGACTTCATGTCCAATGGAAAAGGATTCAATTGTAGATAAAAACTCATCCATGATTGAATCCATCTCTTGATAAACCTCTTCCAAGTCTCCGACTATGATATGCCTTGGAGGTTGTGCACTGATGAGCGGATAATTTATACGCTTTTTGGCATTGTTTTTAGTATGTTTTTAGTAGGATCTAGTTACTTTTAGGGATATTTTTATTAGTTTTTATGTTAAATTAACATTTCTGGACTTTACTATGATTTTGTGTGTTTTTCTGTGATTTCAGGTATTTTCTGGCTTAAATTGAGGGACTTGAGCAAAAATCAGATTCAGAGGTTGAAGAAGGACTGCTGATGTTGTTGGATTCTGACCTCCCTGCACTCAAAGTGGATTTTCTGGAGCTACAAAACTCCAAATGGCGCGCTTCCAATTGCGTTGGAAAGTAGACATCCAGGGCTTTCCAGAAATATATAATAGTCCATACTTTGTTCGAGTTTAGATGACGCAAAAGGGCGTTGAACGCCAGTTCTATGCTGCAGTCTAGAGTTAAACGCCAGAAACACGTCACGAACCAGAGTTGAAGGCCAAAAACACGTTACAACTTGGCGTTCAACTCCAAAAGAAGCCTCTGCACGTGTAAACGTCAAACTCAGCCCAAGCACATACCAAGTGGGCCCCAGAAGTGGATTTATGCATCAATTACTTACTTCTGTAAATCCTAGTAACTAGTTTAGTATAAATAGGACTTTTTACTATTGTATTTACGTCTTATGATCTTGGGATTATCCTTTGATCCTTTGATCACGTTTGGGGGCTGGCCATTCGGCCATCCCTGAACCTTCATCACTTATGTATTTTCAACGGTAGAGTTTCTGTACTCCATAGATTAAGGTGTAGAGCTCTGCTGTTCCTCATGAATTAATGCAAAGTACTACTGTTTTTCTATTCAATTCAACTTATTCCACTTCTAAGATATCCATTCGCACCCAAGAACATGATAAATGTGATGATTATGTGATGCTCATCATCATTCTCACTTATGAACGCGTGCCTGACAAACACATCCGTTCTACATGCAACAAGCTAGAATGAGTATCTCTTAGATATCTAATACAGAGGACCGAGTCTGAGATATTAGAATCTTCGTGGTATAAGTTAGAACCCATGGATGGCCATTCCTGAGATCGAAAAAGTCTAATCCTTATTTGTGGTATTCCGAGTAGGATCTGGGAAGAGATGGCTGTGACGAACTTCAAACTCGCGAGTGCTGGGCGTAGTGACAGACGCAAAAGGAGGGTGAATCCTATTCCAGTATGATCAAGAACCTCCAGATGATTAGCCGTGCCGTGACAGAGCATTTGGACCTTTTTCACAGAGAGTATGGGATGTAGCCATTGACAAAGGTGATACCCTACATAAAGCTTACCATAGAAAGGAGTAGGACTGATTGGATGAAGACAGCAGGAAAGCAGAGGTTCAGAGGAATGAAAGCATCTCTATACGCTTATCTGAAATTCTCACCAATGATATACATAAGTATCTTTATCTTTATTTTCTGTTTATTTATTATTATTATTCGAAAACTCCATAAGCATTTAATATCCGCCTGACTGAGATTTACAAGATGACCATAGCTTGCTTCATACCAACAATCTCCGTGGGATCGACCCTTACTCACATAAGGTTTTATTACTTGGATGACCCAGTGCACTTGCTGGTTAGTTGTGCGAAGTTATGAAGTTATGTTTGGACCATGGTATTATGCACTAGGCTTTGGCGCCATTGCCAGGGAGAGAACGAACAACAAAATTTACAACCTCAGAGTAACAATTTCGCATACCATGCACCCTCCTCGACATCAATATCAAGCTTCTTGGAAGAGTGCTCAATGATGCTACATTCCTATGGACTTTCAACATCTCCTAAATCTTCAACCACTTCTTCCTTTTCTTCAATGATCATAGGCTCTTCCAATTGCTCCAATACAAAGCGACATCCCTTATTTTCCACCAGAGTTTCCAATCTCTCCTTCATGCTATGCTCTTCAATTGATTCTTCACATGTGGCTATGGAAGCACCTTGAGTGTTCAAGTATTGGTAGGATAAAGTATGCACTACTTTGGTCAAGTTAGTCACAAACTCTAGGGTGTTCCTTTGCATATCCGCTTGTCCTTGAAGTAGCAAGGTAAGAGACTCATCTATTGGGGCTTGCGGTGGATAAGAGGGTTCATCATTTTGGAGAGAAGGTTCATAGTGGAAAGGTGGTTCTTCTTGGTAAGGGTATGGAGATGATGTGCATTGAGGTGGCTCACGGTAATAATCTTGATAGGGTTGTGGTGGTTCCAAATGTTCTTGCTCATAATGGTCATAGAAATATGGTTCTTGGTCATATGATGGATATGGATCATAGGGAGGTGTTTGGTAATGAGAGACTTGTGAGAATGGTTGAGGTTCATGTTGAGGATAAGATTCATATGCATATGATGGTGGTGATTGATTGTCATAAAAAGATTCACCATAGCCATTGAATTGACATGCATTAGGATGGTGATTATACCTATAAGTATCCGGAGGTTGTTGCCAATAGGAGTGATCAATTCCTTGAGGCTCCCCCCATCTTTGTTGGTTCCATCCTTGATGCATGTGGTCATTGAAGTTCACATTTCCTACAACACAATTCGAACCAAACTTATAGCCAAAGTGAGAATTCATGATAGCAAAGACAAAAATAAAAGGCACAAAAATAAGGAGATAAAATCTAGCTACTAAATCAAACAAGCAAACTATTCACAATATTCACATATGTACAATAACCAATAATATAACACTATTGCAACTCCCCGGCAACGGCGCCATTTTGATGATTAGGAATTTTGACGGTTTAGAATTCACAATAAATCCTCGTTGTAAAGTATAGTTTCTAAACCAACATTAATCATTTCATCAAAAATTTTGTTTGTCACTAAAATAAACTCCTAAATTTATAAAACCAAAGTATTGAACCTCGGGTCATTCTCCCTATGAATTGCAAACAAATGTTCTTGTTATTGGCTATGAGATATTTTTTGGGGTTTTGGGGGTAAGAGACAAGAAAAGTAAATGGCAATGAAAGTAAACTAACAACTATGAAAGCTCTTGGCAAGGTTATGAGAATTGGAAGTCCTATCCTCATTATCCTCCTCAATTGTGATGAGAATTGTCCATTGCTACCACTTAGTTAACGTCTAACCATGGAGGAAAGTCAAGTGGATGAATTAACTTGATTCCACAAGTCCTAGCCAACTCCTAAGGAAAGACTAGCTTTAGTGGTATCCAAGTCAATTAGCAATCTCTAATTATCAATCAACAAAAGAGTTTGATAACTCAAGTGTCACTAATTACTCTACCTAGGCCAAAAGGAACAAAATCTAACTCATATCTAGAAGAGGCATTTTAACAAACACATAGAATGCAATAAAGGCAAACATTTTTAATTGTAAGAATTAAAGGAATCTACAACTACAAAAGTAAAAGATTAACAATAGAAAGGCAAAACAATTATGAAACAATAAAGAACTTACCAATTGCATTGAAGGAAAAATGTAGATCTACAAAAGAAAGTTCATAAACTACAACTAACAATACAAAGGAATTACAATAGAAGAAGAATTCTACAATTACAAGAGAACAATTAAGGAAAGAAAAAGGAAAATTAGAAGAGGAGAAGAAGTAGATCTAGATCTAAAACCTAATCCTAATTCTAGAGAGAAGTGAGAGCTTCTCTCTCTAGAAACCAACTCTAACTACTTCTAAAGCTTAAACTATGACTAATGGTCAAAATTATGTTAACTCCCCTTCAATCCTTGACTTAAATAGCTTCAGAAATGAGTTGGATTGGGCCCACAAGGCTTCTAAAATCGCTGGCCACAAGTTGCATTAAGTGGATCAAGTGCACCCATCGGCATGTACGAGTACCGTGCGCGTGCGCACCCCTATCCGCAATTCAACTATAGCAAATCTTATATCATTTTGAAGCCCTAGATGTTAGCTTTCCAACGCAACTAAAACCGCATCATTTGGACCTCTATAGCTCAAGTTATGGTCGATTGAGTGCGAAGAGGTCGGCTTGACAGCTTTTGCGATTCCTTCATTTCTTCATGAGTTCTCCATTTTTACATGCTTTTCCTTCATTCCCTTGATCTAATATTTGCCTCCTAAATCTGAAATCAGTTAACAAATAAATCAAGGCATCTAATGGAATCAAGGCAAATTAAATTTAGCTATTTTAAAACCTAGAAAGTATGTTTTCACTCTTAAGCACAAATTAGGAGACAATCATGAAAGCATGCTATTTCATTGGATAAATGTGGGTAAAAGGTCATAAAATCCCCTAAAGCCAATACAAGATAAACCCTACAGATGGGGTTTATCAACACCCAGAAGAATTTTCAAGATGTGTGCGTACGCATAGGGGTGTGTGATGAACTGAAGATTGATGGTTCAGAATTTACAATAAATTCTCGTTGTAAGTATAGTTTCTAAACCAAGCAATCATCCTTTCATACAAAAGTTTGGTTGTCACAGGTAACAAAACCCAATAAAATTTATAACCAAAGTATTTAAACCTCGGGTCGTCTTCTCAAGGAGTTGCAGGGCAGTATGATTTATTATTGGTTATGAGTAAAAGTGTATTTTTGGGTTTTTTGATGTATAAGATAAAAAGCAAGAATAGTAAATGGAAAGAAAGTAAACTATAGGAATTAATTTAAATAAATAATAAAACTCTTGGCAAGGTATAAGAAATTTAAGTCCTATCCTAGTTATCCTTATCAGGTGCGAAGAGAATTGGATTCAGCTCCCACTTTTAATTAACCCTTGCTAAACAAAGGAAAGTCAAGTAGACAAATTAATTTGATCCTCAGGTCCTAGTCAACTCCTGTGGAGAGACTAGAGTTATTGGAGTACAAATTAACCAGCAAAGAATTCCAATTCCAATCAACAGTTGAGTTTGATAACTCAAGTATTATAAATTACTTAACCCAAGCCAAAAGGGAAAAATAAATCTAAATTGAATTGAAATCATCATAAATAGAATAAGACAATTATTAGTCTGAAATACCTCAAATTATATTAATTAGGAAAATCATAACATGAATGGTTCATAAGCCAAATCTGACAAGATAAATAACAATTAAAATAATAGAATAAATAAAACTAGAAAGTAATTTAAAAGAACATTGAACCTGTGACTGTAGAAGCAATCCTAAAAATAAGAGAAATCTTAATCCTAAATCCTAAGAGAGAGGAGAGAACCTCTCTCTCTAAAAACTAAATCTAAAACCTAAAATTGTGAATTATGAGTTGTTCTGTGTCTATCCCTTGATTCCTCCATTCTCTGACTTATATTCTATGTTTCTGGCTTGGATTTGGGCCGAAAAAGGGTCCAGAAATCGCTGGGGGCATTTTCTGCAGATTTTTGTATGTGGCGTCTATCACGCGTCTGCGTGGGTCACGCGTTCGCGTCATCTGGGGGTTTTTCTTGTCACGCGTACGCATCGGTCAGGCGTTCGCATCGCTGCATTTTCGCGCTAGGCACGCGTTCGCGTCGTCCATGCGTTCGCGTCGCTGCCTTTTCTTCAAAACTCTATTTTTGTGCTTTCCTTCCATTTTTGTATGTTTCCTTTAATCCTTTCGGTCATTCCTGCCCTATGAGATCTGAAAATACTTAACACACGAATCACGGCATCGAATGGTAATAAAAGGGTAATTAAGATTAATATTTTTAAAGCATAGAAAACATGTTTTTCACATATATAATAAAATAAGGAAGGGAAAGTAAAACCATGCAATTTACATGAATAAGTGGGTGAAGGATTGAATAAATCACTTAAATTGAGCACAAAATATATCATAAAATATGGGTTTATCACCCTCCCCACACTTAAACAATAGCATGTCCTCATGCTAAATCCAAGAGAAAGAGTGAAGTTAGAATGGTGAAATCTCATGAAATGCAATCTATTCTAAATGCAAACTACCTACATGAATCATGCAATTTTAATTATCACCCACCTATATATATATATAGAGCTTACATGTGGTTAATTTGTTTCATATTTTCAAGGAATCATACATGTATAGCCAAACCTAAATATTTGTTAAGGCACTGTCACAATTGAGTTGGGTTAAATTATTTCATAAGCTTGCAAGACAATTAAACAATTAAGCAGAGATATATGGTGATGAGCTATTGAACCCTTACTGAATTTGTGTTTACTCTCTATTCACTCAGTGTTTGGGGCTAATCACTCTATTCTTTTCTATTCTTGCTTTCTAAAACTTTGTTCTTCATCTAACAAATCAACAAATATTGAATACAGACATACAAAGATCATGGTTAAATAATGTAACCATACAGATAGGCTCAAAAACTCACAGGTTGTGTGTTCTCTAGCTCAAAAACCATATATCAGTTATGTATATCAAGCAAGTAGAAATCAAGAGTTTTCATTATTCTCAATGTGAATCTTAGGATGACCCTTAAAATCTTAGTGTTCTTCCTTGAAAAAATGTTCTTTAAATTAACCAATCATTTATTACTATATATAGTATGTAGATTGTTGTGATTCTGTTATACTAAAGTTTTTAGTTTACTCTTTTTTTACTTTCAATTAATCCAAGTTATCGTATGCTAAAAAGGATAAACTAAACTAATTGATCTATATGTTCTATATCACGACTTAATAACTAAAATTGCAACTAGACTAAACTAAATATCTAAGATAAGTATATAAACTAAAGTGAAAATGTAGAAATACTATAAAAATACAGAAAAATGTGCAAGTACTGAAAGACAAGATAAGATAAAAAATAAAAATAAAGATAAAAATACAGAAAAATAAACAAAATAGGATAAAAAAATGTCTGAAGAGTGGTTCACCAAAATAGTATGCCAGAGATGGCGACCTCCCCACACTTAAATGTTAGCATCATCCTCGATGCTCACTGAAGCTGGGTGTGAGAAGTGTTATCTTCGGAAGGATGGGCTGCTGGTGTCTCTGTGGTAGGCTGAGGGTCTGCAGTCTGAATAAGTGTAGGAGGAGCTTCCTGCTGAAGCGGAGGCTCTGTCTGTATAGAAATCTCTGGATCTGCGGCCTAGATCTGGTGGGGCTCCTCATGGTGGGGTGCAGCCTACTCAGGTCCTCCCTGCTCTGCCTGGGCATGTGCCTCCTCCTCATGATCATCCGCTTCCACATCAGATGGCTCAGAAACGGTGTCAGGCTCAGAGGGGATGTCGCTGTCGGATTGGATCATCAACTTGAGGTGCTCATAGCGTCGCTTGTTGCGACGCTCCATACGATCCAGGCATGCGAAGAGGCGGTGCACCAGATGATAAATGGGCTCAGGAGCAGGTGAAGGTGCAGTGGATGGGGCTGGTGCAGCAGCGGATGCAGAAGGGGCATCTAAAGATGTGGCTGCCTCACCCGAGGCAGTGAGAAAAGGAGGTCTGTACCCTAATGCCTGAAACTTCTTGCTGTGAGGAATGATCTTCTTGCAGTCTGCAGCAGTTGGCTTCTCATCAGCCAGCTCCCAAGGCACGTCAGCTCGGCGGCCTAGCTGGGTGATCAGATAAGGTAAAGGGAGAGTTCCTCTAACATCGACCCTGGCCATATAATATCTGATGAAACATGGAAGATACAGGTCCTTACCCTTCATCACACACCAGATGAGGGTGATCATAGCAGCGGGCACCTCTGTCTCATGAGTGCTTGGCATCACATAATTACTCAGGATCTGCTACCAAAGCCGAGCCTCATCATTCAAGTAAATCAACTTGATTCCCTTAGGCATCACTGTGTTCTTTCCCATGACCCATGGGGCAGTAGGATCAAGGGCTATTCTCTGCTTGACTACATCCTAGTCAAATTTCATGTATCTCATATGCTCCTCAGCCTTTTGGTAACCGTTAGCCTGATCTGGCTTAGGCTGAAGCCGGAGGATGTCCTCAATAGCTTCCTCAGTGACCAAAATTTGTTTCCCTCTGAGGTTCACTGCATCCAGGGAGGTCTTGAAATAGTTACAATAAAATTCTCTGACCCAGGAGGCATTGGTCTCTGTTAAGTTCCTTTCCATGAAGAACCAGCCTCTTTGTTTTATCTGTTCGGAGGTGTACTGGGTGAGTTCTTCTGGAATTTTAAGAGATCTCTCCAGGTAGAGGTTCCTGGTAGTGGCAAACACTGGATACTTGAGCTCACAGTATCTGTGCAGTGAGGAGCTGGTCGGCCTTTTCCTGCGGGGTAAAGTTCTTTTCCCGCCAGGAATCGTCGTGAAGGAGATCCAAGAAAGAGGTAGAAGATTCTCCTCTTTTTTGTTTGCCTGTAGTAGCCTTGCCTTTTCCTTTTCTTTAGGCTTCAGACATCCTGAAAAGTAGGAGTAGCAGGATATAATTGAAGAATTAAAGCAGGAAAACAAGTAGGCAAGTAGGAATTTGTCAATGTAAGCATAAAGGCAAAAAGAGCAATAGAAGCAGAATATGAGGTAAATATATGTACATTTTGGATTGAATTCGAGTTAAAAAGATGAGATGAAAAATCACAATCCAAAATATAATAGAAGTGGAATTCAAGTTAATTAGGAAAAGCAGTAATCATGCCTATAGTTAGAAAGTTAAAGTTGTTAAGGAAAAACCAAAAGAAGTTAGAAAGTAGAGCTGGTTATGAGTTAAAAAGGAAGTTAAAGTGAGTGGCATGAGAATGGTTTTCCTAGTTACCAAGAAATTCACAAAGATGAGGAGCAATCAACTCATATTCAAGCAAGTAGTGCAATTTATTGATGATAATTCTTGATAAATGAAGTAAGTTTAAAATGAGAATAAAATCATCAAGAAGCAATTTACTACTCAGGGAACAAAAGGGAATAAGAATGCTAGCCCGTGCATTCATGAATTTGTTTGGTTGTAGCTAAGTAATGCAAAATAGTAAGTTTTCAAACCAATACATGAATGGAGTAGATTAAACCATAAATTTGTAGAAAATTGGGCAGCATTCTGGCTAAAATTGGATGTTTTCGGGTAGTAAAACAGCAGAAAAATTCAGTTCATATGAAAGTAAATAGTGTTGAAAAGATTAACAAATAGCAAAAACATTAAAGAACAGTTTAACAGCAATATGAAATATGAAGAAGAACATATGAACATCACATCATCATATCAAGTTCAGAATTGCGAATCAGATAAAAACAGTTAGCACGAACGGTGCAATTATCAGGCCTAAATCCACTAACCACATCCTAGCTACCTAACCACCTAAAATCCACTACAATCATGCATCTCTAACTATCCTATTTCGAACAAAAACTGTAAAATATGCAACGAACTGATTAAAACGAAATCGGTGTTCGGTGGAACCTAGCGTGTAGAAACAGAAAGTAGGCTAAGAAAGATGGTGGTGGGGTTGGCAACGACACAGTGGCGATGGGCGGCGGCGTGGCAACGGTCCGAGGTGGAGCCAGGGGCGGTTTAGGTGCAGGAGAAGAGATGAGGGGTGAGTGTTGTGTTGTGGTGGTTTGTTGGTGGTTGGGTGGGGGTATGGGGGTGGGTGGCGCGGTAGTGGTGGCGCGGTACGGGGCGGCAACAGTGGTGGTTGGGCGTGGAGGGAGAAGGAAAGGGGAGAAGGAAGAAGAGGAGGGAGGGAAGAGCAAGGAGGGGGGGTCGGGGAGGCGTCGCGGTCGGGTTTGGGCGGCGAGGAGGGCTGGTGGTTGAGAGATGGGAGGAAGAGAGGTTGCAGATGGGGGGTGGTGGTGGGTTTTCGCGTGAAAGGGTAAGGTTTCGCGTGACTGGGGGTTAGTGTTTTCGAATCCACGTGAACTCGTGGAGCACGCGATCGCGTTAATTGGGCGAAAAGGGGTGTTGACGCGAACGCGTCATTGACGCGATCGCATGAATAGGGATAAAGGTAAGGGACGCGTACGCGTAAAGCACGCGAACGCGTCGCTGAAAATTGTGCTAAACGCACACTTCCAACGTCGTTTTGGCGCAACTCTCTGTTTCCAAGGGGGTTCATAAAATCCATGCGACGCGGACGCGTCGCTCACGCTTTCGCGTGGGATGTGCATAGTGCAAGTGACGCGTTCGCATCAGGGACACGAATGCGTGAGCCGATTTGTGCTAAACTCACACCAGCCGCATGATTCTAGCCCAACTTTCTGGGTGTTGGATCTTTACGCTGATTTTCATTCGACGCCCACGCGTGGCCTGTGCGCTCGCGTGGGTTGACTTTTTTTATGCAATTATGCAGTATGCAATATGCAATGCCAATGTAGATGCTATGAATAATTCCAGGTTCAATGAAAATAATATAAAATAAAAATAAACAAAACGAAATAAAATTGAAGAAGGAACGATCGTACCATGGTGGGTTGTCTCCCACCTAGCACTTTTAGTTAAAGTCCTTAAGTTGGACTTTTGATGAGCTTCCTGCTATGGTGGCTTGTGCTTGAATTCATCCAAAAATCTCCACCACTGTTTGGAATGCCAACAGCCTCCGGGCTCCCAAACTAGGCACGTAAAACCTTTGAGTAAATTCAAACAGATTTTCAGGTTCCTGGGGTGTTGAATGTCAGAATAGATTCCAGGATCCCAAACCTTGCTCTTATATCTGCCTTTGTCTTGATTTATATTTTTCCAGCCGGGCGATTTGAAAGTTGCATTCTCACCAAGATGGCCAAACATTCTTCGATACCCATTCAATTTAACTCAAAACCAATCCTTACACTTCAGATTGAAGCGTGGAACCTTATTGAATCTTGCATACCAGCCTTGAGCACAAACCATTTTCTTTTTACTCTTAAAGCCGCAAAGAGCTCTAAGCTGACCATCTATTTCAAGCAAACCATATTCAAGTGGAAAAGTAAAGATAAAAGCTAAGGATTTTACCCACTTAAATTTAGTATTCGGTGGTAATGGCCTTGGGATAGGTGTTTCCAGTGGTTTTGCAAGCTCTACTCCCTCGTGTTCTTCTGTGAATTCTTCCACTTCCTTGCAAATTTCTTCAGTTGTAACCATGTCTTGATCGAAGTCCTCGATATCTTCCTCATCACTTAAGTCATAAATTGGAGGTTGTGAAAAATCTACCTCTACATCATCTTTGTATTCACTTGGGGAAGATTCTTCCATCTCAAAGAATTCACTTGCGAATGCAAGTTCATTACTAGGAGAATTGGACTCGTGGTCTTCATCATCAAGGAAACTTGCTTGTTGAATTATTCCGTCCAGTTCTTCATAAGATTCTTGCCTTGGAGGTTGCGCACTATCCTCCTTAGCATCGATTGTAAATTTCTTAACGGGGTTCTCCACAATTCTGCATTCCCATGGAGGTTTAGCGTCTCCTAAGTCTTCAACCAATTCTTCTTCTTCTATAATTTTAGCTTCCTCCACTTGTTTTAGTACAAAATCATGCTCTGTACTGTCTAGTGGGGTTTCTAGTATCTCCTTCATGCTGCGTTCTTCATTAGTTTGTCCACATGAAGCCATGGGGGTTTCTTGAGTGTCCGAACGTCGGGAAGGTAGTCTATTTATCACTTGATTTAATTGGTGAAGTGTTGCATGAAATCTGTCAAATGTTTCCTTGAGTTGCTCCCTTGATTCTTGGAGTGATGGATATGGACATGGTGCATAGGGGAGTGGTGGTTCTTGGGAGTAATTAGGTTGGAATTGGGGTGGATACGGGTTAGGGTTATATGGAGGTGAATGGTGATAGTTGGCTTGTGAGTGTGGTGGTTCAAAGCTGTGTTGAAGAGGTGGTTCATAGGCGTATGATGGGGCTTGTCGGTAATTACAAGGGGGTCCATCACAACTATTGTTTCGACATGCATTGCTGAATGGTCGTCGTCCATGATAGTTTGGAAGGTATTGTTGCCTAAAGGGTTGATCAGATCCTCGTGGCTCTGTCCATCTTTGATTGTTTTGACCTTGATGCATGTTCCTGTTATAGCTTCCATTCCTTTCAACATTATTAGAACCAAACTCAAAGCGATAAGGGTGAGAGTTCATAGTAAATAATAAAAATTAAAACAAAAATAAAAAGAAATAAACAAGCAAAAGAAAATATTTATAATAACCAATAATAAGGCACACAGTTGTAACTCCCCGGCAACGGCGCCATTTTGATGAACTGAAGATTGATGGTTTAGAATTTACAATAAATTCTCCTTGCAAGTATAGTTTCTAAATCAAGCAATCATCCTTTCATACAAAAGTTTGGTTGTCACAAGTAACAAAACCCAATAAAATTTATAACAGAAGTATTTAAACCTCGGGTCGTCTTCTCAAGGAGTTGCAGGGCAGTATGATTTATTATTGGTTATCAGTAAAAATATATTTTTGGGTTTTTTGATGTATAAGGTAAAAAGTAAGAATAGTAAATGGAAAGAAAGTAAACTGTAGGTATTAATTTAAATAAATAATAAAACTCTTGGCAAGGTATAAGAAATTTAAGTCCTATCCTAGTTATCCTTATCAGGTGGGAAGAGAATTGGATTCAGCTCCTGATAAGCGGATAATTTATACGCTTTTTGGATTGTTTTTACATAATTTTTAGTATAATTTAGTTAGTTTTTAGTATACTTTTATTAGTTTTTAATTAAAAATCACATTTCTGGACTTTACTATGAGTTTGTGTATTTTTCTATTATTTCAGGTAATTTCTAGCTGAAATTGAGGGACTTGAGCAAAAATCAGATTTAGAGGTTGAAGAAGGACTGCAGATGCTGTTGGATTCTGACCTCCCTGCACTCAAAATGGAATTTCTCGAGCTACAGAACTCCAAATGGTGCACTCTCAAATGCGTTGGAAAGTAGACATCGAGGGCTTTCCAGAAATATATAATAGTCCATACTTTGATTAAGGATAAAAGACGAAAACTGGCGTTCAACACCAGTTCCATGCTACATTCTAGAGTTAAACGCCAAAAACAGGTTGCAAAGTGGAGTTAAACGCCAGAAACAGGTTACAAACTGGCGTTCAACTCCAAGAGAAGACTCTACATGTGTAAAGCTCAATGCTCAGCCCAAGAACAGACCAAGTGGGCCCCGGAAGTGGATTTCTGCATCAATTACTCATTCTGTAAACCCTAGTAACTAGTTTAGTATAAATAGGACTTTTTACTATTGTATTTACATCTTTAGTTTCATCTTTAGATCACGTTTGGGGGCTGGCCATTCGGCCATGCCTGAACCTTCATCACTTATGTATTTTCAACGGTAGAGTTTCTACACACCATAGATTAAGGTGTAGAGCTCTGCTGTTCCTCATGGATTAATGCAAAGTACTACTGTTTTTCTATTCAATACAAACTTATTCCGCTTCTAAGATATTCATTCGCAATTCAATGTGAATGTGATGATCGTGACAATCATCATCATTCCCAACTTATGAACGCGTGCCTGCAACCACTTCCGTTCTACCTTAGATTGAATGGGTATCTCTTGGATATCTAAAACAAGGGACCGAGTCCGAGATATTAGAATCTTCGTGGTATAAGTTAGAACCCATGGATGGCCGTTCTTGAGATCCGAAAAGTCTAAACCTTGTCTGTGGTATTCCGAGTAAGATCTGGGAAGGGATGGTTGTGACGAGCTTCAAACTCGCGAGTGCTGGGCGTCGTGACAGACGCAAAAGGATAGTAAATCCTATTCCAGTATGATCGAGAACCGACAGATGATTAGCCATGCAGTGACAGCGCATTGGACCATTTTCACAGAGAGGATGGGATGTAGCCATTGACAACGGTGATGCCCTACATAAAGCTTGCCATGGAACGGAGTAGGAATGATTGGATGAAGACAGCAGAAAAGCAGAGGTTCAGGAGGAACGAAAGCATCTCTATACGCTTATCTGAAATTCTCACCAATAAATTACATAAGTATCTCTATCCCAGTTTATATTTTATTTATATTTTTATTATCAATTCACCATACCCATTTGAATTCGCCTGACTGAGATTTACAAGGTGACCATAGCTTGCTTCAGGCCGACAATCTCCGTGGGATCGACCCTTACTCACGTAAGGTTTATTACTTGGACGACCCAGTGCACTTGCTGGTTAGTTGTGCGAAGTTGTGATAAAGAGTTGAGATTACAATTATGCGTACCAAGTTGTTGGCGCCATTGATGATCACAATTTTGTGCACCAAGTTTTTGGCGCCGTTGTCGGGGATTGTTTGAGTTTGGACAACTGACGGTTCATCTCGTTATTCATATTAGGTAACTTTATTTTAATTTTAACCTTTTTGTTTTTATTATTTCTTATTTTTGAAAATAATAAAAAAATTTATTTCAAAAAAATATTTTTTTCTTCAGAATTTTTAAGAATGAATTCTAGTGTTTCATGATGATTTGTTGAATCCTGGCTGGCTGTAAATCCATGTCTAAATTCTTTTGGACTGAGGATTCAACTAATCACTTCAATGCATGTAATATCCTACTGAAGCTTGGCTGGCCATTGGCCATGTCTAGTTTTTTGGACCGAAGCTTTCACTAAAAGCTTGGCTGGCTAGTGAGCCATGTCTAATTCCTAGACTGGAGCTTTAGACTAACAATGCAAGATTACTGGAATTCCTATTAAAAATTTTGAAATCCTTATTTTCTTTTTCAAAATAATTTTCGAAAAATACAAAAATTTAATAAAATCATAAAACCAAAAATATTTGATGTTTCTTGTTTAAGTCTTGTGTCAGTTTTTAAGTTTGGTGTCAATTGCATGCTTTTAATTTTTCTTTAATTTTTCGAAGAACACATGCATTGAGTCTCTTTCTTGTTCTTCATGATCTTCAAGTTGTTCTTGACAAGTCTTCTTGTTTGATCTTCATATTTTTTTGTTTTGTGTCTTTTGTCGTTTTTCATATACATTTTCAATTTGTTAGTGTCTATACATGAAAAATCTTTAAGTTTTGTGTCTTGCATGTTTTTCCTTTCCTATAAATTTTTCAAAAATAAGTTCTTGGTGTTCATCTTGACATTCAAAGTGTTCTTGGTGTTCATCTTGAAACTCATAGTGTTCTTGCATGCATCTTTTATTTTAATCCAAAATTTTTATGTTTTGCATCAATTTATGTTTTTCTCTTTCTTCATTAAAAATTCAAAAATCAAAAAATTATCTTTCACTTATTTCACTCATAATTTTCGAAAATTTAATTTGATTTAGTCAAAAGTTTTTAAAATTTAGTTGTTTCTTATGAGTCAAGTCAAATTTTCAATTTAAAAATTCTATCTTTTTCAAATCTTTTTCAAAAATCAAATCTTTTTCATTTATCTTTCATATTTTCGAAAATTTCAAATTAATTTTCAAAATCTTTTTCTTATTTTTATTCCATATTTTTGAATTCAATGCTAACAATTAATGTGATTGATTCAAAAATATTAAGTTTGTTACTTGCCTAGTAAGAAAGGTTCAATTTTTAAACTTTAAAATCAAATCTTTTTGTTTCTTGATAGTCAAGTAATCAACTTTAATTTTCAAAATCATATCATTTTAATATTTCAATCATATCTTTTTTATTGCTAATTTCAAAATCTTTTTCAAAAATCTTTTCTAACTTCTTATCTTTTCAAAAATTGATTTTCAAATCTTTTTCAATTAACCACTTAACTTTTTGTTTGATTCTTATCTTTTTCAAAACTACCTAACTAACTAACTCTCTCTAATTTTCGAAAACTACCTTTCCCTTTTTCAAAAATCTTTTTAATTAACTAATTGTTTTTAATTTTAATTTAATTTAATTTCAATTTTAATTTTCAAATTTTAAATTTAATTTTAAAATATTTTTATTTTATTTTGTTTAATTTTCGAATTATTCTTCTCTCTCACCTCCTTCTATTTATTTATTTAATTACTAACACCCCTCTTCATCTAAGAATTCGAACATACTCCTCACCCTTGTGTTTGGATTCTCCTTCTTATATTCTTCTCTTCTTATACTTGCATAAAGAATCTCTATACTGTGATATAGAGGATTCCATATTTTCTTTTCTGTTTTCTTCTTTTTCATATGAGCAGGAACAAGGATAAGAACATTCTTGTTGAGGCTGATCCTGAACCTGAAAGGACTCTGAAGAGGAAGCTAAGGGAAGCTAAAGCACAATTCTCTGGAGAAAATCTGACTGAAAATTTCGAAAAAGAAGGAGACATGGCCGAAAATAACAACAATGCAAGGAAGATGCTTGGTGACTTTACTGCACCTAATTTCAATTTACATGGAAGAAGCATCTCAATTCCTGCCATTGGAGCAAATAACTTTGAGCTTAAACCTCAATTAGTTTCTCTGATACAACAGAACTGTAAGTTCCATGGACTCCCATCAGAAGATCCTTTTCAGTTCTTAACTGAATTCTTGCAGATCTGTGACACTGTTAAGACCAATGGGGTTGATCCCGAGGTCTACAGGCCTATGCTTTTCCCATTTGCTATAAGAGACAGAGCTAGAGTATGGTTGGACTCTCAACCTAAAGATAGCCTGAACTCTTGGGATAAGCTGGTCAAGGCTTTCTTAGCCAAGTTCTTTCCTCCTCAAAAGCTTAGTAAGCTTAGAGTGGATGTCCAAACCTTCAGACAGAAGGAAGGTGAATTCCTCTATGAAGCTTGGGAGAGATACAAGGAACTGACCAAAAAGTGTCCTTCTGACATGCTTTCAGAATGGACCATCCTGGATATATTCTATGATGGTCTGTCTGAGCTATCAAAGATGTCACTGGACCACTCTGCAGGTGGATCTATTCACCTAAAGAAAACGCCTGCAGAAGCTCAAGAACTCATTGACATGGTTGCAAATAACCAGTTCATGTACACCTCTGAAAGGAATCCTGTGAGTAATGGGACACCTATGAGGAAGGGAGTTCTTGAAATTGATACTCTGAATCCCATATTTTGCTTCAGAATAAAATATTAACTCAGCAAGTCAATATGATCTCTCGAAGTCTGAATGGATTGAAGGAATCATCCAACAGTACTATAGAGGCATCTTCTGTAGAAGAAGCTTATGATCCTGAGAACCGTGCAATAGCAGAGGTGAATTACATGGGTGAACCCTATGGAAACACCTATAATCCCTCATGGAAAAATCATCCAAATTTCTCATGGAAGGATCAACAAAAGCCTCAACAAGGCTTTAATAATGGTGGAAGAAACAGATTTAACAATAGTAAACCTTTTCCATCATCCACTCAGAAACAGACAGAGAACTCTGAGCAGAATCTATCTAGCTTGGCAAATATAGTCTCTGATCTATCTAAGGCCACTTTGAGTTTCATGAATGAAATAAGGTCCTCCATTAGAAATTTAGAGGCACAAGTGGGCCAGCTGAGTAAAAGAGTCACTGAAATCCTTCCAAGTACTCTCCCAAACAATACAGAAGGGAATCCAAAGAGAGAGTGCAAGGCCATAGATTTAACCATCATGGCCGAACCTACAAGGTAGGGAGAGGACGTGAATCCCAGTGAGGAAGACCTCCTAGGACGTCCAGGATCAACAAGGAGTTTCCCTCTGAGGAACCAAAGGAATCTGAGGCTCATCTAGAGACCATAGGGATTCCTTTGAACCTCCTTACGCCATTCATGAGCTCTGATGAGTATTCTTCTTCTGAAGAGAATGAAGATGTTACTGAAGAGCAAGTTGCCAAGTACCTTGGTGCAATCATGAAGCTGAATGCCAAATTATTTGGTAATGAGACTTGGAAAGATGAACCTCCCTTGCTCATCAATAAACTAAGTGATCTGGATCAACTGACATTACCTCAGAAGAAACAGGATCCTGGAAAGTTCTTAATACCTTGTACCATAGGCACCATGACCTTTGAGAAGGCTCTATGTGACCTTGGGTCAGGGATAAACCTCATGCCACTCTCTGTAATGGAGAAACTGGGAATCTTTGAGGTGCAAGCTGCTAGAATCTCATTAGAGATGGCAGACAACTCAAGAAAATAGGCTTATGGACAAGTAGAGGACGTACTAGTAAAGGTTGAAGGCCTTTACATCCCTGCTAATTTCATAATCCTACACACTGGGAAGGACGAGGATGAATCCATCATCCTTGGGACACCCTTCCTAGCCACAGCAAGAGCTGTGATTGATGTGGACAGAGGAGAATTGATCCTTCAACTGAATAAGGACAATCTTGTGTTTAAAACTCAAGGACCTCCTTCTGTAACCATGGAAAGGAAGCATGAAAAGCTTCTCTCACTGCAGAGTCAACCAAAGCCTCCAAAGTCAAACTCTAAGTTTGGTGTTGGGAGGCCACAACCAAACTCTAAGTTTGGTGTTGAACCCCCACATCCAAACTCTAAGTTTGGTGTTGGGAAGTTCCAACCTTACTCTGAACATCTGTGAGGCTCCATGAGAGCTCATTGTCAAGCTATTGACATTAAAGAAGCGCTTGTTGGGAGGCAACCCAATGTTATTTAATCAATTTTATTTTATTTTCTCTTTATTATTTCGTGTTTTATTAGGTTGATGATCATGTGGAGTCACAAAAACTACAGAAAAATCAAAAACAGAATGAAAAACAGCATTGAAAACAGCACACCCTGGAAGAAGAGCTTACTGGCGTTTAAACGCCAGTAAGGAGCATCTAGCTGGCGTTTAACGCCAGAACAGAGCATGAAACTGGCGTTAAACGCCAGAAATAAGCAGCAGTCTGGCGTTTAAAAACCAGGATTTCACCCAGAGGAAAGCTGGCGTTAAACGCCAGAAACAAGCTCCATTTGGGCGTTTAACGCCAGAAACAAGCATGGAGCTGGCGTTTAACGCCAGAAACAAGCATGAAAGTGGCGTTAAACGCCAGGATTGCACAGCAAGGGCGTTTTACACGCCTAACTGGAGCAGGGATGTTAAGTCCTTAACCCCACAGGATCCCCACATATTCTTCTCTCATCTTCACACCTTTTTCATAACATTCTTCCTCAATTAACCTCCACCAATCACCTCCATTACTCCTCCAAAACCATCATACAACCCACCTACACCCACCCACTTAAATTCAAACCATCACTCCTTCCTTTTCACACATCATAACCACCTAAACCCCCTTGGCAGAACCATTCACGCACCTCCATCTCCTCCATCTCTTCTTCTTCTCATCCATTCTTTCTTCTTTTGCTCGAGAACGAGCAAACCTTCTAAGTTTGGTGTGGTAAAGGAATTGCTTTTTGTTTTTCCATAACCATCTAGGGCACCTAAGGCCAGAGACATCCTCATTGAAAAGGACAAGCCCATCACTAAGAAAAGGATGGAGCAAACAAGAGATCATGGACCTCAGCAAGAGCATGAGGAAATTCCTCACCATGAAATCCCTGAGATGCCTCAAGGGATGCACTTTTCTCCACAGAATTATTGGGAGCAAATCAACACTTTCCTAGGAGAATTAAGTTCCAATATGGGACAACTAAGGGTAGAGCACCAAGAGCATTCCATCATCCTCCATGAAATTAGAGAAGATCAAAGAGCTATGAGGGAGGAGCAACAAAGGCAAGGAAGAGACATAGAGGAGCTCAAGAGCACAATTGTTTCTTCAAGAAGAGGAAGATGCCATCCTCACTAAGGTGGACTCATTCCTTAATCTCCTTGTCTATTTATTTTACTATTTTTCGATTTTTGAGCTTTATGTTTTATTTATGTTTGAGTCTTTACTATATGATCACTAGTGTCTAAGTGTCTATGCCTTAAAGTTATGAATATGAATACTATTTTAAAAATAAAAGAACAAGAAGTACATGGTTTCGAATTCATCCTTGAAACTAGTTTAATTATTTTGATGTGGTGACAATACTTTTTGTTTTCTGAATGAATGCTTGAACAGTGCATATGTCTTTTGAAATTGTTGTTTATGAATGTTAAATATGTTGGCTCTTGAAAGAATGATGAACAGGAGACATGTTATTTGATAATCTGAAAAATTATAAAAATGATTCTTGAAGCAAGAAAAATCAGTGAATACAAAAGCTTGCAGAAAAAAATTGGCAAAAAAAAAATAGAAAGAAAAAAAAGAAAAGCAAGCAGAAAAAGCCAAAAGCTCTTAAAACCAAAAGGCAAGAGCAAAAAGCCAGTAGCCCTTAAAACCAAAAGGCAAGGGTAATAAAAAGGATCCAAGGCTTTGAGCATCAGTGGATATGAGGGCCTAAAAGGAATAAAATCCTAGCCTAAGCAGCTAAACCAAGCTGTCCCTAACCATGTGTTTGTGGCGTGAAGGTGTCAAGTGAAAACTTAAGACTGAGCGGTTAAAGTCAAGGTCCAAAGCAAAAAGAAGAGTGTGCTTAAGAACCCTGGACACCTCTAATTGGGGACTTTAGCAAACCTGAGTCACAATTTGAAAAGGTTCACCCAGTTATGTGTCTGTGGCATTTATGTATCTGGTGGTAATACTGGAAGACAAAGTGCTTAGGGCCACAGCCAAGACTCATAAAGTAGCTGTGTTCAAGAATCAACATACTGAACTAGGAGAATCAATAACACTATCTGAATTCTAAGTTCCTATAGATGCCAATCATTCTAAACCTCAATGGATAAAGCGAGATGCCAAAACTATTCAAGAGGCAAAAAGCTACAAGTCCCGCTCATTTGATTGGAGCTAAGTTTCATTGATATTTTGGAATTTATAGTATATTCTCTTCTTTTTATCCTATTTTATTTTCAATTGCTTGGGGACAAGCAACAATTTAAGTTTGGTGTTGTGATGAGCGGATAATTTATACGCTTTTTGGCATTGTTTTTACATAGTTTTTAGTATAATTTATTTAGTTTTTAGTATATTTTTATTAGTTTTTAATTAAAAATCACATTTCTAGACTTTACTATGAGTTTGTATGTTTTTCTATGATTTCAGGTAATTTCTAACTAAAATTGAGGAACTTGAGCAAAAATCAGATTCAGAGGTTGAAGAAGGACTGCAGATGCTGTTGGATTCTGACTTCCCTGCACTCAAAGTGGAATTTCTCGAGCTACAGAACTTCAAATGGCGTGATATCAATTGCGTTGGAAATTAGACATCCAGGGCTTTCCAGCAATATATAATAGTTTATACTTTGATTAAGGATAGACGACGTAAACTGGCATTCAACGCCAGTTCCATGCTGCATTCTGGAGTTAAACACCAGAAACAGGTTGCAAAGTGGAGTTAAACGCCAGAAACAGGTTACAAACTAGCGTTCAACTCCAAGAGAAGACTCTACATGTGTAAAGCTCAATTCTCAGCCCAAGCACACACCAAGTGGGCCCCGGAAGTGGATTTCTGCATCAATTACTCATTCTGTAAACCTTAGTAACTAGTTTAGTATAAATAGGACTTTTTACTATTGTATTTACATCTTTAGTTTCATCTTTAGATCACGTTTGGGGGCTGGCCATTCGGCCATGCCTGAACCTTCATCACTTATGTATTTTCAACGGTAGAGTTTCAACACACTATAGATTAAGGTGTGGAGCTCTGCTGTTCCTCATGGATTAATGCAAAGTACTACTATTTTTCTATTCAATACAAACTTATTCCGCTTCTAAGATATTCATTCACACTTCAATGTGAATGTGATGATCGTGACAATCATCATCATTCCCAACTTATGAACGCGTGCCTGAAAACCACTTCCGTTCTACCTTAGATTGAATGGGTATCTCTTGGATATCTAATACAGGGGACCGAGTCCGAGATATTAGAATCTTCGTGGTATAAGTTAGAACCCATGGATGGCCATTCTTGAGATCCGGAAAGTCTAAACCTTGTCTGTAGTTTTCCGAGTAGGATCTGGGAAGGGATGGCTGTGACGAGCTTCAAACTCGCGAGTGCTGCGCGTAGTGACAGACGCAAAAGGATAGTAAATCCTATTCCAGTATGATCGAGAACCGACAGATGATTAGCCATGCAGTGACAGTGCATTGGACCATTTTCACAAAGAGGATGGGATGTAGCCATTGACAACGGTGATGCCCTACATAAAGCATGCCATGGAAAGGAGTAGGAATGATTGGATGAAGACAGCAGGAAAGCAGAGGTTCAGGAGGAACGAAAGCATCTCTATACGCTTATCTGAAATTCTCACCAATAAATTACATAAGTATCTCTATCCCAGTTTATATTTTATTTATGTTTTTATTATCAATTCACCATACCCATTTGAATCCGCCTGACTGAGATTTACAAGGTGACCATAGCTTGCTTCAGGCCGACAATCTCCGTGGGATCGACCCTTACTCACGTAAGGTTTATTACTTGGACGACCCAGTGCACTTGCTGGTTAGTTGTGCGAAGTTGTGATAAAGAGTTGAGATTACAATTGTGCGTACCAAGTTGTTGGCGCCATTGATGATCACAATTTCGTGCACCAAGTTTTTGGCGCTGTTGCCGGGGATTGTTCGAGTTTGGACAACTGACGGTTCATCTCGTTGCTCAGATTAGGTAACTTTATTTTAATTTTAACCATTTTGTTTTTATTATTTCTTATTTTCGAAAATAATAAAAAAAATTATTTCAAAAAAATATATTTTTTCTCAGAATTTTTAAGAATGAATTCTAGTGTTTCATGATGATTTGTTGAATCCTGGTTGGCTGTAAAGCCATGTCTAAATTCTTTTGGACTGAGGATTCAACTAATCACTTCAATACATGTAATGGCTGGCCATTGGCCATGTCTAGTGTTTTGTACCGAAGCTTTCACTGAAAGCTTGTCTGGCTAGTGAGCCATGTCTAATTCTTGGACTGGAGCTTTAGACTAACAATGCAAGATTCCTGGAATTTCTATTAAAAATTTTGAAATCCTTATTTTCTTTTTCAAAATAATTTTCGAAAAATACAAAAATTTAATAAAATCATAAAACCAAAAATATTTGATGTTTCTTGTTTAAGTCTTGTGTCAGTTTTTAAGTTTGGTGTCAATTGCTTGCTTTTAATTTTTCTTTAAATTTTCGAAGAACACATGCATTGAGTCTCTTTCTTGTTCTTCATGATCTTCAAGTTGTTCTTGACAAGTCTTCTTGTTTGATCTTCATATTTTCTTGTTTCGTGTCTTTTGTTGTTTTTCATATGCATTTTCAATTTGTTAGTGTCTATACATGAAAAATCTTTAAGTTTGGTGTCTTGCATGTTTTTCCTTTCCTATAAATTTTTCAAAAATAAGTTCTTGGTATTCATCTTGACATTCAAAGTGTTCTTGGTGTTCATCTTGAAACTCATAGTGTTCTTGGATGCATCTTTTATTTTAATCCAAAATTTTTATGTTTTGCATCAATTTTATGTTTTTCTCTTTCTTCATTAAAAATTCAAAAATAAAAAAAATATCTTTCCCTTATTTCACTCATAATTTTCGAAAATTTAATTTGATTTAGTCAAAAGTTTTTAAAATTTAGTTGTTTCTTATGAGTTAAGTCAAATTTTTAATTTAAAAATTCTATCTTTTTCAAATCTTTTTCAAAAATCAAATCTTTTTTATTTATCTTTCATATTTTCGAAAATTTCAAATTAATTTTCAAAATCTTTTTCTTATTTTTATTCCATATTTTCGAATTCAATGCTAACATTTAATGTGATTGATTCAAAAATATTAAGTTTGTTACTTGCCTAGTAAGAAATGTTCAATTTTTAAACTTTAAAATCAAATCTTTTTGTTTCTTGATAGTCAAGTAATCAACTTTAATTTTCAAAATCATACCTTTTTTATTGCTAATTTCAAAATCTTTTTCAAAAATCTTTTCTAACTTCTTTTCTAACTTCTTATCTTTTCAAAAATTGATTTTCAAATCTTTTTCAATTAACCACTTAACTTTTTGTTTGATTCTTATCTTTTTCAAAACTACCTAACTAACTAACTCTCTCTAATTTTCGAAAACTACCTTCCCCTTTTTCTAAAATCTTTTTAATTAACTAATTATTTTTAATTTTAATTTAATTTAATTTAATTTCAATTTTAATTTTAAAATTTTAAATTTAATTTTAAAATATTTTTATTTTATTTTGTTTAATTTTCGAATTATTCTTCTCCCTCACCTCCTTCTATTTATTTATTTAATTACTAACACCCCTCTTCATCTAAGAATTCGAACCTACTCCTCACCCTTGTGTTTGGATTCTCCTTCTTATATTCTTCTCTTCTTATACTTGCATAAGGAATCTCTATACTGTGACATAGAGGATTCCATATTTTCTTTTCTGTTTTCTTCTTTTTCATATGAGCAGGAACAAGGATAAGAACATTCTTGTTGAGGCTGATCCTGAACCTGAAAGGACTCTGAAAAGGAAGCTAAGGGAAGCTAAAGCACAACTCTCTGGAGAAAATCTGACTGAAAATTTCGAAAAAGAAGGAGACATGGCCAAAAATAACAACAATGCAAGGAAGATGCTTGGTGACTTTACTGCACCTAATTCCAATTTACATGGAAGAAGCATTTCAATTCCTGCCATTGGAGCAAACAACTTTGAGCTTAAACCTCAATTAGTTTCTCTGATGCAACAGAACTACAAGTTCCATGGACTCCCATCAGAAGATCCTTTTCAGTTCTTAACTGAATTCTTGCAGATCTGTAACACTGTTAAGACCAATGGGGTTGATCCCGCGGTCTACAGGCTTATGCTTTTCTCGTTTGCTGTAAGAGACAGAGCTAGAGTATGGTTGGACTCTCAACCTAAAGATAGCATGAACTCTTGGGATAAGCTGGTCAAGGCTTTCTTAGCCAAGTTCTTTCCTCCTCAAAAGCTTAGTAAGCTTAGAGTGGATGTCCAAATCTTCAGATAGAAAGAAGGTGAATCCCTCTATGAAGCTTGGGAGAGATACAAGGAACTGACCAAAAAGTGTCCTTCTGACATGCTTTCAGAATGGACCATCCTGGATATATTCTATGATGGTCTGTCTGAGCTATTAAATATGTCACTGGACCACTCTGCAGGTGGATCTATTCACCTAAAGAAAACGCCTGCAGAAGCTCAAGAACTCATTGACATGGTTGTAAATAACTAGTTCATGTACACCTCTGAAAGGAATCCTCTGAAAGGCCTTTACATCCTTGCTGATTTCATAATCCTAGACACTGGGAAGGACGAGGATGAATCCATCATCCTTGGAAGACCCTTCCTAGTCACAGCAAGAGCTGTGATTGATGTGGTCAGAGGAGAATTGATCCTTCAACTGAATGAGGACAATCTTGTGTTTAAAACTCAAGGACCTCCTTCTGTAACCATGGGGAGGAAGCATGAAAAGCTTCTCTCACTGCAGAGTCAACCAAAGCCTCCAAAGTCAAACTCTAAGTTTGGTGTTGGGAGGCCACAACCAAACTCTAAGTTTGGTGTTGAACCCCCACATCCAAACTCTAAGTTTAGTGTTGGGAAGTTCCAATCTTGCTCTGAACTCTGTGAGGCTCCATGAGAGCTCACTGTCAAGCTATTGACATTAAAGAAGCGCTTGTTGGGAGGCAACCCAATAATATTTAATCAATTTTATTTTATTTTCTCTTTATTATTTCGTGTTTTATTAGGTTGATGATCATGTGGAGTCACAAAAACTACTGAAAAATCAAAAACAGAATGAAAAACAGCATTGAAAATAGCACACCTTGGAGGAAGAGCTTACTGGCGTTTAAACGCCAGTAAGGAGCATGATGAGCGGATATTTTATACGCTTTTTGGGGTTAATTTCATATAGTTTTTAGTATGTTCTAGTTAGTTTTCAGTTTATTTTAATTAGTTTTTAGGAAAAATTCATATTTCTGGACTTTACTATGAGTTGTGTGTTTTTCTGTAGTTTCAGGTATTTTCTGGCTGAAATTGAGGGAGCTGAGCAAAAATCTGATTCAGGCTGAAAAAGGACTGCTGATGCTGTTGGGTTCTGACCTCCCTGAACTCAAAATGGAATTTCTGGAGCTACAAAACTTCAAATGGCGCGCTTCCAATTGTGTTGGAAAGTAGACATTCAGAGCTTTCCAAAAATATATAATAGTCTATACTTTGCTCAAGGATAGATGACGTAAACTGGCGTTCAACGCCAGCTCTCTGCCCCAATTCTGGCGTCCAGCGCCAGAAACAAGCTGCAAGTTGGAGTTCAACGCCAGAAAAGGATCCAAAGCTGAAGTTGAATGCCCAAAACAGCCCCAGGCATGTGAAAGCTTTAGTCTCAGCCCCAGCACACACCAAGTGGGCCCCAGAAGTGGATTTCTGCACTATCTGTTATAGTTTACTCATTTTCTGTAAACCTAGGTTACTAGTTTAGTATTTAAACAACTTTTGGGGATTTATTTTGGATCTCATGACATTTTAGATCTGAACTTTGTACTCTTTGATGGCATGAGTCTCTAAACTCCATTGTTGGGGGTGAGGAGCTCTGCTGTGTTTCGATGAATTAATGCAACTATTTCTGTTTTCTATTCAAACACGTTTGTTTCTATCTAAGATGTTTATTCGCACTTCAATATGATGGATGTGATGATCCGTGACACTCATTATCATCCTCAATCTATAAACGCGTGCCTGACAACCACCTCTGTTCTACCTTCGATTGAATGAACATCTCTTGGATTCCTTAATCAGAATCTTCGTGGTATAAGCTAGAATCCATTGGCAGCATTCATGAGAATCTGGAAAGTCTAAACCTTGTCTGTGGTATTCTGAGTAGGATTCAGGGATTGAATGACTGTGACGAGCTTCAAACTCACAAGGGCTGGGCGTAGTGACAGACGCAAAAGGATCAATGGATCCTATTCCAGCATGAGTGGGAATCGACAGATGATTAGCCGTGTGGTGACAGCGCACCTGGACCTTTTTCATTGAGAGGACGGATGGTAGCCATTGACAACGGTGATCCACCAACACACAGCTTGCCATAGGAAGAACCTTGCGTGCGTGAAGAAGAAGACAGGGAGAAAGCAGAGATTCAGAAGACAAAGCATCTCCAAAACTCCAACATATTCTCCATTACTGCAGAACAAGTATTTAATCCATGCTCTTTTATTCTTCGAAATTCATACTAATAATTATAATTGATTTCCTGACTAAGATTTAGAAGATAACCATAGATTGCTTCAAACCAACAATCTCCGTGGGATTCGACCCTTACTCACGTAAGGTATTACTTGGACGACCCAGTGCACTTGCTGGTTAGTTGTGTGGAATTACATATTGTGAAGTAATTTTCGTGCACCAAGTTTTTGGCGCCGTTGCCGGGGATTGTTCGTGTTTGAACAACTGACGGTGAATCTTGTCGCTTAGATTAGGAAATTTTTGTCTTTTGAGTCAGAGTCTTTTATTTTCTTTTCAAAAAAAAAATTTTTCAAAAATAATAATTTCTCTATTAAATTTTGTGCCAAACTGTAAGTTTTGTGTTTTCTTGTTGATTCCCCTTTGGTTTTCAAAAATTTTGGTTTGGTTTTCTAAAAATTTTAAGTTTGGTGTTCCTTGGTGTTTTTCCTCCAAAATTTTCAAAAACAAGGAGCATTAGATCTAAAAATTTTAAATCTTGTGCTATCTTATTGTTTTTCTCTCTCCTCTCTAAATTCAAAAATATCTTTTCTCTCTATTTTAAAGCAAATTCTCGAAATTTACCTTTAAAATTCAGATTTTTATTTCAAAATTTAAAACCTTTTTCAAAAAAATTCATCATATCCTTTTCAAAACTTCCTAACCACTTCCTCTCTCCTCAATTTTTTTGAAAATTTTCAATCATTTTTATTTATTTTATTTTAATTTATTTTATTTTCGAAATAAATAAATAAAAATAAATTTTTTTTATTTTACATCATCTCCCTTTCTCCATCATGGATCTAAGTGGAAATGAACAGTCCAAGAGGACTCTGGGGTGATATGCTAACCCCTCTACTGCTTCATATGGGAGTAGTATCTGCATACCCTCCATTGGAGCCAGTAGCTTTAAGTTGAATCCTCAGCTCATTATCATGGTGCAGCAAAGTTGCCAGTATTCTGGTCTTCCACAGGAAGAACCTACAGAGTTTCTGGCACAATTTTTACAAATTGCTGACACAGTACATGATAAGGAAATAGATCAGGATGTCTACAGACTATTACTGTTTCCATTTGCTGTAAAAGACCAGGCTAAGAGGTGGTTAAATAACCAACCTAAGGCCAGCATAAGGACATGGAAACAGTTGACAGAAAAATTCCTGAATCAATACTTTCCCCCAAAACGGATGATATAGCTAAGGCTGGACATCCATTGCTTTAAACAAGGAGATAATGAATCTCTTTATGATGCCTGGGAGAGATACAGAGAGATGCTACGAAAATGCCCCTCTGAAATGTTTTTAGAGTGGGTTCAGTTAGACATCTTCTATTATGGGCTTGCAGAAGGAGCTCAAATGTCTCTAGATTACTCAGCTGGTGGATCTATCCACATGAGAAAGACAATTGAAGAGGCTCAAGAGCTCATTGATACAGTTGCCAGGAATCAGCATCTGTACCTAAGCAGTGACCCTTCCATGAAAGAAGAGGTTAAAACAGTAACTGCTGAACTCAGCCCTGTAAAACAAGCTGCTGAATTCAATCAGCAATTGGACTTTCTAACAAAGCAGTTAGCCGAATTCAAGGATAAACTACAAGAGACAAGGATGGCTAATATAAATATGGAAGAACAATGGAAGCAAACAAAGCAGCAGCTGTTAAGACAAATAACAGAAGAATGCCAAGCAGTTCAATTAAGAAGTGGGAAAGCATTAAATACCCCACCTCAAGGCAGCAAAGAGCTAAGGAATGAGCAAACCACCCAAAATTCACCTGAGGATAGTAAGAGCCCAGGGAAAAGTAATTCTGGTGCTAAAACGCCAGAAATCTGGTGGAAGGCTGGCGCTGAACGCCCAGACCATGCCCAAGACTGGCGTTCAACGCCAGTAACAAGCAAGAACTGGCGTTCAACGCCAGAAACAAGCAAGGATCTGGCGTTGAAGGCCCAAAATGGGCACAGTTCTGGCGTTCAGATGCTAGGAACAGACAAGAAGTTGGCGTCTAACGTCACTCCAGCTTCTAACTCTGGCACTCAATTGCGAGTAAGGGATCAGACACACACAAGTGCTGATAACAACCCATCTAAAAAGGCTTCTTCAACCACTTCTGTAGGAAATAAACTTACAGCAACTAAGGTTGAGGAATATAAAGCCAAGATACCTTATCCTCAAAAACTCCGCCAAGAGGAGCAGGATAAGCAATTTGCTCGCTTTATAGATTATCTCAAGACTCTTGAAATAAAGATTCCATTTGCAGAGGCACTTGAGCAAATACCTTCTTATGCCAAGTTCATGAAAGAGATCTTGAGTCATAAAAAGGATTGGAGAGAAACTGAAAGAGTTCTCCTCACTGAAGAATGCAGTGCAGTCATTCTGAAAAGCTTTTCTAAAAAGCTTAAAGACCCTGGGAGTTTTCTGATACCATGCACATTAGAAGGTAATTGCACCAAGAAAGCTTTATGTGATCTTGGGGCAAGCATCAACCTAATACCTACATCCACTATCAGAAAGCTTGGCTTAACTGAAGAAGTTAAACCAACCCGGATATGTCTCCAACTTGCTGATGGCTCCATTAAATACCCATCAGGAGTGATTGAAGACATGATTGTCAGAGTTGGGCCATTCGCCTTTCCCACTGACTTTGTAGTGCTGGAAATGGAGGAGCACAAGAGTGCTACTCTCATCTTAGGAAGACCCTTCCTAGCAACTGGACGAACTCTCATTGATGTCCAACAAGGGGAAATAACCCTGAGAGTCAATGATGATGAGTTTAAGTTGAATGCTGTCAAAGCCATGCAGCATCCAGACACATCAAAAAACTGCATGAAATTTGATCTTATTGACTCTTTGGTAGAAGAGATAAACATGGCTGAGAGTCTCGAATCAGAGTTGGAAGACATCTTTAAAGACGTTCAGCCTGATTTGGAGGATTCAGAGGAGATGAAAGAGCCTCTGAAATTTCCTCTGGAAGAGGAAAAACCTCCTAAACCCGAGCTCAAACCATTACCACCATCCCTGAAATATGTATTTCTGGGTGAAGGTGATACTTTTCCAGTGATTATAAGCTCTGCCTTAAATCCACAGGAAGAGGAAGCACTTATTCAAGTGCGAAGGACACACAAGACAGCTCTTGGGTGGTCCATAGGTGACCTTAAGGGCATAAGCCCAGCTAGATGCATGCACAAAATCCTATTGGAGGATAATGCTAAACCAGTGGTTCAACCACAGAGGCGGCTAAATCCAGCCATGAAGGAGGTGGTGCAGAAAGAGGTCACCAAATTACTAGAGGCTGGGATTATTTATCCTATTTCTGATAGCCCCTGGGTGAGCCCTGTCCAAGTCGTCCCAAAAAAGGGAGGCATGACAGTGATTCATAATGAAAAAAATGAACTGGTTCCTACAAGAACAGTTACAGGGTGGCGCATGTGTATTGACTACAGAAGGCTCAATACAGCCACCAGAAAGGATCATTTTCCTTTACCATTCATAGACCAGATGCTAGAAAGACTCGCAGGTCATGATTATTACTGCTTTTTGGATGGCTGCTCAGGCTATAATCAGATTATAGTAGATCCCTAGGATCAAGAGAAAACAGCATTCACATGTCCATCTGGAGTGTTTGCTTATAGAAGGATGCCATTTGGGCTGTGTAATGCGCCTGCAACCTTCCAGAGATGCATGCTCTCTATTTTCTCTGATATGGTGGAAAAAGTTCTGGAAGTCTTCATGGATGACTTCTCAGTATATGGAGACTCATTCAGCTCCTGTCTTGATCACCTGAAACTTGTTCTGAAGATATGCCAAGAGACCAACCTAGTTTTGAACTGGGAAAAATGTCACTTCATGGTGACTGAAGGGATTATCCTTGGGCATAAAATCTCAAACAAGGGAATAGAGGTGGATCAAGCAAAAATAGAGGTAATTGAAAAATTACCACCACCTGCCAATGTTAAGGCAATCAGAATCTTTCTGGGGCATGCAGGATTCTATAGGAGGTTTATAAAGGATTTTTCAAAAATCGCAACACCTCTAAGCAATCTGCTAGCTACTGACACGCCATTTGTGTTTGACACAGAGTGTCTGCAGGCGTTTGAAACGCTGAAAGCTAAGCTGGTCACAGCGCCAGTTATTTCTGCACCAGACTGGACATTACCATTTGAGCTAATGTGTGATACCAGTGATCACGCCATTGGTGCAATATTGGGACAGAGGCATGACAAGCTTCTGCATGTCATTTATTATGCTAGTCGCGTTTTAAATGATGCCCAGAAAAATTACACAACCACAGAAAAAGAATTACTTGCAGTGGTTTATGCCATTGACAAGTTCAGTTCATACTTAGTGGGATCAAAAGTGATTGTGTATACTGACCATGCTGCTCTTAAATATCTACTCACAAAATAGGATTCAAAACCCAGGCTCATCAGATGGGTGTTGCTTCTACAAGAGTTTGATATAGAAATAAGAGACAGAAAAGGGACAGAGAACCAAGTGACTGATCACCTGTCCCGGATAGAGCCAGTAGAAGGGACGTCCCTCCCCTCTCTTGAGATCTCTGAGACTTTTCTGGATGAGCATTTATTTGCCATTCAGGAAACACCATGGTTTGCCGATATTGCAAACTATAAAGCTGCAAGGTTCATACCCAAAGAGTACAACAGGCAACAAAAGAAAAAATTAATCACGGATGCAAAGTACTACTTGTGGGATGAACCCTATCTCTTTAAGAGATGTGCAGACGGAATAATCCGTAGGTGTGTTCCTAGAGAAAAAGCGCAGAGGATCCTATGGCATTGCCATGGATCTCAATATGGAGGCCATTTCAGAGGTGAGCGAACAGCCACCAAAGTCCTCCAATGTGGCTTCTATTGGCCCACACTCTATAGAGATTCCCGAGAGTTTGTACGTAACTGTGACAGTTGCCAAAGAGCTGGTAATCTGCCTCATGGTTACGCCATGCCTCAACAAGGAATCTTGGAGATTGAGTTGTTTGACGTATGGGGAATAGACTTCATGGGACCTTTCCCACCATCATTCTCAAACACTTATATTCTGGTGGCAGTTGACTATGTATCAAAATGGGTTGAGGCCATTGCCACACCCACCAATGATACTAAAACAGTGCTGAAGTTCCTCTAGAAACATATCTTTAGCAGGTTTGGTGTCCCTAGAGTACTAATCAGTGATGGGGGCACTCACTTCTACAACAAACAGCTTTACTCTGCCATGGTCCAGTATGGGATTCGCCACAAGGTGGCGACTCCATATCATCCACAGACTAATGGACAAGCTGAAGTCTCTAACAGAGAGCTAAAAAGAATCCTAGAACGGACTGTAAGTACCCGTAGAAAGGATTGGGCAAGAAGCTTGGATGATGCTCTGTGGGCATACAGAACAGCATTCAAGACTCCTATAGGGACCTCTCCATACCAACTTGTGTATGGTAAGGCATGTCACCTGCCCGTGGAACTGGAACATAAAGCCTACTGGGCAACCAGATTCTTAAACTTTGATGTCAAATTAGCTGGAGAAAAAAAATTGCTCCAGCTAAATGAGCTAGAGGAATTCAGATTCACTGCTTTCGAAAATGCCAAGCTCTATAAAGAAAAATCAAAAAAATGGCATGACAGGAAGCTGTCATCTAGAATCTTTGAACCAGGACAAAAGGTTCTGTTGTTTAACTCTAGGCTCAGGCTATTCTCCGGAAAACTGAAGTCCCGGTGGAGGGGACCATATGTGATTACAAGTGTATCACCATATGGTTATGTGGAGCTTCAAGATATTGATTCTGATAAGAAGTTCATTGTTAATGGACAGAGAATCAAGCACTATCTTGAAGGCAATGTTGAGCAAGAGTGCTCAAGGCTGAAGCTAGATTAAAAGCTCAGCAAAGTCCAGCTAAAGACAATAAAGAAGCGCTTGCCGGGAGGCAACCCAGCCATAGGGCATCACTTTCTCTAAGCATTTTACCCTATTCTTGATTTTATTTGTTTATATAAAGTTCACTGATCCTAAGGTAAAGAGTCAATTGTATAAGTTCACAGGGTTACAGAAGGATTCTGCACACAAAACAGAGAAAAAGAGCTCACTAGCAAGAAAACGCCAGTAAAAGTCTGTTTTGGGCGTTCAATGCCCAACAGAAGCATTCACTGGGCGTTGAACGCCAGTGAGGATAGCCATCTGGGCGTTAAACGCCAGAAAGAAGCTCTTTCTGGGCGTTTAACGCCAGATTTACAGCATTCTGGGCGTTCAGAAAAATGCCCAGTAACAAAGGACTTCCTGGCATTCAACGCCAGAAAAAAGCAGCAGCTGGGCGTTGAACGCCCAGGAGAGGCAGCATTTGGGCGTTGAACACCCAAAACATGCAGCGTTTGGCCGTTCAAACGCCAGGATGGTGGGGAGGAGGTAAATTCATTTTTTCTTCATATTTTTCATTTTAATTTTGATTTTCATGCTTCAATTCATGATTTCTCACATAAACATGTTAAAAACCCTGATTTCTAAAATTCCTAATTTCAAAAAACCCTATTTTAAAAATATCAAATGTATCTTAATCCATAAGCACCAACCCTTTTTATCCAATTCAACTCTTTTTCAAAATTTTCAAAACAAATCCATCTCTTTTCATTCAAAAATCTTTTCAACTAATTAATATCTTTTTCAAATCTCCACATTATCTTTTTCAAAATTTAGATTTATCTTTTTCAAAAATCTTTTATATCTTTTCAATTTTAAACTATATCATCTCTTATCATATCTTCTATCCTATCTTTTCCAAATCAATCTTTTTTATCATATCTCTTCTAAATTTTCGAACCCACCCCCCTCCCTTTAAATATGGGTTCGGCCTCCCTCCCCTTCCATCAACAATTGCACCTAGCTCTCCTTCTATCCCTCTCCTTTCTTTTCTTTTGCTTGAGGACAAGCAAACCTCTAAGTTTGGTGTGTTTATCCGTGATCACTAAGATCATGGCTCCTAAGGGAAAACAACCCACTTCAAGAGGCAAGAAAGAGAGTAATCCAAAATCACTTTGGAATCAAGGGAAGTTCTTATCTAAAGAACATTTAGACCATTACTACAAAATAATGGGTCTAAGATCAGTGATCCCGGAAGTTAGATTCGATCTGAAAGAAGACGAATATCCGGAGATCCAGGAGCAAATTCGAATCAGGAACTGGGAGGTCCTAGCTAATCCTGAAACGAAAGTGGGAAGGAATATGGTCCAGGAGTTCTATGCTAATATGTGGCAGACAGACAAGCAAAAATTATCTGGAACTGCTTTCTATGAATATCGGACCGTGGTCAGAGGAAAGATTGTTCATACCAACCCTGACAAGATCAGGGAGATCTTAAAGCTACCTCAGCTGAAAGATGATCCAGACTCTTTCAACAGGAGAATGATGAGAGCAGACAAGGGCCTGGATAAGATTCTAGAGGATATATGTATCCCTGGAGCCAGGTGGACCACCAGCACGAAGGGTGTCCCAAATCAACTCAAAAGAGAAGATCTCAAACCAGTCGCCAGAGGATGGCTGGACTTCATTGGGCATTCTCTGCTGCCCACTAGCAACCGTTCTGAAGTCACTGTTAGAAGAGCAGTGATGATCCATTGCATCATGATGGAAAAAGAAGTGGAAGTTCATCAACTGATTTCAACTGAATTCTACAAAATTGCTAACAAAAATTATAAAGAGGCCAGGTTGGCTTACCCAAGCTTGATTTCTCTGCTCTGTAAGGACGCTGGAGTAAGGATGGGAATAACTGAGTATATCTCAGTCGAGAAACCAATCACCAAAGCATCAATGGAAAAACAACAAGCACAGGATGATCCCATCAAGAAGAAAACACAGGAATTTCTCCCAGAAATCCCTCAATCTGAATACTGGGAGTATCTTGAAACATCAGTTACCAAAATGCAAGAAGCTATAGAACAAATAATAAAAGAACAGAAGGAACAAAGTCCAATTCTTTGCTATTTGATTAAAGAACAAGAGGAGCAAAGGCGTGACTTGAGGGAATTGAAGCGCCAGAAGTTATCTCTTGAAGGACCAAGCACCCCACAGATCCGAGGAACATCCACTTCCCAGAACAAAGGTTGTTAAATTCCAATTTCTGCTTTAACTCTATAATAGTTGTCGTTATAGGAGTTTACCTTAGGAGTCATATAGTAGTAATTAGTATCTATTTTGATTTTATCTCCAATTAAGTTATAGTCTATTTTTCTCATCATCAGCAAACATGAATAAAATAGTAGATCTTTTGAATAAGAGGCAATAAAATTTCGAGTTTTTAATAATAAAAATTCTAATTAGTTACATGTGGTGGTAATGCTTTCTGTCTTCTGAATGAATGCTTGAACAGTGCATATGTCTTTTGAATTTGTTGTTTAAGACTGTTAAATATGTTGGCTCTTGAAAGAATGATGAACATGAGACATGTTATTGATAATCTGAAAAATCATAAAAATGATTCTTGAAGCAAGAAAAAGCAGCAAAGAACAAAGCTTGCAGAAAAAAAAATAGAGAAAGAAAAAGAGAAAGCAAGCAGAAAAAGCCAATAGCCCTTAAAACCAAAAGGCAAGGGAAATAAAAAGGATTCCAAGGCTTTGAGCATCAGTGGATAGGAGGGCCTAAGAGAATAAAATCCTGGCCTAAGCGGCTAAACCAAGCTGTCCCTAACCATGTGCTTGTGGCGTGAAGGTGTCAAGTGAAAACTTGAGACTGAGCGGTTAAAGTCAAGGTCCAAAGCAAAAAGAAGAGTGTGCTTAAGAACTCTGGACACCTCTAATTGGGGACTTTAGCAAAGCTGAGTCACAATCTAAAAGGTTCACCCAATTATGTGTCTGTGGCATTTATGTATCCGGTAGTAACACTGGAAAACAAAGTGCTTAGGGCCACGGCCAAGACTCATAAAATAGCTGTGTTCAAGAATCATCATACTGAAATAGGAGAATCAATAACACTATCTGAATTCTAAGTTCCTATAGATGCCAATCACTCTGAGCTTCAATGGATAAAGTGAGATGCCAAAACTGTTCGGAAGCAAAAAGCTACTAGTCTCGCTCATCTAATTAGAATCTGAGCTTCACTCAAAAACTCTGAGATATTATTGGTTCTCAACCTATTAGTCTTCTATTTTATTTGTCTAGTTGCTTGAGGACAAGCAACAGTTTAAGTTTGGTGTTGTGAAGAGCGGATATTTTATACGCTTTTTGGGGTTAATTTCATATAGTTTTTAGTATGTTCTAGTTAGTTTTCAGTTTATTTTCATTAGTTTTTAGGAAAAATTCATATTTCTGTACTTTACTATGAGTTGTGTGTTTTTCTGTAATTTCAGGTATTTTCTGGCTGAAATTGAGGGAGCTGAGCAAAAATCTGATTCAGGCTGAAAAAGGACTACTGATGCTGTTGGATTCTGACCTCCCTGCACTCAAAAACGAATTTCTGGAGCTACAGAACTCCAAATGGTGCACTTCTAATTGTGTTGGGCAGTAGACATCTAGAGCTTTCCAGCAATATATAATAGTTCATACTTTGCTCAAGGATAAATGACTTAAACTGGCGTTCAACACCAGCTCTCTGCCCCAATTCTGGCGTCCAGCGCCAGAAACAAGCTGCAAGTTGGAGTTCAACGCCAGAAAAGGATCCAAAGCTGGCGTTGAATGCCCAAAACAGCCCCAGGCACGTGAAAGCTTTAGTGTCAGCCCCAGCACACACCAAGTGGGCCCCAGAAGTGGATTTCTGCACTATCTGTTATAGTTTACTCATTTTCTGTAAACCTAGGTTACTAGTTTAGTATTTAAACAACTTTTGGGGATTTATTTTGGATCTCATGACATTTTAGATCTGAACTTTGTACTCTTTGACGGCATGAGTCTCTAAACTCCATTGTTGGGGGTGAGGAGCTCTGCTGTGTTTCGATGAATTAATGCAACTATTTCTGTTTTCTATTCAAACACGCTTGTTTCTATCTAAGATGTTTATTCGCACTTCAATATGATGGATGTGATGATCCGTGAAATTCATTATCATCTGCAATCTATGAACGCATGCCTGACAACCACCTCTGTTCTACCTTCGATTGAATGAACATCTCTTGGATTCCTTAATCAGAATCTTCGTGGTATAAGCTAGAATCCATTGGCAGCATTCATGAGAATCCGGAAAGTCTAAACCTTGTTTGTGGTATTCTGAGTAGGATTCAGGGATTGAATGACTGTGACGAGCTTCAAACTCACAAGGTCTGGGCGTAGTGACAGACGCAAAAGGATCAATGGATCCTATTCCAGCATGAGTGGGAACCGATAGATGATTAGCCGTGTGGTGACAGTGCACCTGGACCTTTTTCATTGAGAGGATGGATGGTAGCCATTGACAACGGTGATCCACCAACACACAGCTTACCATAGGAAGAACCTTGCATGCGTGAAGAAGAAGACAGGGAGAAAGCAGAGATTCAGAAGACAAAGCATCTCCAAAACTCCAACATATTCTCCATTACTGCAGAACAAGTATTTAATCCATGCCCTTTTATTCTTCGAAATTCATACTGATAATTATAATTGATTTCCTGACTAAGATTTACAAGATAACCATAGATTGCTTCAAACCAACAATATCCGTGGGATTCGACCCTTACTCACGTAAGGTATTACTTGGACGACCCAGTGCACTTGCTGGTTAGTTGTGCGGAATTACATATTGTGAAGTAATTTTCGTGCACCAGAGCATCTGGCTGGCGTTTAACGCCAGAACAGAGCATGAAACTGGTGTTAAACGCCAGAAATAAGCAGCAGTCTGGCGTTTAAACGCCAGGATTGCACCCAGAGAAAAGCTGGCATTAAACGCCAGAAACAAGCATGGAAGTGGCGTTAAATGCTAGGATTGCACAGCAAGGACGTTTTACACGCCTAATTGGAGCAGGGATGTTAAGTCCTTGACCCCACTTGATCTGTGGACCCACAGGATCCCCTCAAGATCTGTGGACCCCACAGGATCCCCACATCTTCTTCTCTCATCTTCACACCATTTCATAACATTCTTCTTCAATTAACCTCCACCAATCACCTCCATTACTCCTCCAAAACCATCATACAACCAACCTACACCCACCCACTTAAATTCAAACCATCACTCCTTCCTTTTCACACATCATAACCACCTAAACCCCCTTGGCTGAACCATTCACACACCTCTATCTCCTCCATCTCTTCTTCTTCTCACCTTTTCTTTCTTTTTTTACTCGAGGACGAGCAAACCTTCTAAGTTTGGTGTGGTAAATGCATTGCTTTTTGTTTTTCCATAACCATTTTGGGTACCTAAGGCCAGAGACAGCCTCATTGAAAAGGACAAGCCCATCACTAAGAAAAGGATGGAGCAAACAAGAGATCATGGACCTTAGCAAGAGCATGAGAAAATTCTTCACCATGAAATCCCTGAGATACCTCAAGGGATGCACTTTCCTCCACAGAATTATTGGGAGCAAATCAACACTTCCCTAGGAGAATTAAGTTCCAATATGGGACAACTAAGGGTAGAGCACCAAGAGCATTCCATCATCCTCCATGAAATTAGAGAAGATCAAAGAGCTATGAAGGAGGAGCAACAAAGGCAAGGAAGAGACATAGAGGAGCTCAAGAGCACCATTGGTTCTTCAAGAAGAGGAAGATGCCATCCTCACTAAGGTGGACTCATTCCTTAATCTCTTTGTCTATTTATTTTACTGTTTTTGGATTTTTGATCTTTATGTTTTATTTATGTTTGTGTCTTTACTATATGATCACTAGTGTCTAAGTGTCTATGCCTTAAAGTTATGAATATGAATACTGTTTTAAAAATAAAAGAACAAGAAGTACATGGTTTCGAATTCATCCTTGAAACTAGTTTAATTATTTTGATGTGGTGATAATACTTTTTGTTTTCTGAATGAATTCTTGAACAGTGCATATGTCTTTTGAAATTGTTGTTTATGAATGTTAAATATGTTGGCTCCTGAAGGAATGATGAAAAGGAGACATGTTATTTGATAATCTGAAAAATCATAAAAATGATTCTTGAAGCAAGAAAAAGCAGTGAATACAAAAGCTTACAGAAAAAAAAATTGGCGAAAAAAAATAGAAAGAAAAAAAAGAAAAGCAAGCAGAAAAAGCCAAAAGCTCTTAAAACCAAAAGGCAAGAGCAAAAAGCCAGTAGCCCTTCAAACCAAAAGGCAAGGGTAATAAAAAGGATCCAAGGCTTTGAGCATCAGTGGATAGGAGGGCCTAAAAGGAATAAAATCCTGGCCTAAGCGGCTAAACCAACCTGTCCCTAACCATGTGCTTGTGGCGTGAAGGTGTCAAGTGAAAACTTGAGACTGGGCGGTTGAAGTCAAGGTCCAAAGCAAAAAGAAGAGTGTGCTTAAGAACCCTGGACACCTCAAATTGGGGACTTTAGCAAAGCTGAGTCACAATCTGAAAAGGTTCACCCAGTTATGTGTCTGTGGCATTTATGTATCCGGTGGTAATACTGGAAAATAAAGTGCTTAGGGCCACGGCCAAGACTCATAAAGTAGCTGTGTTCAAGAATCAACATACTGAACTAGGAGAATCAATAACACTATCTGAATTCTAAGTTCCTATAGATGCCAATCATTCTGAACCTCAATGGATAAAGCGAGATGCCAAAACTATTCAAGAGGCAAAAAGCTACAAGTCCCGCTCATTTGATTGGAGCTAAGTTTTATTGATATTTTGGAATTTATAGTATATTCTCTTCTTTTTATCCTATTTGATTTTCAGTTGCTTGGGGACAAGCAACAATTTAAGTTTGGTATTGTGATGAGCAGATAATTTATACGCTTTTTGGCATTGTTTTTACATAGTTTTTAGTATAATTTAGTTAGTTTTTAGTATATTTTTATTAGTTTTTAATTAAAAATCACATTTCTAGACTTTACTATGAGTTTGTGTGTTTTTCTGTAATTTCAGGTAATTTCTGGCTGAAATTGAGTGACTTGAGCAAAAATCAGATTCAGAGGTTGAAGAAGGACTGCAGATGCTGTTGGATTCTGACCTCCCTTCACTCAAAGTGGAATTTCTCGATCTACAGAACTTCAAATGGCGTGCTCTCAATTGCGTTGGACGGTAGATATCCAGAGCTTTCCAGAAATATATAATAGTCCATACTTTGATTAAGCATAGATGTTGCAAACTGGCGTTCAACGCCAGTTCCATGCCGCATTCTGGAGTTAAACGCCAGAAACAGGTTGCAAAGTGGAGTTAAATGCCAGAAACAGGTTACAAACTGGCGTTCAACTCCAAGAGAAGCCTCTACACGTGTAAAGCTCAATGCTCAGCCCAAGCACACACCAAGTAGGCCCCGGAAGTGGATTTCTGCATCAATTACTCATTCTGTAAACCCTAGTAACTAGTTTAGTATAAATAGGACTTTTTACTAGTGTATTTATATCTTTAGTTTCATCTTTAGATCACGTTTGGGGGCTGGCCATTCGGCCATGCCTGAACCTTCATCACTTATGTATTTTCAACGGTAGAGTTTCTACACACCATAGATTAAGGTGTGGAGCTCTGCTGTTCCTCATGGATTAATGCAAAGTACTACTGTTTTTCTATTCAATACAAACTTATTCCGCTTCTAAGAAAATCATTCGTACTTCAATGTGAATGTGATGATCGTGACAATCATCATCATTCCCAACTTATGAACGCGTGCCTGACAACCACTTCCGTTCTACCTTAGATTGAATGGGTATCTCTTGGATATCTAATACAGGGGACCGAGTCCGAGATATTAGAATCTTCGTGGTATAAGTTAGAACCCATGGATGGCCATTCTTGAGATCCTGAAAGTCTAAACCTTGTATGTGGTATTCCGAGTAGGATCTGGGAAGGGAAGGCTGTGACGAGCTTCAAACTCGCGAGTGCTGGGCGTAGTGACAGACGCAAAAGGATAGTAAATCCTATTCCAGTATGATCGAGAACCGACAGATGATTAGCCATGCAGTGACAGCGCATTGGACCATTTTCACAGAGAGGATGGGATGTAGCCATTGACAACGGTGATGCCCTACATAAAGCTTGTAATGGAAAGGAGTAGGAATGATTGGATGAAGACAGCAGGAAAGCAGAGGTTCAGGAGGAACGAAAGCATCTCTATACGCTTATCTGAAATTCTCACCAATAAATTACATAAGTATCTCTATCCCAGTTTATATTTTATTTATGTTTTTATTATCAATTCACCATACCCATTTGAATCCTCCTGACTGAGATTTATAAGGAGACCATAGCTTGCTTCAGGCAGACAATCTCCGTGGGATCGACCCTTACTCACGTAAGGTTTATTACTTGGATGACCCAGTGCACTTGCTGGTTAGTTGTGCGAAGTTGTGACAAAGAGTTGAGATTACAATTGTGCGTACCAAGTTTTTGGCGCCATTGATGATCACAATTTTGTGCACCAGCTCCCACTTTTAATTAACCCTTGCTAAATAAAGAAAAGTCAAGTAGACAAATTAATTTGATCCTCAGGTCCTAGTCAACTCCTGTCGAGAGACTAGAGTTATTGGAGTACAAATTAACCAGCAAAGAATTCCAATTCCAATCAACAGCTGAGTTTGATAAGTCAAGTATTATAAATTACTTAACCCAAGCCAAAAGGGAAAAATAAATCTTAATTGAAATGAAATCATTATAAATTGAATAAGAAAATTATTAGTCTGAAGTACCTCAAATTATATTAATTAAGAAAATCATAACATGAATGGTTCATAAGCCAAATCTGACAAGATAAATAACAATTAAAATAATAGAATAAATAAAACTAGAAAGTAATTTAAAAGAACATTGAACCTGTGACTGTAGAAGCAATCCTAAAAATAAGAGAAATCCTAATCCTAAATCCTAAGAGAGAGGAGAGAACCTCTCTCTCTAAAAACTATAGCTAAAACCTAAAATTGTGAATTATGAGTTGTTCTGCGTCTATCCCTTGATTCCTCCATTCTCTGGCTTATATTCTATGTTTCTAGCTTGGATTTGGGCCGAAAAAGGGTCCAGAAATCGCTGGGGGCATTTTCTGTATATTTTTGTACGTGGTGTCTGTCACGCATCCGCGTGAGTCACGCGTTCGCGTCGGTCACGTGTACGCGTCGGTCATGCATTCGTGTCGCTGCATTTTCGCGCTAGGCACGCGTTCACGTCATCCATGCGTTCGCGTCGCTGCCTTTTCTTCAAAACTCCATTTTTGTGCTTTCCTTCCATTTTTGTATGTTTCCTTTTATCCCTTGGGTCATTCCTGCCCTATGAGATCTGAAAATACTTAACACACGAATCACGGCATCGAATGGTAATAAAAGGGTAATTAAGATTAATATTTTTAAAGCATAGAAAACATGTATTTCACATATATCATAAAATAAGGAAGAAAAAGTAAAACCATGCAATTTACATGAATAAGTGGGTGAAGGATTGAATAAATCACTTAAATTGAGCACAAAATACATCATAAAATATGGGTTTATCAGTGTGCGTACGCACAGGTGTAAAATTTTCCAATTCTGTTCGCTCGCACAAGGCGTGCGAACGCCCTCAACAGAACATGCTTCCCAACGTGTGCGTGCGCACATTTTGTAAAACTTTGTTGGTTGTGTGCACGCACAAGGCTGTGCGCGCTGTGCGTGCGCACAGGTTCAAAAATCCACAGTGTGTGCGTGCGGACAGGGCTGTGCGTTCGCACACAAATCAGAAATCACAAATTCTGTAGAATTCACAAAATTCAGATTTCAGACCCCAACTTTCAACGATCATATCTCCATCCACAAAATTCAGATTTCCACCAAATTTAAACCATTGTAAAGCTTGTGAAATTATCTTTCATTTGGTATAAAAAGCATCAAATTCCAAAAACAATAGCTTAAGATATGATCCGTTGAATTTCATCAAAAGTTCTTTTTTACCAAAGTTCATAAACTTCCAATTTCCAAAACATACACTTCTAAATTCATTCAAAACTAATCAAAACTCAACCATTCAACATCAAGTATTTCCAACCTCTCATTTAATCCTCAACCCACCAATTCTTCTATTTTTAACCAAATCTCAATTCAATAAATTCAAGTCAGAATCAACATTCCATATTTCAATTTCCAAACAAATATTCAATTTCACCGACCACTATATATATATATACATACATGTCCATATCATATGTCAAATCATGCTCACCAACAAGAGCCTCAACCTTACCAACAAGTAAGCATATCAAGCCACATCACTTACAATATTACACACTTTACCAACAATTAGCACCACTCACAATTATTCAACCATTATTCATATATTCAACTCAATCCAAATCATCCAACAACTACGTCAACATTTCAAAATCCTATCCTAGGGCCACTAGCCTACGTTTTCACAACCACATTATATTTTAGATACAGGAAACCGAAACCATACCTTGGCCAATTCCAGTTCAACCCGGAACACTTCCAAATTCAACTTTCAAGGTCCCAAAAATTCACCAACATATTCTTCAAGGCTATTGCTCCACTCCAAAGCTTTCCAAAACCATCAATCAAGCTCCAATGTACACACATACATTGCCTAATATACATGTTATACACCCACACATCCAAATCAATCACTAAATCACAAAATTCCAAGTGTTTGGCTTAGATTTAAGAATCTTACCTTACTCAAAGATCAAAGAGGTAAGATTAAGCCTTCCTCTCAAGCTAATGGGATCCTATAACATCAAAAACTCAAAATCTCAACACCTTTCACCCAAATTTTTAAAATTAAAGGCTGGAAATTCAAAGAAGAAAGCGTGACTTATCTCAAAAACAAAGTTGTGACTTTTGTAGAGCTCGACGCCACGGTCGTGTGGCTGTAAACGGTGCGTCAATCGGGGCTCCAGATCAAAAGTTATGATCAAAAGAAGATTGAAGTGAATGAGGGCAAGGGTTTGAGTTTTCCCTTCCCTTTCCAGCGTGTGTGTGTTGTTTGAGGGGGAGAGAGAGTGCTGAGCTCTCTAAATTAATGAGACTTGGCTAGGCCTTGGGCCCAACATAGGTCCAGTTAGCCCGGTTTGACACGTTCGGTCCAATCTTGGGCCGATTTCTTTAGAATTGCTGTTAAAATTCTCGTTTTAATTTTCTCTAACGTATTAAACTATAAAAATCTCATTTCTTATTCTCTAGAATATGTTTTAATTTATGGGTTAATTAGTCATTAATTAACCGAATTTTACACACTACATAGTCTGAGTGTTTGTCATGCAGTAGGACTTGTCCTAGTGACAAGAGTTTGAGTTTCAAATGCATAATTGTCTATTGATTAATGTTGTTTATCAACTATTGCATCTCCCGTGGTTAGGTTTGGCCAACTTAATACTGATGATTTGCGTATAGGAAAAGAACTAACGGATTGTGATAGACAATATAAAATTAATAGATGATGCGAATCATGGAGTTTGGTCCATTAGAAGTTACGTTTTAAGGGTTGAATTCAATTCGACGTATACTCTCTATTCGTGCTATGTGACTTGGTGTCACCTCTTCTTTCATTATTTTTAGTGGGATTCTTTGCCTGGGATTCTCCTCCTTGAAATGTGATTTCGTTACTTCTTTCAACCATACTTTATCGTTCTTGTATATCTTTACTCTATTGTAATCCTATATGTTCTCTTGAATCTTTTTGAATATCCATCTTTGACGTAGTTTGCATTATTCTTCATAAATCCTGGTTTTTTTTGTAAGTAGAGTTCGAACTTATTTTATTGTATCAATTTTCGAGGATGAAAATTTTTATAAGGTGGGTAGAGTGTAACGACCCACATTTTTTTAAAAAATCTAAATATAAATAAATTATAATTTATTTTATTAATTGGAGCCTCTTATTTTTAGAAACTAATTTACTAAGAGTAATTACATTAATTTTATGATTATTAAAATTTAAATTAATTATGATTTATTCTATTAGTTTGAACTATTTCTTAGAAACCATTTTAATAGGCAAATTTAAATTGATTCTTATAATTATTATTATCATTCAAGTTTAGATCAATTAAGACTTTTTATATAATTTTGCTATAATAAGATATGTTACATAATTGATTTTATGATAACTAGATTTTAGATTAATTTGAATTTTTATATAATTTTTGTTATAACGAGATATTTTAAAAAAGATAAAATTATTATTATTTTATTATTATTGTTAATATTATTATTAATATTTTTACCCGCTTTGATTAAAATAAAATTTAGTTAATATTGTTATTAAATTCAAAATCTGCTTATATGAGTAAATATCGGTACTATTCGATGAATTTAGTTTACTAATGCTTCATCGTATATCTTTTATCATTATATTACTAATAATATTTATGTTAGTAACTCATATATATTTAACTCTATATATTATTATTACTTGTATTTTAATATATTCAGTTTTCATAAATATTCGTTTTCGATATCTATAATTTGAACCGTTGGCTCAGCAGTTCCAGAACATGACACCTAGCCTACAATTATCCTTGATCATTATTTAATATATCATTTCCTTGATTCCTTTTCCTTGGCCGAATGTCATTAAGGAAATAAAGATAAAGAAAGCCAAACGTGGCTGGCATGTAAACATAAGTATATATAAAGCATGACGCATAATTACCTTTCATCCAATTAATCATCATCCTCTTTACTTCATCATCGAATTGAAGTTGAGGAATAAAGAAAAGAGAATTGACCGAGAGAGAATGAGAGAACCGAAGCTCCTTTGACCTTTCGACTTCAATTTCTTGAACTAGGTAACTTTAATAAAAAATCTAATACGATAAAAGTGTTCGTATCTTCCTCCTCTACACGATGGTATCATTTTGTTCGGTAGAAGTTGATGACGATATAGCCTTCCTCTCCTTGATTTCAGCCAATTAGAATTCTAGGAGGCACAGACGATTTCTGACGCTTTCTTCTTCGGCACCTCAGTCAAAAAATTTCTCTGGAACTTCGAGTGTTTTGATTTCGTACAGAAGTAGGGTTTCAGTAAAATCTCAATAATTGAATCTATATTGAATAAGTGATTTAATTTGGTGCTGTGATTGATTAGTGATTGAGTTTAATTGAGTTTATATTGAATTTTTGCAATATATTGATGTATTTGTGAAGTTCATGACTTGGCTGTGATAAAACCAGCAGGGACCGAACTATTTTAGAGATTTTTGGGCTGGACTATCATTGAGGATCAAGTAAAAATTGGTGAGGTTTGATGAACGAAAGATTAAATTAAAAGTTACAAAGAATTGATAACCGATAAATTCGAAAATGGATTAAAATACAAGTAATATTTTTGAAAGAAAAAGGTTAAGGGTTTCGGTTTTGGTATAAGAGGGAGATTAGTAATTAAATTTTATTTTTGAAGGGTAACATTGTATTTGTATATAAAAATCAAGGTAAAAATTATAATTATATATGTTTTCGGGTATTTTTGGTGATAAATAAAGTACAGGAGTAAAAATGGGTATTTTGTAACATATCAGGGTTACATTTATAAATATTGAGATAAGTGAAGTTTCAAATATGATTTTATAAAATGTTGCTTAAAAAAGAAATATTTAAAAGTTAAAATTTTAAGACGTAGATAATAAGAGCTTAAAAATAAAAGTTTTATGAAGCTAAATTTTTAAAAAAAAGATATAAATATTATTTAGTTGCCACTTAAATTATCTTATTTATATTATTGTTATTATTTTCTTAAGAATATTAATTAGTAAAGATATTATTAAAATTATTATAAGTTAGAGAAGAGCAAACAGAGTAATCTTAAAAGTTTTAGGGAACACCGACTTAATTAAAGAATCTTTTGATTCTCTTTCCATAAAATACTTAGTGGGTGATGAGAGAACAGTGTAAAGATAGTTTGAATTATTAAGGATAATTAAGTGAAGGACTGAAGGAAGAGAAAAAATAAATCCGCACGTGTCATTATGAGAATTATTGAAAGGTCACGAGAGTGTGACGGAAAGTAAATAGTTATGGTGCCAATGTGAAAATATTAAGCCGTGGGTTTTGTATATGAATGATTGTACGGGGATGCCCGTAAATATGAAATGGCTTCCAAGAGAAAGGGTCACATACTTCAGCTGGAGAATCAGCGCCTGCAAGTACCTGCGGGGTCATGTTCGACATACTTCTGCTGGAGAATCAGTGCCTGCAAAAAGTAGAAACTTGTAGAGGTTATGTCACTGGAATGCCTTATCCGACTTGCGAATTGGATTGAGTTGGGTGCAGGTCAAAACCGACAAATGAGCTCATTACCTTCGATAGGACTAGACAGCATCATCCTTGTTGCGCATTTGCATTTTACTTGATACTGTAAAATTATTTATGATTGTCTTCTTGTGTTTGTGCATTTTGTAATGGTATTTTGAATTGTTGTGACTGGATATTTCTCTGTGACACTTGTGTATTTCGCTGTGGATTAATTGAACTATGATAATCCTGACTTAACTTCTAATCCCAACCCTACTAAGAACTTCCAGTTCTTACCCCCTATTTTCACCCCTTTCAGCTACAAGTGCGAAAGTTTAGTGTAGAGTTACAGGAGCATAGAAGATTATGTTTACGAGTTGAGTTGTTAGATTTTATTTTCCCCTCATCGTTTATTGTTGTGGGTTCTTAGAGGGGCAAGACTTGTATTTGAGGATATTTGAATATATATATATATATATATATTTGTGATTAAATGGTTTAAATACCGACTCTTCATTTTCTTGGTTAAAACTTCAGTTCGTATTCGCGAAGGCTCAATGTTAAATAAAGATAGTATAAAATAAAAATGGTATAGAGGTAAGTAATGCCTGGATTCTTAGTAAAATTATGAGGTGCTAAAAGTTAGGGTGTTACAAAAAAAAACGTAAATTCAAACTATTATGAGAAATATTCAAAATCTTAATAAAAAAACATCTAAAATTTCAAATAAAAAATAAAATAATTTTAAAATTTCTAAAATTCATTTTAAAAATTCAAAATCATTTTAAAAATTCTAAAAGTTATTTTGGAAACAATCTCGCTAGGCAACTAACTAGGAGTGCAGCTAACTAGTAATTTATTTATTTTGAATTTTATCTTTTGAGCATATGATGCACCAAAACTTGATGGACTTTAATTTGGCAAGTGCACTAAATCACTTCAAGTAATACCATGGTGAGTGAATATCGTTCGCAAGAGGATTAAAGGATTAAGCAAGCAACTTTTAATCAAACCACTTATTAGATCAACGAACTTTTGTAGTGGATGAGATCTTGAAACAATAACGTACGTGTGAATGGATGCTTATGAATGGATAGAGAAATATATAATGAATGGAGATGATAAGATTTTGGAGATGTTTAATTTTCAGAAAAAGAAACGTTCATGCTTATTTACTTTAATTCATGCAAGATACTTTCACGACAAATCATATATAATCAAACCTCAATCCCTTGAAAATTCAATTTCTCTTTATCTTATGTAATCACTAATTCCTTGGTCAATTAATTAAGAAGAAGAGGTTAAGCATAATTTTGATTTAAAGTCGCACAACCTTTCAAAAGCGATCTAGTCAGTTTGAAAAATTATTAAAATGAGTTTTAACCTAATCCCGGTATTAAATTTTCCAAGATAATAATGGAATCCAAGACAAAGTTAGAATATTTTTCAATACTTATAATCATTAAGAATAAGACTGATACTTAATTCTTGAAAAAGTATCAATGCATTAATCAAAATAAAAAAACAATCAAATTATCATTCCATAAAATCAAACAAAACTCTCAACCTTAACAAAAGAGAATTAGTGACTCATAATAAATAGAAAACTAAACTAAACTAAAGAATGCAAGATATTGGATTCTCCGATCATCTTCAATGAACCATCGCTTGCTTATTTCTATTCTAAATGCTAACCTAAAATTCAAATTCAAGCTAAATATAATTTTATCTTATCGAGGAATAAGATAACTAAAACAACAATTCAAATGTTAAGTATTTGGAGTATGTAGACCAAATCAGGAAGAGTGATGAGCATAGGCTGTGGGCGCTGAACTTGGGCCATGGACACTGAACTTGGAGTGTTGGTGCTGGGCTTTAGAGCACTAAGCTGGGTTTGGATAGTTGGCGCTGGACTTTGGAGTACTGGCGCCAGACTTGGAGTTCTAGCGTTAGGCGCCAATGTATTTTGGGTCTGGGTGTCGAGAGCTAATCTTATCTTTCTTCAAATACAACGAGCTCCAAGGCTTGGGCGCTTGACTTTGGACCCCTGGGAGGTGGAATATAACAACACAACTTCTAGTATATCTTGATCATATTATAAGCTAAGCGTTACTAACTCGCCTCCCTATATTATTAACTATTATTTATTATATGAGCCTGATTCGCTGTTAAAACGTGATTACTTACCAAATAATTTTTTTTGAAAACGTTTGTATTGACAAGCAGAAACATTCATAGACAAAATCACAAATAATAATAAACAGAACAGTTACAAGCAACCATACATGTGTACATCTCAAATAGTTGATAGCGTTCAATCATCCAGCCTTTAGCGGTGTTTGAATCTCAGATAGGACACCCCTAAAAGTAGCTAGATAATAACTATATGCATATATACATACAACATCCCAAGCCCTGACCTGTTCAAGAAATCCCTAAGCTGACACCCAAGCTAGCCTAGACTCTATACTCACTTAATCTCTCGAGTCTACGAAAGCGAGAGAAAATATGTTTTAGGTCTTCAAAACTTGGGCCAAGTTGGACATTATCAACAAGCAGAATATCATCCACTACTCCTCTGCACGAGTAACTGTCATCATTGAGCAACCTACTGGTACTCCATCATGTAGCCACGTTAGAAGAAACTTTTACAGAAGATCCATATTAAAGTTTAGGATAAACGAGATATAGAAAGCAACCAGTCTTACAATATATACAAACAAAAATGAGGCTCGCCCTAGATTCAGAAGATTACCCAGAGCGGGACCCTCGTACAAAATGTCGTTTAGCAATTCATGGAAAAGGAATCCCGTCTCCATCTATGGGGAATCTATTGGGGTATGAACTTGGGGGTTCTTAGTAAGGTTGGGGTTGCAAGTTAAGTTCATTAATTCTTTTTTGTTTAACAGAAAAATAGCATAATGCAGAAAAATAGTAAACAGACAAAGAATACAAAAAAACATCACACAAAAATAGAATGCAATGAACACACACATTCACACAAAAAACAAAACAGAGGAATATGCGCAAACAAAGATGATGCATGTCTTGTCCTATGCAGCCCACGAGCTCATCTGTTAGTTGACTACCCGCAACTCGATCGACATTACCTAGGAACAAGTCTTAGATATGATTTTTCCCATAGCATCAGTTGCATATCGATCATTTGGCTGAAGACACATTAGTTGACTTTAATATCTATACCCCTAGAAAATAGTTCGATCTCAGTAGGCGTTCCCACTATACATTTTAATTCTCCTTTTTTGTAAGCTTCTTCTTTTCAGTTTCTTTCTCTGTTTTTCTTTCTTAGCCATTCCTTTTAGTTACCAGTTTTCAATCGCTGGTTATGTTTATTACATGACTTTGTCCTTTTTTGTTATTTTTGAATATTTTAACTTAATCTTTACCTTATTTTACCTTACTATAGGTCTTTTATGAAGAGACTTATGAGATTCTAAGCTTTAAATTATCTTTCTAAGGCTTTTAGAGAAAATTATCATTTTGCGCCTAGTCTCTAGGTGAATTACTATTTTTCTCTTTGATTATTTTATTATTATTAATGATCATTTAATATTATTTTGATGATACAGTAGAGGTGCCTACTATGCAGAACTTTCAAAAAAATTCTGTTTCTTTTAGAAAAAGTTCCGTTTTACCGAAAACTAGGTCATTACATAAAAAATCATTTGAAGTTGGGTTCCAAAGCATGGGCGCTGGGCACCCAGTATGTTGAAAATTTGCTGAAGTTAGTGATAGAGAGAATTACGACGGTTTGAAAATTTAGCAAAATAATTTCTTCGTCGGTAGCATAGTCCAAACCGACAAGTAACCCTCCCAATCAAAGTTTAATTCAAATTAAAATAACCGAGAGTAGTTAAACCTCGGGTCGTCTTTCCTAGGAACTAATGCCTAAGAGCGCACAATTTTGGTTGTGGAAAGCAAAGGGGTTTTCAATAATGAAGCAAGCAATTAAGAAATAAAAGAATGCTCAAAATTGTAATTAATAAACTAATAAAAGAACTAAAGAACTATGTATGTAATATGAACAAGTAAGACTCAAAATTGATGGAAATGTGGTTCAAAACATAAATGGAGCGTTGACTTGGGATGAGTTATGGAATTCCTTCATTGCCATAACCACAACTATGATAATTATGATGGATTAATCTCACTTAGTTAACCCTTAACATCGAAGAATAAGTCAAGTAAGCATAATTGCTATTAATCCACAAATCCTAGCTTACTTACTAATTACCTTAGTAAAAAGCTAGTGTTAATAGAAACAATAACAACTAACAACCCAAGAATTATCACTAAATGTCGGGCATTATGACTCTAGCATTCCATATACTCATTTCTCCAAGTCAAGGGGTGGAAATCTACCCCAGAATCAAAATTGGTATTTCATCAAACACATGGTGGGCATAATCATAAAACATGGCAAATTTGGGAAAATGATAAAAACTATGAATAACCAAATGATCAAAATCAACAAGAGCAATTCAATAAACATATAATAAACATCAAACATCAAGTTCATCAATTAAAAACTCAAAATTGCAAAACTATATATATTGACAAAGGAAAGTAAAATATAAGAAAGTGTAGAATGTAACAATCCTGATTTTTGAGTACATGAGATCTTTTCCAAAAGTACGGATTTCTCCGGAAGATCAATAAAGGGAACACCTCTGTTATATCATCAAGCATCTCAATCCTCATTATCATTATGTCATCCTTAAGCTAGAACCTCCTTTGAGGCAAGCTCGATAATGCAATCGCGAAGAACCTAGTTTTTGAACCGTATCGGTTGGCAGTTTTGATTCTGATTTTCGTAAATAGTCTCTGTTTGACGAACCGAACTCAATTCATGAGAGGAGAGAAATAATAGTATAATATTATCATTATATTAGTATTATATTAGTATTATAAAATGCTTGAATGATATTATAAGGTTACCTGGTCTGTTTTTGTTAAAAACAGAAAATCGGTTTAACCGGGTTTACGGTTTACTGATGCAGCTTAGCACTAGCACTCTCTGATGAATTTAGCAATGCTAAGGCCTCATTATACATGTTCTATTCTCATAATAAATATGTTACTAGTGTCATTTATGCTAGTAGCTCAAAAAATAATTTTTAGAGATGTTTTTACGAGTGTTCCAGTACACCTAGTTTTAGTAGTTGTACACCAGAGATATTTTAATATTATTTTAATCCACCTCCAAGCCAACCAATCACAACTCACCTTACACCCCCAAGACCTCCAATGCTGTCTCATTTCATCATTTTGGCCAAAAATAACAAGAGAGAAAAGAGAGAAACTTTCATGAACACTTAATCTTCAAAGCTTGATTTCTTCTAAACCAAAACTCAAATCAAAACTCCGATTTCACCAAAATGATCCTCTCTTCTTCCTCTACATAACCATGTAACTTATCAAGGATGGAAATAAGATGAGATGGCTGTCTCCCTCCCATTTCAATTCGGTTTTCAAGGAAAACCATGCAAAACATGTGTTTTCTTGATGTTCTTCCTTAGGAATCATGCTTAACTTGACTTGAAGGACAAGAAACGTGAATTTCCAGTAGATCTAAGGTGAGATATCTCTTCCTAACATACTGAGTGAGATTTGGTCAGTTGAGAGTTTTTGGATTTAAAGTTGATCTTGATGTAATTTAGGAGGAAAAAGTGCTTAAGGACCACCTGAAAGTTTAACCGAATTAGGAGCAGCAAAACCAGGTAGGGATTGACGAATTTAATCTTGATTGATTCTGTTTGAGTTGTGTGATTATGATATGGTTTGTCTGTGCTTGAAATTGATTGTTTGTATGAGTAATTCTTGTTGAAATTTTGGTGAAAATTTTATGAAATTTGATAAAATTCAAGCTATGAATGTGTGTTCTTGTGGCTGCTGGAAAATGAAACCCTAGAGCTTAAATTGAGGTTCAATTTATGTTAAACTCATGTAGAAAAGATGGGGTTTTAGTGGCTAGAAATTTATTTTGAATTATGGTAAAAATCGGTTGCTGAAAAGACTGAAAAACGGGTAAAAACAAAGAAAGAATCTGAGAAATTTACGAAGAACACGAAGAACACTTTAAGTGTGGTGAAGAACAATGAAGAACACCTTTTTGATCCATAAAAGGGCAAGGAAGTAAATATTTTGGTGTTTGGGGGGTTATTTTGTAATTTCCAAAAGTTAGGGTGGTAAAAGTAGAAATATTAAAAGTTACGGGTGGTAAAAAGTGAATTTTAAAGGTTAAAGGTTAAAGTAAAGTTAATTTTCGAAAATTTAATAATAAAATAATAAATAATAATAAAAATAATAAAATAATGCGGAAAAGGCAGTTTTCTGTAAGCTTTAGAAAGACAACTTTAAGCGCAGAATCTCATAATTACCTTCATAAAACACTTAGGGAGTGGTAACAGAAAAACAGACAGAAATTAGTGAACGAACTAGGGCAACATAGTTAGTCCTTGAGTTGCGACTAGGGTTAGGTATTATATGAAAAGGTAAACTGTTTCAGTATAGACTTAATGAACCTATACTTGGGACAGGCGAACTATTCATACCGAAATTTACATAAACTTTAAATACATACGTTAAGCAGAGAAATCAGAGCAAAGTAGAGAAACACAGAAAACAGAGTAACCAGAGTAAAGTAAAGAGATAAAGAGAAAAAGAGTAATATAGATACAGATGAAAAGAGTAATCAGAGAAGAGAAAAGAGATACAGAGAACAGAGTAATTAAAACAGAGTAAAGAGATACAGAGAAAAGAGAAACCAGAACAGAGTAAAGAGATATAAAGAGAAGAGTAATATAATAAAGAGCTATATATATATATATATATATATATTAGTTGCTTGATGCAACCCAGAGCTATATTTATATATATATTAGTTGCTTGATGCAACCCAGAGCTATATTCAATATATATTAGTTGCTTAATGCAACCCAGAGCCTCTGTAGGGAAACTAAGTTACCTACAGCTATTTTCCGCTTCCCCAGAGCAGAGCAGAGTATATATATATTTTCCTGCAGTAAGCAGAGGCTGTCTCAAATGAGCGGCTATTATTATATGCGCATTTATTTAGGAACGGAAAATCGTATCCGGGAAATCGGGATTACTCGTGACCGGATAAATGTCGGGATTGCGGGCAGCCAACCGACACATGAGCTCATGGCCTGTACTAGGGCTAGACATGCATCATTCTTGTCTGCGCATCATTCTCTGTTGCATTCCTTTCTGTGTGTGATCTACTTCTTTATATTTGTCTGCTCGTATGCTATTTCTGTGCTTTATTTTCTTGTATTCTTTTGTTTGTGTTCTGCTTTCTGTTCTCTCTACTTTCTCTTTCTATCTTTATCTTCTGTTTACTGCTTCACTATATTATGTTATTCGTCTACTAATCGACCTCAAATAAATGAACGTAACTAATAACCCCGGCCCTACTAAGAACTCCCCAGTTCTTTCCCCCTTCTCTCTCCCTTTCCCCTTCAGACGGAAGTAAGAGTTCCTTTCCGTAGTTCGCTGACGATTGTACGCAAAAAGGGATTCCGCTCTAGGGTGAATATCGTTCTCTGATTATATGTATATACTGTAAGACCAGCCAACGTCTGCACCCCGTTCGTATGTGCACTTTAACCTAAATCCTGTGTACGAGATTCCTATTGTGTGGCTACTTCATGAGGTACCAGAGAGACGTCCTGTGGAAAAGTCTGATCGTGCAGAGGAGTAGCAGATGATGTTCTATCTTTTGATGACGTTCCACTTGACTTGAGTTTTGAAGACCTAGAACGTACTTTTCCTCGCTTTAGTAGTTTAGAGGGACTAGGTGAGTATAGAGTCTAGGCTAGCCTAGGTGCCAGCTTAGGGACCTCTTGAATAGGTCAGGACCTGGGATGTTGTATGTATATATATGTATATAGATATTATTTAGTTATATCTAGGGGTGTTCTAACTAACAGTCTATATGCTAATAAAGGCTGAATCACCGAATGTTGTCAACTACTTGTGATGTATTTTTGTGCGGTTGTTTATAACTGTTTTATCTGTTATTTCTTGTGAATTGATTATAAATGATTCTGTATATTAATCCAAACGTTTTTAAAAAAAATACACCACGCAAATTAACTACGCGTCTAACAACGAATCAGGCTCATATGATAAATAATAGATAAAAATTAGGAAGACAAATTGGTAGCGCTTAGTTTCCGGTATGATCTAGACATATTGAAAATTGGGTCGTTACAATTTGGTATCAGAGCAGTTCGTTCCCAGTAGAGTCTGGGGAGTGGACTGACTATGCTTCATTGCATACTCTGTTGTGTGTCTCATGCGTATAGGATATCCCAGTGATATATGTTGCATGATTGTCTCTGTGTTTTCATTTTGGGAATGTTCACACTTGACTTGAAGTGTTAAGACTGATCACCTTAACAGTGATTGTTTGGTGTGAACAAGACTACAATGGGTTCACGGAGACGAGGCGTACGGGAAGGAATTCCTAATGTTAACTACAAGAGGGAACAGGAAACGTTTATGGCTACCATGAACAACGTGGCTGAAGTAGTGCGTGAAGCTGCTGTAGCAGCGGCTAGGGTTGTTGAACGTCTCAGAGTGAGAAATGGGAACGAGAATGAATACGGAGAAGATAATGGGAATGATGAGAACAACTTAGGGCATCCTGAAAGACCTATGACCCTTGCGACATTTCTGAAGGTTAATCCGCCTAAGTTCAAGGGTACACTCGTTGCGACTGACACTGATAATTGGTTTCGAGGTGTTGAACGATCTCTGAGAGTGCAACATGTTACGGAAGGACAACACGTGGAGTTTGCTACTTATATGCTCGAGGGAGAAGCTGAGTACTGGTGGCAGGGGATACAGCGACTGCTACAATAGAATGAAAATGACATTCCTTAGGATATCTTTAGGGACGAATTTTATAAAAAGTATTTTCTGGGAGCAGCACGAGATGCTAAGGAGATGGAGCTTATGCAGTTGAAACAAGGGGATATGACTATTGCTGAGTATGCCCGTAAGTTCGATGATTTGTGCCGTTTCTCCAAGATTTATCAAGGGAACCCAGAAGACTTTGAGGAATGGAAGTGTTTAAAGTTTGAAGGAGGACTCCGAGAAGAACTGATGAATTCTGTTGTTTTGCTAGAGATACGAAATTTTGCTGAACTGGTGAATAAAAGTAAACTAGTGGAAGAATGTTCAAAGAAGGTGGCGATAGCTCGAGCAAGTCGTAGGGAGGATTCACAAAGAGACTTTGTTCAAAATTTAGCCCCTCAATGTCGCAACTTTAAAGCCATTGGTCAATTCCAGTGTTGGAATGGAAACCACCGAGATGTCAGCCTTTTAACTCGTAATAATGGTAGTGACAATAACCGTGACATTGAACAAGGACATGAGAGTCAACCTCACCAAGCTCAAAGTGGTGAAGTATGCCCAACTTGTGGAAAGCATCATGGTAGTAGGCTTTTTCGGTTCAGAACAGATTTATGTTACTACTGTAATAAGGAAGGACATTGGGCAAGAGACTGTCGAAAAAGAATGGTAGACGAGTCCGCTGGCAATACTATAAAGTTTGGATTTATCGCTCGAGGTAAAGTAAGGCAAGGCAATGGTAAACGAGCCCGTCAGGCTTACATAAACCCTGCATGTAAGCAATGTGGAAAAGAGCGTAGTAACAGGTCTTGCCAGTTTGGATCACCTAACTGCTATGCTTGTGGAGAACTTGGACACGTTGCCAAGGATTGCCCGAAGGGATTTACTCGAAATCCAGTCAGAACCCAACAACAAGGACGAGTGTTTGTTATCACTATTGACGATGTTGTGCAATCGGATGCCCTCATTCAAGGTCAGGTTATGTTAAGAATCGATTTCTAACTGTACTGTATGATTCGGGTGCATCGCATTCTTTATTTCTCTAACTATTGCTCATGAGTTAGGATTATATTTCTTTAAATTGAATTTTTACTTGATTGTCCATACACCTGCATCCCAAAATGCTTTGACCAGTTTAGTGTGCCTGCAAGTACCATTCGCTATTAGGAACAGGACTTTTATACACTATCTAATCTGTTTGCCTCTATATGGTTTAGAAGTTATTTTAGGATTAGATTGGTTATCTAAGTATCATGTTTTCCTTGATTATTTTAAAAGAACTGCTGCTATTCCATCTGATAGTCTATGTACTAAACCATTTCTGTCCTACACCTTATATCTGAATTCTGTAAGAGTTACCTTAGGCGGGAGTGATTGTGAGGGGTACGTTCTGTTAGCGGCTAGCTCGAATGATAGTGGATTAAGCTTAGAACGAATCTGAATGATGAAGGAATTTTCTGATGTTTTCTTGGACGACATACCTGAGTCTCCTCCTCAGCGAGAGATAGAATTCAGCATTGATCTAGTACCTGGAGCCGGACCGATTTCCATAGCACTGTACTGGATGTCACCATTGCTTGCAGAGCTGAAGAAGCTGTGAGGTAGGATCGTAGTGGCCTATGGAGGTACAAGAAAAGAATTTGTGTGCCTAACTCTGAAGAATTGCGACAAAAGATTCTTGCCGAAGCTCACCAAAGTAGATTTTTTATGCATCCTGGAGTGACAAAGATGTATCGAGATTTGAAACAAATGTTCAGGTGGCCGGGCTTAAAGAAAGAAGTAGCTGATTATGTCTCAAAATGTTTAACCTGCCAGAAGATGAAGGTGGAACATCAGAAGCTGTCAGGAACCCTGCAACCCTTAGAAATACCACAACAGAAATGGGAGCAGATTTCTATGGATTTTGTCACGGGATTGCCAAGGACCTCAACTGGACACGATGCCATCTGGGTAATTGTGGACAGGTTGACAAAGTCAGCGCACTTCCTTCCGATTCGAGTTGAGTATACTTTAGAAAGGCTGGAACGAATATATATTCAAGGAATCGTACGACTACATGGGATACCTTCATAAATTGTCTCAGATCGAGTTTTGAGGTTTACTACTAGATTTTGGGGAGCTTTTCAGAAAGCGTTGGAAACAGAATTGCACACGAGTATAGCATACCATCCTCAGATAGACGGACAATCAGAGTAGACAATCCAGATGTTAGAAGACATGTTACGATCATGTATGATAGACAACCAAAGCAGCTGGGATAAGTATTTGCTTTTGGTCAAATTCGTCTACAACAATAGTTTCCAATAAAGTATCGGGATGGCACCATATGAAGCTCTCTATGGAAGAAGATGTCGGACACCATTGTGTTAGAATGACGATGGAGAAGCTAGTGTCTTAGGTCCAGACTTAGTGTAAGAAACTACTGAGAAGTTAAAGGAGATTCGTCGGAAGATCCAGATAGCACAAAGCCGTCAAAAGAGCTATGCCGATAATAGACGTAGACCCTTAGAGTTTAGTGACGGAAACCGTGTCTTTCTAGAAGTAACCTCGATTACTAGAATAGGTAGAGCCCTTAAGACTAAAAAGCTTAACCCACGATACATAGAACTTTTCCAAATACTTAAAAGAGTTGGTCTAGTAGTTTATCAAATAGTCTTTCCTACTTATTTATCAAACCTTCATGATGTTTTTCATGTCTCGCAACTTAAGAAATATATTCCCGACAAGATTCATGTTTTACAACCAGAGACAGTACAGTTATGAAATGATTTGACATATCAAGCATCATCGGTTCAGATCGTAGAAAGAAGTGATAAGCAGCTAAAAGGCAAGACTGTTCGCTTAGTCAAAGTAGCATGGGAACCAAGAGGAGAGGAAGAGCACACTTGGGAACTGGAAGATAAGATGAAATCTGATTACCCGCATTTATTCCTAGGTAACTGAAATTTTGAGGGCAAAATTTTCTTTTAGGAGGGTAGAATGTAACAACCCTGATTTTCGAGTACATGAGATCTTTTCTAAAAGTACGGATTTCTCCGGAAGATCAGTAAAGGGAACACCTCTGCTATATCATCAAGCATCTCAATCCTCATTATCATTATGTCATCCTTAAGCTAGAACCTCTTTTGAGGCAAGCTCGATAATGCAATCGCGAAGAACCTAGTTTTTGAACCGTATCGGTTGACAGTTTTGATTCTGATTTTCGTAATGTTTCTGTTTGATGAACCGAACTCGATTCATGAGAGGAGAGAGAAAATAGTATAATATTATCATTATATTAGTATTATAAAATGCTTGAATGATATTATAAGGTTACCTGGTCTGTTTTTGTTAAAAACAGAAAATCGGTTTAACCGAGTTTACGGTTTACTGGTGCAGCTTAGCACCAGCACTCTCTGATGAATTTAGCAATGCTAAGGCCTCATTATACATGTTCTATTCTCATAATAAATATGTTACTAGTATCATTTATGCTAGTAGCTCAGAAAATAATTTTTAGAGATGTTTTTACGAGTGTTCCGGTACACCTAGTTTTAGTAGTTGTACACCAGAGATATTTTAATATTATTTTAATCCACCTCCAAGCCAACCAATCACAACTCACCTTACACCCCCAAGACCTCCAAGTTTGTCTCATTTCATCATTTTGGCCGAAAATAACAAGAGAGAAAAGAGAGAAACTTTCATGAACACTTAATCTTCAAAGCTTGATTTCTTCTGAACTAAAACTCAAATCAAAACTCCGATTTCACCAAAATGATCCTCGCTTCTTCCTCTACATAACCATGTAACTTATCAAGGATGGAAATAAGGTGAGATGGCTGTCTCCCTCCCATTTCAATTCGGTTTTCAAGGAAAACCATGCAAAACATGTGTCTTCTTGATGTTCTTCCTTAGGAATCATGTTTAACTAGACTTGAGGGCCAAGAAACGTGAATTTCCAGCAGGTCTATGGTGAGATATCTCTTCCTAACATACTGAGTGAGATTTGGTCAGTTGAGAGTTTTTGGATTTAAAGTTGTTCTTGATGTGATTTAGGAGGAAAAAGTGCTTAAGGACCACCTGAAAGTTTAACCGAATTAGGAGCAGCAAAACCAGGTAGGGATTGACGAATTTAATCTTGATTGATTGTGTTTGAGTTGTGCAATTATAATATGGTTTGGCTGTGCTTGAAATTGATTGTTTGTATGAGTAATTCTTGTTGAAATTTTGGTGAAAATTTGATGAAATTTGATGAAATTCAAGCTATGAATGTGTGTTCTTGTGGCTGCTGGAAAACAAAACCCTAGAGCTTAAATTGAGGTTCAATTTGTGTTAAAATCATGTAGAAAAGATGGGGTTTTAGTGGCTGGAAATTTATTTTGAATTATGGTAAAAATCGGTTGCTGAAAAGACTGAAAAACGGGTAAAAACAAAGAAAGAATCTGAAGAATTTACGAAGAACACGAAGAACACTTTGAGTGTGGTGAAGAACAATGAAGAACACCTTTTTGATCCATAAAAGGGCAAGGAAGTAAATATTTTGGTGTTTGGGGGGTTATTTTGTAATTTCCAAAAGTTAGGGTGGTAAAAGTAGAAATATTAAAAGTTACGGGTGGTAAAAAGTGAATTTTAAAGGTTAAAGGTTAAAGTAAAGTTAATTTTCGAAAATTTAATAATAAAATAATAAATAATAATAAAATATTAAATAATAATATTTAAATAAAAGTAATATTTTAATAAAAATAATAAAATAATGTGGAAAAGGCAGTTTTCTGTAAAAGCTTTAGAAAGTCAACTTTAAGCGCAGAATCTCATAATTACCTTCATAAAACACTTAGGGAGTGGTAAGAACATATTAGTGAGGCAAAGATAAAAGAAAGATAAAAAGTTGAAGAAAAGATAAAAACTAAAGAAAAGTCTGTAAGGTTTTAATAACAGAAAAATAGACAGAAATTAGTGAACGAACTAGGGCGACATAGTTAGTCCTTGAGTTGCGACTAGGGTTAGGTATTATATGAAAAGTTAAATTGTTTCAGTATAGACTTAATGAACCTATACTTGGGACAGGCGAACTATTCATACCGAAATTTACATAAACTTTAAATACATACGTTAAGTAGAGAAATCAGAGCAGAGTAGAGAAACACAGAAAACAGAGTAACCAGAGTAAAGTAAAGAGATAAAGAGAAAAAGAGTAATATAGATACAGATGAAAAGAGTAATCAGAGAAGAGAAAAGAGATACAGAGGACAGAGTAATTAAAACAGAGTAAAGAGATACAGAGAAAAGAGAAACCAGAACAGAGTAAAGAGATATAAAGAGAAGAGTAATATAATAAAGAGATATATATATATATATATATATAGTTGCTTGATGCAACCCAGAGCTATATTTATATATATATTAGTTGCTTGATGCAACCCAGAGCTATATTCAATATATATTAGTTGCTTAATGCAACCCAGAGCCTCTGTAGGGAAACTAAGTTACCTACAGCTATTTTCCGCTTCCCCAGAGCAGAGCAGAGTATATATATATTTTCCTACAGTAAGCAGAGGCTGTCTCAAATGAGCAGCTATTATTATATGCGCATTTATTTAGGAACGGAAAATCGTATCCGGGAAATCGGGATTACTCGTGACCGGATAAATGTCGGGATTGCGGGCAGCCAACCAACACATGAGCTCATGGCCTGTACTAGGGCTAAGCATGCATCATTCTTGTCTGCGCATCATTCTCTGTTGCATTCCTTTCTGTGTGTGATCTACTTCTTTATATTTGTCTGCTCGTATGCTATTTCTGTGCTTTATTTTCTTGTATTCTTTTGTTTGTGTTCTGCTTTCTGTTCTCTCTACTTTCTCTTTCTATCTTTATCTTCTGTTTACTGCTTCACTATATTATGTTATTCGTCTACTAATTGACCCCAAATAAATGAACGTAACTAATAACCCCGGCCCTACTAAGAACTCCCCAGTTCTTACCCCCTTCTCTCTCCCTTTCCCCTTCAGACGGAAGTAAGAGTTCCTTTCCGTAGTTCGCTGACGATTGTACGCAAAAAGGGATTCCGCTCTAGGCAGTCTTCTGAGTCTAGGGTGAATATCGTTCTCTGATTATATGTATATACTGTGAGACCAGCCAACGTCTGCACCCCGTTCATATGCGCATTTTAACCTAAATTCTGTGTACGAGATTCCTATTGTGTGGCTACTTCATGAGGTACCAGAGAGACGTCCTGTGGAAAAGTCTGATCGTGCAGAGGAGTAGCAGATGATGTTCTATCTTTTGATGACGTTCCACTTGACTTGAGTTTTGAAGACCTAGAACGTACTTTCCCTCGCTTTAGTAGTTTAGAGGGACTAGGTGAGTATAGAGTCTAGGCTAGCCTAGATGCCAGCTTAGGGACCTCTTGAATAGGTCAGGACCTGGGATGTTGTATGTATATATATGTATATAGATATTATTTAGCTATATCTAGGGGTGTTCTAACTAACAGTCTATATGCTAATAAAGGCTGAATCACCGAATGTTGTCAACTACTTGTGATGTATTTTTGTGTGGTTGTTTATAACTTTTTTTATCTGTTATTACTTGTGAATTGATTATAAATGATTCTGTATATTAATCCAAAAGTTTTTAAAAAAAAAATACACCACGCAAATTAACTACGCGTCTAACAACGAATCAGGTTCAAATGATAAATAATAGAAAAAAATTAGGAAGACAAATTGGTAGCGCTCAGTTTCCGGTATGATCTAGACATATTGAAAATTGGGTCGTTACATAGAACAAGTAGTGTAATAAAAGAGAAAATTAAGAAATACTTACAAGAAAATAAGCTAGGATCCAAAATCAAAATTGGAGAATGAAAACTTGTAGCATAAACCTAATTAAACCCTAAGGAAAATTGAGAGAAAACCTAACCTAAACTACCCTAAAACTAACTAAGTGTATTCTATAATGTATTATATCTTCTATGGTATGAGTGGGTGTTGCTAGCCTCTTCATATATGCTCCAAAACCATTAGAAATAGGCCAAAAAGCCCCCAAATCACGAGCCACGTGACTTTTTAATGAAGTCACATGCTGATACATGTGCGTACAGACACTTGCTGATCTCCATCTTATGCATACGCACACTTGCTAGTTTCGTCACTCATGCCTACGCACACTTGCCTGTGTGCTTCTCCTTTGTTTTTCTCATGTTTTCTCCCAATTGCATGTTTCTCTTCCACTCTTATCAAGTCATTCCTACCTATTATAGCTGAAATCACTCATCAAAACTATCAAGGCATCGAATGGAATGAAAGTGGAATAAAATTGATTAGAATAAGAACGAAATAGCATGTTTTCATAATTAGGCACAATTTAGGGAGAGAACACAAAAGCATGATATTTAGATGAATAAATGTGGTTTTATATGATGAAATCCACTCAAATCAATCCATAATTTATCATCAAATATGGACTCATCCGTTAGGCACCCAAATTTTCAAGTTGGGCATCAATCACTGGCGCCGGGATCCAACCTTAGAGTTAGGAGCCAGTCTTCTTTCCTTCTTTGCTGGCGCTGGGGTCCGATCTTGTAGTTAGGTGCCAGGTTTTTGAGTTCCTCCACATGTGTTCAACTTATGTTCTTTCATACTTGCTTCTCTTCACCTGATTTCTTTGAAGAATAATCCTAAACACAATAATTTTAAAGCAACTTCAAATATATAGATTAGCTATGAAAATTTCAATTAAAATATAAAAACTTTAATTTAAACATGAGAAAATTACTAAAAAGAGATGTAAATATTACTAAAGATGCCAAGGCATCACAACACCAAACTTAAAATTTTATTTGTCCTCAAACAAAAAAAGAATGCATAGAGTTTATCTTAGGGATAAGAATTAAAGAATTAAGTGAAACCCAATTTAAGTTTAAAGTGGGGTTTATAATAACTTATATGATCACATGTGGACTTTCATTACCCTTGTGAATTCTCCATATTTATAACTAAGAATATTCAAAAATATAATTCGGATGATATTATGGGTATTTTTTTATCATTTTACGACCTTGAAAGCAGTTTTCTTTTTGAAAGGTTTAATAATTTGTCTTAATCGAGGAGGATACTTAAAATTTTGACTCCAAGTCTTTTGTCTTAAGGCAGTTCTTTAGTGTAGATTTTCAATCGATAATCCTAAACCAATTGGCTTAAGTTATCGGGTGATATAGCATCCCACAAATTTAATCATCCAAGCCTCTCCTTGACACAATCAACACCATAAGCACATAACTAGGAGAATCTTTTTATATATCTCAGACATAGATGCCCACAACCTCTTTGGACTCTAAAAGCTTTATCTCAAGAAAACTTTTAATATAGGTTTTCAATCAATACTCTCGAACCAGTTGGTTTGAGGTATCAGGTGATTAAGCACCCCTCGGATTTATTTATCCAAGTCTCTCCTTGACATAGTAGAACCATAGGCACTTAACTAAATCCTAGTCATTGGTGCTTAGAGCCTTGTTATTCTTCTGTTTTCAATCTTCCTCTTCTTTTTTTTTTTTTTTGTGAAACTACTTTATGGTTCGGAGCTTGGATTTTCATAATATTTTTGTTTCTAAATATTCTATCTTTCCTTCCATAAGTTTCATCCGTATTGCGTCCATTAATGTAATCACATCCTTTCACACGTGATCCACTTTTATTAAATTTATTTTTTTTATTCATCTTCAATTCTTTTTATTTACACTACAAGAAAATAAGCTTTCTGCCACGCTTTTAAAGCATGCCGAAAAGTGCACAAAAGCGTGCCGATAACTTTTCGCCACGCTTTTTGAGCTATCGGCACGCTTTTGAAAGGGTCACATCCGCCAGCGTGCCGGTTGCTCTATTCGCTACGCTTTTGTAGATCTATCGGTTCACTTTTTTTTTGTTGGCACGCTTTCATCTCTTGCCACGCTTAAAAAGCGTGGCCATAGATCTTAACCTATAGGTACGCTTGAGAAGCGTACCGAAAAGCATGCATTTCGGCACACTTTGTAGTGTGCTGATTAGGTTGGTTTTGGCAACGCTTGGAAAGCGTGCCAATAGAGCACATATAGCCACACTTTTGAAGCGTGGCTTACCAACTAAAACATTTTGCCACGCTTTGAAAGCGTGGCCTATTCCTTTGTCAAATTAAAAAAAAATTAGAAGGTATAAAAGAATTGATTTTTTTATAGATTTACATGAATTATTTACATGCTATAATCATATTTAAAAAATTACAATTCTATAACAAAACTAATAATTGAATTAGAACAAAATAATTTTAACATTAGAACTTAGGAGATCATTAAAACTATCAAATTTGTGACCAATTGATGATGAATCCCGGAAGAGAAGCTCTATTTACTTCTCCTTTGGGTCTTCCTTATCTAGTCTAGAATGAGAGCAATCTTTCCGCTTCAAAAAAATGCCCTTCACAAGAAAGTAAATGTTAATGTTGTTCCAACAATTATACTACTTCTAAAAAATATTTTCAAATCACTATTTTATAACTTCTAGAAGTGCTATAGTTTTGTACCAACACTAGGCACCAAAACTACCTCCATGAACAAGAACAAAATGATTCGTCTCCAGATCAATCTTTATACCCTGTCAAATTGATAAGAAAAGAAGACTCCTATTATTTGAGTTCTAAGAAAAATGAGAACTAAATAATCATAGTTTGCTCTAATAGCAGTACACCAATTTTTGCAATAGATAAAAAATAAATAAGTGAATAAACACATTCAATAGAATCCGAATCAAGGAAGCTAAAAATTCTTAATACATTTTTTGTTTGAAAATGACACTACATAGTCATTGCATCCTCAATACATAGATTTTGAATGTCAGTTATTATTTTAGAAACCATGTCTTTCTTACTATAATGTCTTTTTTTTGTGATAAAAAAGAGCCAAAACAAGGTTACCTTTAAAGTTTACACACAACTTATAGTAGAAAACACTTGAAAGGTCATCAAACCTCACATCCTCAATTCAATGAATGAAACACAACATATTTGAATAATTGAATTATAAATAATTGATAAAATGGATAAAAATGAACAGAAGCTTAATCATGATTTAGGTTATGGGTTTCGTTAATAATTAACCGCCAACCCAGAGAAAAATTATGCATTAAAAAACCCAACCCACAAATAAAATAATTTCAGAAGAGGATCAATTCAAAACACATTGCAATTGCAAATTAACACATGTTGAATAGTTATATATGCACATGCAGTAAGGATCAGTGGCAAGAAAGGTTCAATAGTTATAACAGAGGTTTAGAAGCATCAAATCAGTGATATATTTTTTTCATTTCGAAACCATGTCAGCTGTCTCTTCACAAAATTCCTGTAGAAAAATTTCAAGGAATAATTTCTTACACCATGGAGTAGTAAAATCAGTTAGTACCAAATAATTTCTTACACAAATTCAATGGAAGAATGATAAACCCATATTTTATGATATATTTTGTGCTTAATCTGAGTGATTTATTCAATCCTTCACCCACTTATCCATATTAATTGCATGGTTTTACTTTCCCTTCCTTATTATGTGATGTATGTGAAAAACATATTTCCTATGCTTTAAACTTAATTATTTTAATTACCTCTATTTCCATTCGATGCCGTGATTAGTGTGTTGAGTAGTTTCAGATCTTCTAAGGCAAGAATGACTTAAAGGATGGAAAGGAAACATACAAAAATGGAAGGAAAGAACAAAATGGAGTTTTTGGAGAAACTAGCAGCCACGCGATCGCATGGACGATGCGGCCGCATGCCAAGCGCGAAGAAGCAGCGATGCGGCCGCATGACTGACGCGATCGCGCGCCTTAAGCAGAACACATATGACGCGGCCGCATGACTGACGTGACCGCGTGACAAGGAAAACTCCGAATGACGCGACCGCGTGACCCACGCGGACGCGTGACAGAGGCCACGCACCAGAAATTGCAGAAAATGCCCCCAGCGAATTCTGAAGCCTTTTTTGGCCCAAATCCAAGTCCAAAAGGCATAGACCAGAGGTTATAAAGTGAGGGAATACATCCATTCAAGAGAGAGACCACTTTAGCTTAGTTTTCATGATTTAGATTTAGTTTAGAGAGAGGTTCTCTCCTCTCTCTTCTCTCTTTAGGATTAGGATTTAGAATTAGGATTTTATTCGCTTTCAGGATTATCTCTTCATCAGGTTCAATATTTTCTTTTATTTACTTTTGCAATTTGATTTATGAATTCTTCCATGTTACAGATTACTCTTTTGAATTAATGTTATTTAAGGTATTTCAGTTTAATATTGCTTTCTCTTATTTACATTATTGTTATTCCCATCTGAAGACATTTTTATTCCAGTAGATTTACTTTTCCCCTTTTTGGTCTTGGTTAAGAAATCAGTAACTCAGGAGTTATCAAACTCAAACATGAATGATAATTGTTATCTTTGTTAATTAAACTGAACTTCAATAATCCCAATATTTTCTTAGGAAATAAATAGGATTCGAAGATCAAACCAATTAATCCCTTGACCCTCCTTTATCTTAGTAAAGGTTAACAAAGTGGAATTAAGATTCAATTCTCATCATCATTGATAAGGGTAACTAGGATAGGACCTCTAATTTCTCATACCTTGCCAAAAGTATTTACAGTCATTTGTTTATTTTACTTGCCATTTAAATTGCTTGTTCTTCATTTACTTTATTTTCTAATTAAATCATTCCCTCCTCATTCACAAAACCCCAATTTACAATCTCCATAACCAATAATAAGAACATACTTCCCTGTAGTTCCTTGAGAAGATGACCCGAGGTTTGAATACTTCGGTTATCAATTTATTTAGGGGTCTGTTACTTGTGACAACCAAAACGTTTGTAAGAAAGGTTGATTGCTTGGTTTAGTAACTATACTTGCAACGAGAGTTTACTATAACCTCTAAACAATCAATCTTCCGCTCTTTCAAAGAACGAGTCAGCTCTTCATCTAGATAGTTAGGTATTATTGTCAGTAACTTTGAATATTCGGGACTGTCGGTGGTGCTAAGAATTCCATCACTAAATTTAAAAACTATTTTAACAAAAAAAACTATATTATAGTAGCTAAAACACAAGTCAAATTACTAATTATTGTAATATGTTAATTTAACGTGTGTGACCTTAAATATGTAAATCAAGACCAGACTAATAAAAAAATATAAAAAGAAAAGAAATAAAGATGAGAGCTTGCATTAGAGAGAGAACAGAATCACAGACACAGTATACAGATCAGCTCAACTCAGATCAATGTCTATGCCTACACATTCCACTAACATTAATTTACTTGATTGGTAGACAAAAATTTTTTACCTGTGATTTTAATTTTTAAATGAGTTTTGAGACTAATAAAAATATATGTAAAAAAGAATAATATTATAACTTTTTAAGTTGAATGAAATGCAAGAAATAATATAATGTTGACAAGTGGTGTTGACGATATTCAAATTAGAAAGACAAAAATGAGTACCCAGGGGGCCTAGTTGTAGTGTAAACATGCCCCCCCCCCACCCCCCTCCCCTCCTGTTAATTTTCAGCCAGAAAGATAAGAAGAAAGAGTACAAGGTCTCAGCAAACACAAGTGAATACATAAGCAAAATTTTCCATAATCCTTTGAACTTTTTTATGCAATGCAAATTAAATTACCTGAATCTGAACTGCACTCAACATTGCTGGACCTATCCTCTCACGAACAAGTCTTCCACTCACGAAGCTAGCAATAACATCAATCTGCATAACACAACCAACAGTTAGGCTAACACAACATTCCAAAGAAAATTTGTCCAATTTAATGTCTAGTGTCCACCAAAAACTAAGACCGATCTTTCTTTCTTGTCATGTCTTGGTGTCTTTATATTTTTGTACCGAGACACTTACCAAAGATGAACACAGACACAGCCTCACAAAACAGAAACTATGCAATCACGTAGGCATATGATAAAGCTTCCATAACATAAAAAAAATCACATTTTGAACAAGGCACATGAATGAAACCTGAGTTTGTTCACTCACCCAGGTACAAGAGACACCTAATTCTAGACTCATCAGATTGCCAAAGAACAAGAGCGGATTCAAAGACTTCAATGGAGAAAATAGCTCCGGAGATGGCACCAACAGCAGCCCCTCTAATGAAGCCACTCAGTCTCTTGTCCTATCATCAAAGCTCCAGTCATAGCCCCCAAAAAATTCCAAACTGTAGATAGCAAAAAAACAAATAACAGGCCACATGCTCATTCAAATAATAAAAATCAGTCATAATGAGAGAAATATGATGGAAAAAAAATTGTCGGTAAAGAATTTCACAAAAATAATCGCGTTGCAAGTATATATCTAAACCGACAATTAAACCTCAATCAAATTTAATTTGTTTGTCACTAAAGTAAACCCAATAAAATTAACCGAAGTATTAAACCTCGGGTCGTCTCTCAAGGAATTGCAAGGAAGTGAACTAATAATTGGTTATGAGATTGTATCTTTTTGGGTTTTTAAATGTTGAACAAGGAATTTAAATGACAAGGAAATAAACTAACAATTAAGAAAAGTCCTAACAAGGATTGATAATCGAAATTCCTATCCTCATTACCAATGTCAATTGTGATGGTAATTATAAATTGCACTCACTTAGTTAACCTCTAACAAATGAAGAAAAGTCAAATAAGTAATAATTAACTTAAGTTCATAAGTCCTAATCAAAGATTAGAGTTAGTTAAGCTCAAGCCAAGTAGCAACTTTCAAACACCAATCAACAAAAGACTTTTGATAATTCAAGAGTCTCCAAATAATCAATCCAAGTTAAGAATGTAAAAAGCTAAATTAAAACCCACCCAAGCATTTTATCAAACACTTGGAAGGTGCAAAATAAAAGCATAGAAAAGCAATAGGAGAATATAAAATCTAAAACTAACAATTGCAAGGAATCATCAACAATAAATAAAGGAAGAAATAATAAACATGAAATACCTCAAATTACATTAAAAAGGAAAATCAAATCTAACATGAGAATTCATAAACTAAATTGGCAACATAAAATAATCAACAAAGGAAATAAATAAACTAGAATGCTAGAACAAATAAAAGTAAAAGAGAAACTAAATTGAAATAAGATAGAATTCAGAATTTGAAAGGGAATAAAACTAAGAACCCTAAAACCTAGAGAGAGGAGAGAGTCTCTCTCACTAAAAACTACATCTAAAACCTAATGTGTGGATAATGAGATGTCTCAATATTTCCCCCACTCTGCAGCCTCTATTCTGTGTTTTCTGATATGTGCAGCACGTGGCTCTGTTACATGTATGCGTCGCCCACGCGTATGCGTCGCTGAACTTTCGCAAGGTCACACATATGCATCATCCACGCATACGCATAACCTAAATACATGGAAACTATGGTAACTGTATATCATTTTGAAGCCCCGGATGTTAGCTTTCCAACACAACTGGAACTGTCTCATTCGGACCTTTGTAGCTCAAGTTATGATCGATTTAGTACGAAGAGGTCAGGCTTGACAACTTAGCAATTCCTTCAATTTCTTGTATTCCTTCCACTTTTGCATGCTTCCTTTCCATCCTCTATGTCATTCCTGCCCTGTAAATCCTGAAAACACTTAACAAACATATCACGGCATCGAATGGTAATAAGAGAGGATTAAAATTAGCAAATTTAAGGCCAAAGAAGCATGTTTTCAATCATAGCACAAAATTAGGAAGGAAAATGTAAAACATGCGAATTATATGAATATGTGTGAGTTTAGTGGATAAAATCCACTAAATTAAGCACAAGATAAATCCTAAAATTGGGGTTTATCAATCTCCCCACACTTAAACATTAGCATGTCCTCATGATAAGCTCAAGAGAACCAAAAGAGTGGAGGTAAAATGGTAGAACTTATGCAATGCAACCTATCTAAATGAATGCAACTAAATGCAAAATGCTTTTCCCTACTTGGTTAAAAGTAAATAAATCTTCCAAGGACAAATATGAACTGAATTCCACTAATTCAAATCATAAAATGAAGTACACATAAACTTGCAAGAAGAAAGCTCGTGAAAGCCGGGAACAAAGAATCGAGCATCGAACCCTCACTGGAAGTGTATACACTCTATTCACTCAAGTGTTTAAGGTTCAATTCTCTCAATTCTCTACTAAACTTGCTTTCCAAGGCTTGCTCTTCTTCTACCAATCAACAAAAATTTAATGCACAAATACATATATCAAGAGGTCTTTTAAGGGTTATAATGGGGTTAGGGTCAATGTAGGATTGTATTTGGTCAAGTGGACAAAAATCTGAAACCTTAATTAACCCAAACTTTCCACCTAACTTAGGACAATCCATGTAATCAAAATACAAAACCTAACTATCCATAAACCATGTTTTCCACATATTTATGCATCCTAATTTCGAGTACATTACATATGTATTGCTATCACAATTTACTTTGGGGCATTTTATCTCCTTTTATTATTTGCTCTTTTTTTATTTTCTTTTTCTCCTTTTTTTAATTTTTTTTTCTTTTATTTTATTTTTCTCAATGCATACGATTAAGATATTGAATGCAAGAATATATGCTTAACTATTGTTATGCACATTTTCACAAGAATATACAACACCCAATTCTCAAACCAAATGTTTCCAAACCCAACTTCCCCACACTTAAATCATAAACTCTCTCACTAGTCTAAGCTAACCAAGGATTCAAATTAAGGACATTATTGTTTTACGCTTAGAGTTAATGATGTGCTAAAGTAAAGAACAAATGGGATAAGTAGGCTCAACATTGGTTTACAAAGGATAATGAAAAGCTTAAGGCCATATGGGTATGTAAGCTCAGTGAAACAAGGCCTCAATCATATAAGTGCATGTATACATCAAACAATGGAAATATAGAATTAAGCAAGACAAAGATCACAATTATAGAGAGAAACACACCAACAATAAAATATTAGTTGATAAAATGCAACCAATCGAATAGGCTCAAAATCTTACTGGGTTTTGTGTGTTCGAACTCTAAACCATGTTCCAAAACAAAATTTCTTTAAACAAGTTTAAAAAAGTTCTAATTTAAATTAGTGAAATGCTATAAAAAGGTTCTTGAAAAAGAACTTATCACTCCAAACAAGTAGTGGTAGAAGAACATGCACAAAATCAAACAAACATGCAATCAAACATGAAAATACAACAACAAATTTAACAAGGAAAATTAAACATTGGTGTTGAAACAGGAAATAACTAACCCACGGAAGTCGGTATCGACCTCCCCACACTTAAAGAATGCACCGTCCTCGGTGCATGCTAAGATGTGCAAGTGGACGGGTTACTACAACTGACGCTTTTTTTCCAAAGAATGTGTGTAGGAACATGTTTGTCGCCCCATGTAAATGTCTTCCTGTTCCCTTCCTGGTGGCCATCCTGAAAGAAGAGAAAAGGGAAGAAAAGTGACCCAAAAATAAAGATAGAAAACAAATAAAATATGGTTGGGTTAATGCCAAATAATGAGGGTCTCAATGACATGGTAGCTACAACATGCAAGTGAGAAAACAGTAGAAGCAAATGGCATATCAATACTGCAAAAATGGCAACAATGGGAAAGAGATAATGGGTAATGAAAGACAATATAAATTCATGTCAATGCAAAAGGAATACAAGTATCATAAAAGATTGGCATTGACAGATAAATAATATCACCCATTAATGTAAAACTAGTAACTAAGCATCAAAATAATACAAGAAAAGATACAACAGTTGAATAAAAACATTTAACACCAACGGAAAAATAATAAACTTAGAAAAGAAAATGAAAACATGAACAAAATTAAAATGGAATGAAGAAAAGTATACAAATGTAGTAAGTAAAAGAAATGAAAAGAGAATATGGATGATAATGTAAAGAAATGAAGAAGAAGAAAGTAAGAGAGAAGGAATAAAGAAGGAGAAATGATAAGAGAACAAGAAACGGACGCGACGCGCGCGCATGCATCACGCGTAAGCGTGAAAACAAAAATGGCCATGCGACGCGTAAGCGTCGTCCACGCGTACGCGTGCATGGCGAAAAATGTATTCTGATGCGTGAGCGTTGGTCACGTGTACGCGTGACTACTCACGTGATTCCAGCACCATGGCCACACAATTCTCTGTTCAGTTCACTCTTTTACGCCGTTTTTTATGCCCACGCGTACGCGTCGCTGACGCATACGCGTGGGTTGAAATTTCTGCAGGGGACACGTACGCGTGAGGCACGCGTATGCGTGGGGTGGCCTATGCGCCTGGTACCCCTCCCGTGCGTTTCCATCGCAACTCTCTGTTCATTTTATTAATAATGCGAACCTGCATGTGACGCGTGCGCGTCATCGACGCTTACGCGTCGATCGCAGTTTTTTTTTTTAGTAACTAAACCTTGAATTAGACGAAACAAATATATGTAAAAACAAAAATAAAAATCTAACTTATTACTAATATAAATAAAAGGGAAATTAGAAAGAATTTACCATGGTGGGGTGTCTCCCACCTAGCACTTTTAGTTAAAGTCCCTAAGTTGGACATTTGGTGAGCTCCTTGTCATGGTGGCTTGTGCTTGAACTCATCTTGAAATTCCCACCAATGCTTGGACTTCCAATAAGCTTTAACGTCTCCAAATAAATTCACTAAGCCTTGATGAAGTTCTTCACAAGCTTTGAGCTCCCAAAGTTGATCCTCTTGTATGCCCAGATTCCAAATCTTGTTTCTACACCCATCTGTAAATTGATCATCGTTGTTCCAACCAGGTGGCCAGCAAGCCGAATTCTCAATGCAATACCAAACCCTTCTCTTAGATCCAAACAAATGTTCACTAGTCCAACCCTTACATCTGGCTCTTGAAATCTCAACCTTGATGAGCCTTGATTTGTAACTCCAACCACTAAACATCCTTCTCTTACGCTTATAAGTTGACCATCCATTTGAAGAATACCGCACTCAAGTGGGACAGTAAAGCGAATGGAGATAAGTCTTACCTACTCAAATGAAGGAGTAGATGGCAACCTAGGGAGAGAAGTCTCCAACGTTCTTGACAAAGCATATTCAACTCCCATCCAACCCTGCCGAAGGACTTCCGCTTCCACGTCATTCTCAGACTCGTTTAGAGAAGGTTCTTCATATTCAAAGTGTAACACCCTAATATTCAAATCCTTATACTCGAGTCATAAGTCAATGATATTACGGTGGTACGACTCTCAGGTGGATTTTTAATAAATAAATATAGGTAATTTCGAAAGGAGAATTAACCGAGAAGCCTGAAAAGAGTAGAAATGAAATCGCAAGGACGTATCACTCACGTTTCGACAACAAAAGATAAACCGTGAAGCCGAAAACGATATACGGACAAGGCGTAGAGGAGATTAAGAGATAGATAACAAATAGATATATATATATATATATATAACATAAGTAATATATATATATATAACATAAGTAAATAGCCACTAGTCGCGACCCGCGAAGTTTAGGCCGGCTAGGGTACAGTATGAAAGTAGTTGACAACAGTATATCCTAATCTCTCCCGAAGGAAACATGAGAGCCTCTATAGGCAAATTCAAAGAGTTCAATACATAATATAATCTTTCCAAAACAAAGGGGGAGAGATTCTAAGCAAAACACAAAGTAGGGAAAATAAAGATCTTCGCCGTCTCTCAGACGACCCACAACTCACTTCTGAGCACCTGGACCTGTATCTGAAAAACAAGAGATATATACGGAATGAGAACCCCGGGCCCATGGGTTCCCAGTACGGTAAAAGTGCCAAATAAATTCAATGTATTGCAATAAAAACTCACTAAGCATCCTAAACTTCTTCACCAATTATTCATCCTAGGTTCTCGCTAATCCATGAATAGGCAACTGTCATAAGGGAGTGCTAAATTTAATTCATGTTTCACATGTTTCCCAACTCGCTGACTCTTCCATGAATCAAACTCAGAATCATAAGCAAAACCATCACCAGTCGTTCTGCCTCAGCAATTCTATATCAATACATCATACCCTCGCCTGGAGCTAGTGAAACCACATCACTGCGTCTACCCAGGGAGCTCCAATTATCTCATTCAATAATCATCATCATCATGCAAACGCATCATCAATTCATCCCATCAAGAAAAGCCCTCAACACCCACCGACACCAGCATGAGGGGCCTCTCAGTTGTACAAACACAACCAATACAGGCAAGTAATACACAAATATGGTACAAGTAGAACAAGTAGCATATAGTCAGGTAACATGGCATATATGATGTAGAAATCCAAAACAAATGGCAAACCCAAACAATTCAAACATATGCAAATGATGAATGCCTGCCCAATGGCTGATGATATCATCTGTCGGTTGTATAGCCAACCCGACATGTCCTAGTAGCTAACCATTGGACAGAAACACCCATTGCGGAGCAAGTAGGTTTGAGCTACAACCCCCTTGCTACTACCCGCTCAACCCAGAGCCAGTGGAATAACCACTACTGCGGCTACTACCCAGGCAGGTGTTCAAAAGCTCAACCTGGAGCGAGTGGATTCACCACTACTGCCGCTACTACACAGGCGTCACAATCTCTGACCTGGAGCAAGTGGGACGAACCACAACCCTTGCTACTACCCAGGATCTCAATACATACGTTCGTTCAGTTTAGAAGCAATCATCACTGTTATCAAATCTCAAACATTAACCTGGAGCAAGCGGGATGAACCACCACCCTTACTACTACCTGATGACAAGTCATCCTAGCCTATTTTAGCTAGTCTTTTTCTTTTGTTTTCATTAGAATTATGCACTTTCTTGAGCTACAAGCAAGCTAATTGAGTAGATTTTCATGTTTCCCTTGATTGAACCAACCATATATGAATTCATGCTATTTCATGAGGTTTTATGCTATATTTGTTGCATATTATGAAAGATTGAATACCTCATGATTTTGAGCATAGCTTTGATGAGTTTGGTTGATTAATGATAGGTGAAGAAGGCTTGGAGAAAGGTTGAAGCAAGAAGGAATGGCTAGGAGTGAAGAGAGGACAATGGAATAAGTGAAATTGAACCAAGAAGCAAGAAGCTGGACCTAAAGTTAGCATCAAACTTTTGCACAAACTTTTGGTTAAAAAGTTAGCCCCAACGTTAGCCCCCTAACTTGGAGGCTAACGTTGGAACATGGATTTCTCCCCTGGGCACCAAAAGTTTGCGCCAACGTTAGCCCCCTAACTTGGAGGCTAACGTTGGCACATGAATTCCTCCCTGGCCATCCAACGTTTGCGCCAACGTTAGCCCCCTAACTTGGAGGCTAACGTTGGCACATGAATTACAATAGGGAAGGAGCAAAAGTTTGCGCCAACGTTAGCCCCCTAACTTGGTGGCTAACGTTGGCGCCACTAGCACACAAGGCATTGCCAACGTTAGGGTCAAAGTTAGACCCCTAACGTTGGCACCAACGTTCATACCAGAAAAATATGCTAGCTGATATGAAAAGTTGGAGCCAAAGTTAGACCCCTAACTTTGGCTCAAACTTTTGGTCCAACTTTTGCCAACCTCAAAACTGGTTCAATTGGTTCACTTCGGTTCTTCTCCAAACTTCAAGAGCAATCAACCAAGGCCTCTTTCAACCCAATTCCACCAAGAGCAAAGGCCCAACTCAAGGCTTGAAGATCATTTGAAGAAAGTGTATAAATAGGATAGAATTCAAGTTCTTCGGAGAGCTTTCCTTTTAGAATTTTCATAATAGTTTTCGGAGAGCTTTTGAACTTTAATTTCTTTGCTTTCATTGCTTTCAATTTCATTTTACACTTGTCTTGGATCTTGGATTGGAGAATTGAAGAAATTCTGTTTCAATCTCAATCTTGGATCTCTCTGTTTCTTTACTGTTAATTGAATTTTATTTCCCGTTAATTGTTCTTCATCTATTCTCTTTGCAATTTACAATTCCCTTTCAATTGTTCTTGTTGGATCTAGGAAGGCATTGAGATCTAGACTTGGTTTTCTAGTCTCTGGGTCCTGAGATCTAAATTTCCCATTTCACTTCTCTGTTTACTGCTTTCTATGTTCATTTACTTTTCTGCTTCATATCCGGTTCAATCCCAATTCCCTTTCCCTCTTCTGTTTGATGCAATTTAATTTTTCCTTGTTTAATTTCTGCAAATCCACATCCCAATCTCCTTTACATTTCAAGCAATTTACATTCCTTGCACTTTAAGATTCCGCAATTTACATTTCTTGCACTCTAAGCTTCCGCCATTTAATTTCTTGTTCTTTACGTTTCAGCAATTTATTTCTTGTTCTCTTTACTTCAATGCAATTTAATTCTGCAAGTCACAAAACCATCTACCAAATCTTGATTCGCTTGACTAAATCAACCACTAAACTAAAATTGCTCAATCCTTCAATCCCTGTGGGATCGACCTCACTCCCGTGAGTTTTTATTACTTGATACGACCCGGTGCACTTGCCGGTTAGTTTTGGGTATTTTGGGAGAAATTTATTTTTTCTCCAAAATATCTCATCAAGTTTTTGGCGCCGTTGCCGGGGATTGATTAGATTGACAATGATTAAGTGAGGTGGTGATCTAGATCAAGCACTTTTTCTTTATTTTTCTCTAATTTTGACTAACCCACTAACTGTTTGAATTTTTGCTTAAGCTAACTGGAACTTCATTCTAGCAATAGACTGAAGTGCCACTGATTCTGTGCATTTCTCATGTTCTGCTTGTATGTCAGGTACAAGAAGAACCATACCCCATTTTCATGAACAAGACGAAAGAACTCTCAGGAGGTTAAGAAGAGCTGAAAGAGGGAAAAATATTGTTGGAGAAGAGGAATCAGACGAAGAATTCCAAGAGATGGAGGAACATTTAACCAATCCACCAGGTGGAGAAGACAACAACAATGGCAACCCACCCCAGAGGAGAGTTTTGGCTTCCTATACCTTTGCAAATCCTAGACATTGTGGGAGCAGCATCTTGGCTCCAAATGTCAATGCTAACAATTTTGAACTCAAGCCACAACTCATCACTTTGGTTCAGAACAATTGCTCTTTTGGTGGAGGACCACTTGAGGACCCACACCAACATTTGTCCACTTTCTTGAGGATATGCAACACTGTCAAAACTAATGGAGTGCCCCCTGACAGTTACAAACTGATGCTATTCCCATTTTCTCTCAGGGACAAGGCCACTCAATGGTTGGAATCGTTTCCAAGGGACAGCATCAACAACTGGGATGATTTGGTAACTAAGTTTCTTGCCAAATTTTATCCACCTCAGAGGATTATAAGATTGAAGGCTGAGGTACAAACATTTACACAAATGGAGGCCGAACCCATCTATGAGGCATGGGAGAGGTACAAGGCTCTGATCAGGAAATGTCCCCCTGCTATGTTTAATGAGTGGGAGAAGCTTCAAAACTTCTATGAAGGCTTAACACTGAAATCTCAGGAAGCTTTGGATCATTCAGCTGGAGGTTCCTTGCAACTCATGAAAACTGCAGAAGAAGCTCAAGAACTCATTGATATGGTGTCCAACAACCAATATTTCTTTGCTCATCAAAGAGGCCACCAACCATCACAAAGGAGAGGAGTAATGGAGCTAGAAGGAGTGGATTCAATCCTAGCTCAAAACAAGATGATGCAGCAGCAAATTCAACAACAATTTGAGCAAATGGCCAAGAGGATTGATAGTCTCCAAGTTGCAGCAGTCAACACTAGCCAACCATCAACCACATGGGGACAGAGTGAAGAAACTCAAGAAGAACAACAACAAGAGCAAGTACAGTATATGCACAACCAAGGACCAAATGAAGTGTATGGTGATACATACAATCCATCTTGGAAAAACCACCCAAACCTCAGATGGGGAGATAACCATACCCAAAACCAACAACCATGGCAGAAGAACTCAAACCAACACAACCCAAGAAGCAACCAAAATCACAACCAGTAGCAGACTAACCAAAACCCCTACAGAAAACCTCAAAACAACTACCCCAACATCAACCAATACCAATCTAATAACCAACCAACCAACCAAAATGCCTACCATCCACCACCCACATCTCATAACCCACCTCAAATATCACCTGAAGCCCAAAGAATCACTCACTTGGAGGCCATGATAGACAAAATGCTGAAACACCAGGAAATGGTAGCCAAGAATCAGGAAGCCTCCCTGAAGAACCTAGAGAGACAGATGGGGCAACTCTCCAAGCAAGTATCTATTGAGAGACCCTCAAACTCACTGCCCAGTGACACAATTCCAAATCCCAAGGAAGAATGCAAGGCAATACAATTAAGGAGTGGGAGAGCATTGATAAGCAACAATGACACTACAAGGAAGCAAGCAGAGAACATCAAAAAACCAACGGAGGATGAGAAGCAAACAAAGGCAGATGAGGCTAAGGAGCAAGTTGTGATGCCAAACAAAGACACTGAGAAACTCAAAGAGAAGGACAACCAGCCATATAGCTCAAAAGAAGTAGCTCAGGGGCAGCAGCAAATAGGAAAGAGCATCACACCTCCACTACCATATCCCCAGAGGTTCAACAAAGAGGTTAAAGACCAGCATTTTCACAAATTCCTTGAGATTTTCAAAAAGTTGGAAATCAATATTCCCTTGGCCGAAGCACTTGAGCAAATGCCTCTATATTCCAAATTTCTGAAGGATCTCATCAACAAGAAAAGAAGCTGGGATGAGAAAGAAACCATAATGATTACTGAGGAATGCAGGGCCTTGATTCAAAAGGGGCTTCCTCCCAAGCTTGAGGACCCAGGGAGCTTCCTGTTGCCTTGCACCATTGGGGAATTGACCATCACTAAAGCAATGTGCGATCTCGGAGCAAGTATTAACTTAATACCATCCTCCTTGGTGAAAAAGCTGCATATAGAGGAGGTCAAACCAGTACAAATGTCTTTGGAGCTGGTAGACAAGTCAATGGTATACCCCAGGGGTGTAATTGAAAATCTTTTGGTCAAGGTGGACAGTTTTATTTACCCTGCTGATTTTGTGGTTCTAGAATCAAACAATGATGATGGTGACTCTGTTATACTGGGAAGGCCATTCTTGGTCACTGCTAGAGCTATCATAGACGTAGAGGAAGGGGAATTAACTCTCAGGATGCATGACCAGAGCATCACTCTGAAGGTGTTGCCAGAGGCACAATTTAGCAAGGAAAAGAAAGACTATATGAAAAATGACCAGGAAAGCCACAACAACATCCCAATGCTAAGGATTGTGCAGACTGATGAAAAAGCCCAAGAGGAGGTTAGAGTATTAGCCACTAAAAAGAGAGGTCCCCAAGGAAAGCCTATGGCCAGAAAAGAAAGATCAACAAAAAGAAAGATGAAACGCAGAAACAAAGCAAAAAGGGGCTGGAAGAATAGAAAGATTCCAACAGAGGGGCTTTCCAAAGGTGACAAAGTGCAACTGATATATCAACAGCTGGGGGCAAATCAACAAACCGAGGATTACTACACTGTCAGCAACATACTATCATTAGAGCATGCTGAAATAGAACACTAGAAAACAAAGAAGAGGATCACGGTCAGAGGAGACAAATTGAGGCCCTACAAGCACCAACCACCATAAAAGAAAGTCTCAATGTTAAGCTAGTGACAATAAAAGAGCGCTTGTTGGGAGGTAACCCAACCTGAGGTAGTTTTCTGTTCATAACCATTTTAATAAAAAGGTTAATTAGTTTTATCTATATTGCAAGAAGCTAAGTTTGGTGTTGCACACCAAAACAATCTAAAGGAGAATGCAGGATTCTAAGTTTGGTGTTTCACCAAAATCCCATTATAAAACACATTCTCACTTTCTGCATAATGTAGGCTTCAAGCATGTTGGATAAACTAGTTAACTATTCTGCTGTTTCCTAGTTTTTAGTTTTATTGCTTTTGAAAAAGAAGAAAAAGAGTTTCACACATGGTTAATCTAATGCATTGGCAAGGTACTAAGTTTGGTGTTCCCACACCAAAGTAAGTACAAAGGCCCACAAATAAATCATGCAAGCTAACCCTTTTGCAAGTGCTTGGGGAACAAGCAACTTTCAATATCATTGCAGAGGTCCATACAAGCTGTTGGAAGGATTAAGCATCATCAACCAAAGAAACAAAAGATGAACCTAAAGGCCAGCAATGATGATGATGAGAAGAAGGAAAGCAAGTAAACTTCAACAGGTTGTATTGTTAAGTCATTGTTTTGCATCAAATATTGCTGTAATTGAAAGTTGGATTGTATCCTTAATTGCCCTGCCTGTCTGCATAGTATAGTTTTATTTCTATATACCCCTGCCTGCATAGCATAGTCTTTCTTTATAATTCAATAAGTAAGATGTTTGATCATTCACAACATTCTCATCTTCAAAACTTGTTTGCACTCAATTTCCAAGAAATGCATCACATGAAAGTTCTTTGAGAAGAAGGATTGAGGAATTAAACAATTTTGAGGCAAGCAAAAGATTAGGAGAAGTGGTGGTTCTAGTTGTATGATCATGTATTGAGGTTGCATGCTTGTGAAAACTTGCATGGGAGCTCATAGGCGGGACATGAAGTTCAAAGAAGTATTGTGGAGATTCTCAAAAATTTATTGATCCAAGAAGCAGCAAACAAAACAAAAGAAAGAAAAGAAAATACAAAAACAAAAGGAATATGGCCCAAGGCTTTGAGCATCAATTACTAGGCAGAAAAAGAAAGAAAAAAACAAAAACTCAAAGAGTTGTTATCCTAGTAAATGCTTGTGGTTGAGATGTGTCAAGGAAAGAGGCTTGAGCAAGTAAATCCTTAGGGGTGCTTCAACACCTAATACCTTAAAACCAACTGGTTTAGGAGTATTGATTGAAAGCTTATCTAAAGAGCCGCTTTGAGACATGATACTTAGAGTCGAGGCCAAAGCACAGAAACTATAAGCTGCTTCAAGGTGATTACATATAAAGAGATCTCCATGATACCATTTGGATGAAAATCCTAAGACCTACGACTCCCAATATGTAAGGACTAGTGAGCACTGAAGCCCTTGCATGAGCATGTGATTTAGAGTTCACCCCACTGATACTTGGTCACTTCACTCACTGTACTTTACAAGTGTTCCTCAATCCATCTTAATTGAAAGAATCTCTGAGCATAATTCATTTCTTGCTTGAGGACAAGCAAGCTTTAAGTTTGGTGTTGTGATGACAAGTCATCCTAGCCTATTTTAGCTCGTCTTTTTCTTTTGTTTTCATTAGAATTATGCACTTTCTTGAGCTACAAGCAAGCTAATTGAGTAGATTTTCATGTTTCCCTTGATTGAACCAACCATATATGAATTCATGCCATTTCATGAGGTTTTATGCTATATTTGTTGCATATTATGAAAGATTGAATACCTCATGATTTTGAGCATAGCTTTGATGAGTTTGGTTGATTAATGATAGGTGAAGAAGGCTTGGAGAAAGGTTGAAGCAAGAAGGAATGGCTAGGAGTGAAGAGAGGACAATGGAATAAGTGAAATTGAACCAGGAAGCAAGAAGCTGGACCTAAAGTTAGCATCAAACTTTTGCACAAACTTTTGGTTAAAAAGTTAGCCCCAACGTTAGCCCCCTAACTTGGAGGCTAACGTTGGAACATGGATTTCTCCCCTGGGCACCAAAAGTTTGCGCCAACGTTAGCCCCCTAACTTGGAGGCTAACGTTGGCACATGAATTCCTCCCTGGCCATCCAACGTTTGCGCCAACGTTAGCCCCCTAACTTGGAGGCTAACGTTGGCACATGAATTACAATAGGGAAGGAGCAAAAGTTTGCGCCAACGTTAGCCCCCTAACTTGGTGGCTAACGTTGGCGCCACTAGCACACAAGGCATTGCCAACGTTAGGGTCAAAGTTGGACCCCTAACGTTGGCACCAACGTTCATACCAGAAAAATATGCTAGCTGATATGAAAAGTTGGAGCCAAAGTTAGACCCCTAACTTTGGCTCAAACTTTTGATCCAACTTTTGCCAACCTCAAAACCGGTTCAATTGGTTCACTTCGGTTCTTCTCCAAACTTCAAGAGCAATCAACCAAGGCCTCTTTCAACCCAATTCCACCAAGAGCAAAGGCCCAACTCAAGGCTTGAAGATCATTTGAAGAAAGTGTATAAATAGGATAGAATTCAAGTTCTTCGAAGAGCTTTCCTTTTAGAATTTTCATAATAGTTTTCGGAGAGCTTTTGAACTTTAATTTCTTTGCTTTCATTGCTTTCAATTTCATTTTACACTTGTCTTGGATCTTGGATTGGAGAATTGAAGAAATTCTGTTTCAATCTCAATCTTGGATCTCTCTGTTTCTTTACTGTTAATTGAATTTCATTTCCGGTTAATTGTTCTTCATCTATTCTCTTTGCAATTTACAATTCCCTTTCAATTGTTCTTGTTGGATCTAGGAAGGCATTGAGATCTAGACTTGGTTTTCTAGTCTCTGGGTCCTGAGATCTAAATTTCCCATTTCACTTCTCTGTTTACTGCTTTCTATGTTCATTTACTTTTCTGCTTCATATCCGGTTCAATCCCAATTCCCTTTCCCTCTTCTGTTTGATGCAATTTAATTTTTCCTTGTTTAATTTCTGCAAATCCACATCCCAATCCCCTTTACATTTCAAGCAATTTACATTCCTTGCGCTTTAAGATTCCGCAATTTACATTTCTTGCACTCTAAGCTTCCGCCATTTAATTTCTTGTTCTTTATGTTTCAGCAATTTATTTCTTGTTCTCTTTACTTCAATGCAATTTAATTCTGCAAGTCACAAAACCATCTACCAAATCTTGATTCGCTTGACTAAATCAACCACTAAACTAAAATTGCTCAATCCTTCAATCCCTGTGGGATCGACCTCACTCCCGTGAGTTTTTATTACTTGATACGACCCGGTGCACTTGCCGGTTAGTTTTGGGTATTTTGGGAGAAATTTATTTTTCCTCCAAAATATCTCATCACTACCCAGGTATCACAAATACACCTTTATTCAAAACTCCATAATTAAACTCATTTATCATAAACATCCTTTTCCATCTCATACCCGGAGCAAGTGGACAACGCCACTGCCTACTACCCGGGGTCACATTTCATATTTCAGCATTTTTCATTATTATCCATTTAACACATTCATTCATTAATCATATATGCATTTATACTCAGCTATAAACAGTAATGGCTTTGCCGTAACCCGGCAATAACTTAACCATTCAGCTCATGGTTCAATCAAGAACCGGCCATTTATCAATAAATATAGCCCTTTGACTCATGGCATACACGGTACTTCCACTGTCATCCTCCATATCTCATATAATCATCTTTGATCATCATTGATCGTAACCTTTCCCCTTACTTCACTCGCAAGTTACCACATCCCCTAGCTCCTTTCTCATTGATAGGAATATCATAATGAATTAATACATAAGGGGTGAGATCGGAGGCTTAGAAGTATGAGATTTGGATTTAAAAACTCAAAAATCAACTTTGACATGAAAGTAGGGCCACGCGTACGCACACTCCACGCGCACGAGTGGATGGCCACAAAACTCATCGACACGCAAGCGTCATACGCGCGGACGTGCGGGTTGAAAAATAGCCAAACGACGTGAACGCGTCAACCACGCGTGTGCGCGGATACCTTTGTGCCCCAGGCACAAAACTGGCACAACTCTCGGGAAAATGGCTGGGCATTTGGTGCAGCGCATCGACGCGCCCGCGCACACCACACGCACACGTGGATGGTGCTTTCTTGAAGAACGGCGCATAGGCGCACCGCGTGGATGGTGCTTTCTTGAAGAATGGCGCGTACGCGCCAAGTGCGCCTACGCGTAGAGGGTCGTTCTGCTAAAAATTTTCTAAGTTAAATGCTGCAGGATTTATAGATTCAACCCCCAATCTTCCGACGGACATAACTCTCTCATTTTAACTCATTTTTCACCCGTTCTTCGAACGGCTTGGATATCCCGGATCCAATTTCATTTCTAAACAAATTTGGCACAAAACAGAGATCCGTAGTCCAAGTTATGTCCCGTCAAAATATGCCCAAAAACCATATTTTCATACAAAATCACAAGGTGCCATTTTCAAAACAAGCCATTTTCAACTATTTTCCAAATCAACCAAAACATGCCAATTTCAACCCTTTTTGAAATCAATCAAAATGTACCAAAATCAACATCAAGCCATCCTCAACTCATACATTGACACTTTACCAAAATTCCCAAAACCACATACAACCATTTTAACACTTCTCAATCAAATGGCTAAAGGACAAACACAATATCATGTCATACATTCTTCCTCATCCCAATTTCCAATAATACCATTTCTAATCAACCATCATTATACACAATCAATATCATACTCACTATCACGTGGTTTCACCCACAAATCAACCTTAATCATTCCCCAAGCATATATCACAACATACATATCTCTAATGCATCATCATACCATCAAGGCATCAATAATCATAATCACATATATGATCACATAATATATCTCAACCGAACCAAACATACCTCATCTATATAATTTCATCCAAAATTACCAAATTTCACACTTCAACTTCTCAAACCTTATTATTCAATAACCAACCTAATCATTCATATATTCATTATCTGAAATTCATCCAATCACTTGTGCCATCATACAATACACACATCAACTTACCTTTCTTACCTCTTTCCGGCCTCCGGCCCAAAATTCATGGCCTCTGGCCCAATTTTCACAATTTAAATGCATAAACCACAAATCAATACTCATTACCCCAGTACATCAAATTCTCAATACACCAAGCATACAAGGCCACACAATTCTCAACCCAGTCATTAATTCACATTACATATCAACTATGCATATTAGCACCAACCATTTACACAATCCAAACTTAATCCTAGGGGCATCTAGCCTAGGAATTCTCATCACAACACACGGTACTTAAATGAAACTTAAACCGTACCTCTTGTAGCCAAACTAATTGAGCCTCTTCTTTGGAAGTCTTCACCAACCTTAGCTCCAAGCCTTACCAAAGCTCCTCAAGTAATACCAATCTCCCAATTGTGCACCAACATCACCAAATACACTAACATAACCAATATCACATACATACATCAACCTAGGGCTCATAAAAATGACAAATCACAAGGGTTTGAGCACTTCTTACCTCAGCTCATATGAAGTAGGGATAGAACCCACTTAGAATCCATGTTGGAGTATCCCTAAATACCCAAAATCACAAGATTTCAACACTAGCTACCCAAAAACGTGTAATAGTGGGGAATTTCGAAAACTGGACAGATATGAATAGAATACTCACCACAAAACTTATATATAATTGTAGAGGATGAGAAGAGTGACCCGTGGCCGCAAACGGCTCGTCAATCGGAGCTCCGTAGCTCAAGTTATGGTGGTTTGAAGATCAAAGAGAGTTAGGTTTTCTCTCTTCTCTTCTCTCTTCTCAATTTCAGCGCCCCAACCCTTCTTTTTAGGGTAAAATGAGCTGAAATGCTCATAACTAATGTTTATATATATTGGGTCTTGGGCCCACTTAGGCCCGGTTCACTTATTTTTGCCTGTTGGCCCAATTTTGGGCCAAAACCTTTAAGATTAGCGCTCTAAATCGCACTTTAGATATTTCTACCTTCCCTAATTATAATTCCTCATTTCTTAATCTTATTTACTCATAATCAATTTCCTCAGCTGTAGTACCAGACAGATCTCAGCCGGTACTGCCGGTCAAAATTCCACTACGCGCTTTTACGCAGAAAATTATGTTTTTCGACTCGGAAAAATTCACTGAATCCAAATATCATATTTAAATTATTAAATTCCAATTGCCAAATCTTCCAATCATATTCACTCCTATTTAACTTATTATTTAATTAATTTTGGTTAGACCGGGTATTACACAAAGGGTTCAATTGCGGATGTAGATTCATCACTAGGAAGACTTGATTCATGATCATCACCACCAAGGGAACTCGCTTCTTGATCTATCCTATCCAATTCTTCATAGAGAATATGCCATGGAGGTCGTGCACTAGCCTCTTTGACATTAATTTCAAGCTTCTTGGAGGAATACTCTACAACTCTAGATTCCCATGGAGGTTCGGCATCTCCTAAGTCTTCAATCACTTCTTCCTTTTCAACTATTACGGTTTTCTCCACTTGTTCCAATACAAAGTCACATTCCTCATTGTCCACCGGAGTTTCTAGTGTGTCCTTCATGCTACGATCTTCTATTGATTCTTTACATGTACCCATGGGAGTTCCTTGGGTGTTGACGTGCAGAGAGGCTAAATTACCTACTACCTCGGACAAGGTAGCTATGAATTCTTGTGTTGTCCTTTGCATCTCTCCTTGCTCTTGAAGAAGAACACTTAGGGTGTCATCCATTGAAGATTGGGGTGGATATGAAGGTTCATTGCTTGGGAGGAAAGGTTCATGATATGAAGGTGGTTCATCATAATAAGGATGTGGCGGTTCAACACTCTCCATCTTTTCTGCTTGTTGTACCACACACTTCAATCCCTTGTTCTCAAGTTGAGACTCTTTAGCCATGAGAGCTTCGTGTGCTTTCCAGCTTTCCACTCGCTCCATTTGATGAATGGTTGCTTGAAGTTGATCCAGTATCTCCTTAAGACGATCCCTTGACTCTTGTTCCGCTTGGATAACATAATTAGGATCATATGGCTCTTGGGATGATGAATATGGACATGGTGTATATGGAGGTGGCGGTTCTTGGGAGTAATAGGGTTGGAATTGGGGTGGTTCTATATACAGTTCATATGGCTCATAAGGTGGTTGGTATGGTGGATAAGGGTTAGGGTCATAAGGAAGTGTTTGATTGTAGGTGGCTTGTGAGTATGGTGGTTCAAAGCTATGTCGAGGAGGGGGTTCATAGGCATATAGTGGGGCTGGGGCTTGTTGGTAACTACAAGAGGGTCCACCATATCCATTGGATTGATATGCACCTTGGAATGGTTCTTGCTCATAGTAAGTGGGTGGAGGTTGTTGCCAAGAGGGTTGATCAAATCCTTGTGGCTCCTCCCATCTTTGATTGTCCCATCCTTGATGCAAGCTTTCATTGTAATCTCCTCTTCCTACAACATGATTGTAACCAAACTCATAGCCAAAAGGGTGAGAATTCATAGTATCAAGAGAAAATAAAAACAAAAACTAATCAAGAATAATGAAACTAAACTCCTAAAACTAGAAACAACTAACAAAGAAATGAAAAAGCAAAATTATTCACAATATTCACAATAACCAATAATAAGGCACACATTTGCAATTCCCCGACAACGGCGCCAAAAATTGATGGAGAAAAAATCGTCGGTAAAGAATTTCACAAAAATAATCGTGTTGCAATTATAGATCTAAACCGACAATTAAACCTCAATCAAATTTAATTTGTTTGTCACTAAAGCAAACCCAATAAAATTAACCGAAGTATTAAACCTCGGGTTGTCTCTCAAAGAATTGCAGGAAAGTGTACTTATAATTGGTTATGAGATTGTATCTTTTTGGGTTTTTAAATGTTGAACAAGGAATTTAAATGACAAGAAAATAAACTAACAATTAAGAAAAGTCCTAACAAGGATTCATAATCGGAATTCCTATCCTCATTACCAATGTCAATTGTGATGGTAATTATAAATTGCACTCACTTAGTTAACCTCTAACAAATGAAGGAAAGTCAAATGAGTAATAATTAAGTTAATTTCACAAGTCCTAATCAAAGATTAGAGTTAGTGAAGCTCAAGCCAAGTTGCAACTTTCAAACACCAATCAACAAAAGACTTTTGATAATTCAAGAGTCTCCAAATAATCAATCCAAGTTAAGAATGTAAAAATCTAAATTAAAACCCACCCAAGAATTTTATCAAACACTTGGAAGGTGCAAAATAAAATCATAGAAAAGAAATAGGAGAATATAAAATCTAAAACCAACAATTGCAAGGAATCATCAACAACAAATAAAGGAAGAAACAATAAACATGAAATACCTCAAATTGCATTAAAAAGGGAAATCAAATCTAACATAAGAATTCATAAACTAAATTGGCAACATAAAGTAATCATCAAGGGAAATAAATAAACTAGAATGCTAGAACAAATAAAAGTAGAAGAGAAACTAAATTGAAATAAGATAGAATTCAGAATTTGAAAAGGAGTAAAACTAAGAACTCTAAAACCTAGAGAGAGGAGAGAGCCTCTCTCACTAAAAACTATATCTATAATGAGATGTCTCAATGTTTCCCCCACCCTGCAGCCTCTATTCTGTGTTTTGGGATTGGAACTGGGCCAAAAGGAGCCCAGAATTTGCTCCCAACGTTTTCTGATATGTGCAGCACGTGGCTCTATCACCCGTACGCGTCACCCACGCGTACGTGTTGCTGAACTTTTGCAAGGTCATGCGTACGTGTCATCCACGTGTACGCGGTGCCTAACTTCATGGCAACTATAGTAAATTGCATATCATTTTGAAGCCCTGGATGTTAGCTTTCCAACGCAACTGGAACCGTCTCATTCGGACCTCTGTAGCTCAAGTTATTATCGATTTAGTACGAAGAGGTCAGGCTTGACAACTTAGCAATTCCTCCAATTTCTTGTATTCCTTCCACTTTTGCGTGCTTCCTTTCCATCCTCTAAGTCATTCCTGCCCTGTAAATCCTGAAAACACTTAACAAACATATCACAGCATCGAATGGTAATAAGGGAGGATTAAAATTAGCAAATTTAAGGCCAAAGAAGCATGTTTTCAATCAAAGCACAAAATTAGGAAGGAAAATGTAAAACATGCGAATTATATGAATAAGTGTGAGTTTAGTGGATAAAATCCACTAAATTAAGCACAAGATAAACCCTAAAAATGGGGTTTATCAAAATAATAGGCCACAATAACAGTAAAAAGAAATGCAAGAAAAATTTGATAACTCTCGCGTATTGCATACGAAGAACACAAAACCATAACACTGGTGCATATGTCTGAAAAGTTAGTACAAATATATTTGAGCATGAATTTGTTATAACTTAGCAGATTAACCTCAATTTGAATGTTAAACTGAAATCACAGCTAGTGAAAAAACATACAATCCATAAGACAAGTGTGATTTTGTTCCCTTCACAAACACTTCACCAGAAGTCTTGGTTGAAGGATGTAAATTACTCGAAAGAAAAAAATTCATAATTTTCAATTTAGCTTAAATCATACAAATATATTTATTATTGAGCAAGGACAAAGAAAGTTGTTTTAAGACCTGCAATGGCACATAACAATGTAGATTTTCCTACCTTAGCAAGTCCCATAATCACAGTCATTGTACCAGGTACTAGGTGAATTTACTAAAAATACAAAAACGAATCAAATTCAGGCATCGTTTTAGGGTTTGCAGAGGGAAAAAATAATTACCTTGTAGTGTTTAAGGTGAGGGTTGAGCACCAATTGAGGGAGAGGAAGCAATGATTCAGGCATCGTTTTAGGGTTTGCGAGAGACAGACTGCTAAGGGAGGAGGGCACGCAGATGCAAGGTGTGCGGATGGAGCAGCGCTGACATAGGGTTGTGAATCCAACAACACGGCTTGTGTTGACGGTGCAAGGGTTGGGTGTGAGAGAGGGTTGCGAAAGAGCTGGGGTGCGACAAAGAGAGGGCTGGGTGCGTGGGCTCTCAGCAGTTATGGGTACTCACCAGAGACAAGGCAGCTGGATGCAAGGGTACTCATTGGAGAGAGGGCAGCTGGGTGCGACGTACTCCTCAGCAGTGATGAAGATGAAGTGCAGCAGCTAGGAGCGACGGCTTCTTTAGGGTTAATTGGTTTCACTAAGGTTAAGAGTGAAGTGTAAAGTGTGTTTTCACTTCTATAGTGTTAAAAGTGAACATTTGTAAAAAAAAAGTAGTGTTTGGAAAAACGGGGTGGGAATGAAATTAAATTTTGGGTGAGAACTCTATCGGTACACTTTTTTAGGGTGCTCAAATAATTAGAGGATATGGGCACACTTTAAAAATGTGACCGTTGGAAGACAAATTAGCCACGCTTTTAAAAGCGTACCTATTTCTCCATGTCGCCACACTATTGAAGCGTGGCCAAAAAAAGTGTGGCCAAATCACTATTCAGTGGCCACCCTCATAAAAGTGTGCCGAAATCTCTCTATGGTCACGCTTTTGAAGCGTGGCAAAAAAAACATCGCCAAATCACAAATTAGTGGGCACCCTCATAAAAGCGTGGCGAGAAAAAAGTGTTCCGACAGGCCTTTTTTCTTGTAGTGTTAGATACTCTCATCACATAAGCAATTGCTAGAAAAAATAAGCAAACAAAATTTAAACAACTAAAACTTACAAAAAAAAAAAAAGGAAAAATAGAAAACATAATTAAAAAAGAAGATAAATGATAAAAAAAGAAAAGGGAAATAAGGATTATTATGCATGCAATATTTTCAAAAAATCCATAAGAAAGATTGAGTAGAGATACTTAGAGGGGGTGCTAAGCATGGATTATTGGTATTCGACACTAATCAATGTAAGTGAGGAGGGCCTTCGAAGGCGCTCGGCGCTATACATTCACGCGGGCCACCACTTCATCTTCTTCACTGGTGCTAGGCTCCAACTTCTTGAAGCTGGGTGCCCGTGTTGTGGCTCTTAAAGGCGCTGGGCACCCGAACCAGGCGCTAGGTGCCAAGCTTTTTCTTTTTCATGGGCTCTGAGCACCTATGTTGGAGTTAAACATCATTGTCTATTTTTTTTAAGGATTCGACCCAGATATAAAATTTAACTAAATAAAACACAAGAGTTAAATGAAAAAGAGAAGAAAGGATACTAACTAGTTGGGTTGTCTCTCATCAACAAGTATTCTTTTAACGTCACTAACTTGATTTACAGCACCTTCTAGGATGGAAGTTGGATCAATTTTTGTTGATTTTTTTTCTTTTCTGACATGAGGCTTCAATCTTTGTTCGTTGACTATGAGCCTTACTACAGTGCTTTCCTCCCTTGAATGCACATCTTCTAGCTCTTCTTCCTTTTCAAAACTCATGTGTTATAGAGAATTTTTAAGGACTCCTTCGTTAAAAATTTTTGGACTAACATATCAATTAGATTAACTTTCATATAGCTTTTTGATTCATTAGGATGTTGGATGACTTTAAAAATATTAAAAATTATTTGTTCATTATGAACTCTTAGTGTTAACTCACTTGTTTGAACGTCTATAAGAGTTCATTCGGTGGCTAAAAAAAATCTCCCTAAAATAATAGAAGCCATCTATTCACTCCAAAAAAATTAAAAAAATTAACCATCTATTAACTCAAAAAAAATAGCTATAAGTAATATAATAAACATGAATCAAATTAAACATTACTTGTTTTTAACTTTTCAAAAGTTTTAATAATAACAATATATATATATATATATAATTAAATATTTACTGTATACGATGACATGGTTATTGAAATGTTCATTTATTGACGATCTCTCTTGTAGGAAAACAGTAAAATTAAACCAAAAAAAAAAAAAAGAGGGAGCATATTAGAAAGCAATATTAATTATCATCTCTCAACGTTAATGTTATCCACACGGCTCCATTTCTCTATAGTTCTTCTCTTTATAAAACCCATTCGTACACATTCTCAATCTCACACCCCCCACTTTCTTTTAGAAAGAAAAAAATAAACAAAAATAACACAAACTCTCTTCTTCTTTTCTTCTTCTTCTTCGGTGCTCCTTTGTTCCTTCACCGCTACTAGCTACAAATACATATACATATATATTATATTACAAAAAATAATTATTAATCTAAAAATGGTGAAGTTCTCAAAGGAGCTTGAAGCACAACTAATACCAGAATGGAAAGAAGCCTTTGTCAACTATAAGCAGCTGAAGAAACACATAAAGAGGATCAAACTGTCACGAGTTCAAAAGCATCAACAACCGCCGCCATGTGTTGGCGGTAGTAGTGCTGCTGACTTTGGTCGCTCTATTTTCGATTCGTTTCGCTTTGTCGCCAACAAGTTCTGCTTCAATTCAGATAACAATAAACAAGACCTCATTCAGGTATATATTTTTAATAATATCAGCCTACACAGTAACTGCAACCGCAATATAATACATATTTACATGTTAAAGTCTCTATCTCCGCACATAATTACATAAAGGACAATACGTTCTAATACGTAAAGAAGTGCACAGCATGCGTGATATAAGATATTCAATCATATTAGCTACATATAAATACATATAAATACATCAAGATTGATTTTGATAATTAATTTTAGTACGCAATATGCTAATTCATGTAATAGGGCTTCACATCGTAGCAATGCATGATACTCATGTGACCGCGTGCAACCTCATTCTACCTTATTCTATTAGAACCGTGCTTTTTATTTTTTTGAAAATTAGGAGTGAAATTCGAACCAGACTTATTTGAGTTATAGCTCGTTACTGTTAGAACCATGCTTATTACCGGAAAAGAAGAAAGATATATTATCTAATAACATTTTTGGTAAAGTTGGCGTATCTTATCTTATAATTAAGATTAAGATCACCTAACTTTGTATACAAATAGTTAACCGGGTCTATTTTGTTTGTTACTTTTTTCGGTGAATTTCAGCTCATTTTTTTCGGTGTTTTCAGGTATAGTATAAGCAGATTTATGATTGCGTGTGATTATGATTTTCTTTTTTCCTTTTCTTTCTCCGTTTTCTGCTTTTTATTTGTAGTGTTTTAGTCTCTTCGGGCATATGACATTGAAGAAAAAAGTAAAGTGATATCATTTCGAATTAGAACACACAATGATGTGCTCATTTATTTGATTATTACAGATTTGTGTCTTGTTCTGCTCAAAAATTCAAAAAACATACACATCAATGCCCTCTTTCATTTTGATGTTTTCATCACCAAATATTCAAATTACCCTTAATAGTAACAGTGTGAAACCGCGAATTCGTGGTGCCATTGGAATGTTTCTTCTGTTGTTCTTGAAACATTATTATTATTATTATGAACTGACTGAAATATAATATTTTTGTGTTTAATTTCGATTTTATATGTCTGAAATATTTTGAGAGATATATATTTGAAATTCAACATGTGGTGAATGTTTAAGTTTTCATATTTAACCTATATATACTAATTAGGCATTAGATTAAACTTTTTATTTCTAAGCGCGGACTTATAATATTGAGTTAATAATGGTTATAGACTAATTAAAATTAAATAATGGCTCTTTGATCTGATTCATAATTTCAAAATTATCCTTCTTACTTTATATGGCAGTATACCTTATCTTTATTCAAATTTATTTTTTCTTTTTTTATAATTTATCATGAAACGATTTTTCTAAAAATTTAAGTTGTGAATTTTTGTATAATTTTTTATTTATCATATATTAAAATTTTTTTAAATAATAATAGAACTCTAAATTTTAAGTCATAAAAATTTTGATATTATATTATAAATTTTTTTTTTAAATTAAGTTGATAAAAAATATACATAAATTATTATATGTCTAAAATTATCTTTTAAGAAAATAAAAAGCTAAACACACGTAACAGTATTTAATAAGTCTAAAAGATAGGAAGCACGAGAATAACAAATCATGTGAAAAGAAAGCTGGTTAATTCTCACTGTTGCAAATACACAAAAAAATGTGAAGAGAATGAGAAGGGCATTAATAATAATGATTACTCTAAAGTTGGCTCATTGGCATATTTTCGGAACCCTTTTCTGCTTCTTTTTCCGCTTTAATTTTGGGAGTTTCTCATTCTCTCACGAAAGAGCAAAGAGGAAATTAAAGGGTACGGACGTTAGTGGGATATATGCATATTATTGTTCATATACATATATCATATCATGAAACTATTGTGCAACTTACATAGTAGAGTATTACACCATCATTTAAGTAGATATTTATAGGGATAAGTATTGTTTTGGTCCATCACGTTGAGAGTCGGAATCGAAACCGTTCCTAGTGTATATTTTGATTTAAAATCATCCTTAAAGTCGTATTTAAATTTAAAATCGTCCTTTCTAATAAATTTTTTTAATTTATTCCTAAACTACCCCTATAAAAAATTATAAAATAAAAAAAAAAAACAAAAGAAAATGCGTTTGGGGGGGGGAGGGTATTCGAAGGGGGAGGGGAGGAAAAGGGGGAAGGGGGGAAGGGAAAGGCGGGGAGGGGGGGACGGCGCCGGCGTCGAAGAGAGAGAGGAGGGAAAGTGGAAGAAGACGGAGAAGAAGAGAAAGAAAATGAAGAGGACGCGGGTTCGGGGTGGGGGGAAGGGGAAAGGATGCGGGGTGGGCGTGGGGGGGGGAGGGGAGATCAGAGGGGGAAGGGGAAGGGGGGGAGGGGGACGGCGGCAGTGAAGGGGGAAGGGGGAAAGGACGTGGGGTGGAGGTGGGGGGAAGGGGAAAGGACGCGGGGTGGGGGTGGGGATGGGGGGAAGGGGAAAGGGGGGAGGGGATGGTGGCGGCGAAGTTTGGAGCCGCCGTCGCCATTGGAGATCGCGAGGGAGAGAGGAGACGCGAGCCACTGCCGCCGTCTCGCTGCCGCCGCCTCGCCGCCTCTGCCTCGCCGTCTCTGCTCGCCGCCTCGCCGCCTCTGCCTCGCCTATGTTTTCTTGCTTTTGTTTGGTGTTCTTTCTGTTTCTGTTTGGTGTTGTTTCTGTTTCTGTTTGGTGGTGGTGGTTTGGTTGTGGTTGAGGTTGTGGTGGTGGTGGTGGTGGTGTTAGTGGTGGTGCTGGTGGTGGTTGTGGTGTTGGTGTTGATGTTGGTGTTGGTGTTGGTGGTGGTGGTGGTGGTGGAGGTAATTGTGTTGGTAGTGATGAGGGTATTTTTGTCCAAAAAAATTAAAAGGGCGATTTAATACGAAAAAAAACGTTAAGGATGATTCTAAATCGAAAATTACGATGGGGACGGTTTCAATTCGGACCCTCAACGTTGGGGACCAAAACAATACTTATCCCATATTTATACAATTTTTAAAATAACTAGTAAATGAAATACATGCATGTTTATTGATTAGTGATATATAGAATGTTTTACACTGATGGTGTACGTAAATTAAATTCATTTAAAATTTGAGGGGTAAAATATTATTTTAGTCTTTAATATTTAGACTAAATTTTAATTTAGTTTTTAATGTTTTAAATATTTTATTTTAATTTAAAAAATTTAAATATTTTATTTCAGTACAAAAACGTTTCAAACGGATTGAATATTATCACACCATTAAATTTAATAAGAATAATTAGCATATTAATAAAGAGTTAATAATATTTAATTTTCACATCTAAGTAAAATTGATCCACCAATAATCGTTAATTTAAAAATTTTTACTTTGATTTTAAATTGTTTATGATTGATTGATAGGATTTTAATTAAAATCTTTTCTATACGAAGGAGATCAAGAAGAAGAAGTATTATAATATAAGAAGATTTTGGTTATATTTCTCTAACACAAGAAAAAAGATATAACTTAATAATAACGTTGTTAATGTATATGTTACACTCGTTCCATTAATTATTTATGTCAAATTTAATGGTATCACAACAATATTGAACCTATTTAAAATTTTTTGGGGCAAAAATAAGATGTTCAAAACATTAGAAACTAAATTAAAATATGATCGAAACGTTGGAAATCAAAACAATACTTTATCCAAATTTTAATATCAAAATTGTATAAATATGAAATTTTATATATAATTAGAAGAGTAAGCATCTATCATATATTACTAATTTTACAACCAAAATGTGCCACATGTCACTTTTTCATTGTAATTGAAATCAAATCTTTTCCTCTAAAATTAAAGAGTTCTCTACTCTTTCTTTCTCTATCTCTCTTATTCCTTCACTGGCTCTATCTCTCTTATATATCATTATCAATAACTAATTACAAATTTGACAATTAAAATATACAACATGACATTCTCTAATTGCATTTAAATTAAATTAAAATTAAAATATTAAAATTAAAATATGACCCAAGTGTTAAAAATCAAAACAGTACTTTATCCAAATTTTAATATCAAAATTGTATAAATATAATTTTTTTTATATAATTAGAAGAGTAAGCATCTATTATATATAACTAATTTAATAATTAAAATGTGCCACATGACATTCTCTTATTAAAATTTAAAAAAAATATTTTTTTTAAATTAGTAAATATCCTTCTTATGTTCTCTTATCTACCTCATTTTTTTTATTTCTGTCTCTCCTTCTCACTCTATATATAATTGTAATCCATACTTTATATTAGTAATTTGATAAATTAAAATGTGTCACCAGATATTTTTTCATTATAATTAAAATAAAAATTTTTATTAATTTTCAAAATTAACAAACTCCCTCTCATTTTTCTTCTTTATCTTTCTCTCTCTTTTCTTTTATTCTCTATTTTTCTCTACTGTTCTGCTCTACAAAAAATAAAATTAACAACATAATATAATTTAAATAAAAAATATTATTATATGCATATTTTTTATTTAGTTTTAAATTTTTACTACTTATCTTTCTAATTTATATTTTCACTTTTTTTTTTAAATATTTATTATATGTAATTTATAAAAATACTAATATTGTGATTAAAGTTAAAATCAAGATTCAATCATTTTATAAAAATTGAATTAATTTTATAACTATCAATATAATTTTTTTATGCTAATATCTAATTATATATATTATTTTTAAATAACAAGTATAAAAATTAATTATTTTTATTTGTGCAATAAAATTAACATCTAATCAAATATAAAAATATACACGTTAAATTCTTTTAAATTTTAGATAACGAATGTTAAATTAATTATTAGTAAAATATTAAATTCTTTCGTATAAAAATAATAACTAAAAAGATTTATTATTTAATTTTATTTTTACTTACAGAGACCTTGGTCTTCTTAGCTGATAGAGACTTTTATTCTTTATAACCATTTTGTAAATATAGTTTAATACTATAAATTTTTGTGTCATAATCTATAATATCAGGATGTAATTTTAAAAAATTTATATTTTCGTAATAGTATTATGAGTAGAAATACTAGTTTTTATTAAAAAAAGAAAGAGAGAATTACAATGATTTCTTATAATCGTGAATAGTAGTTATTAATGTAGTTTTGTGAATTGTGATGCATGCATATATAGGTGAGGAGAAAAACCATGAAAGATGGAGAGGAAGAAGTGTATGAAACGGAGCTTGCTCAATTGTTTTCAGAAGAAGATGAGGTGCATGTGTTCTTTGCCAGCCTTGATGAGGAGCTTAACAAGGTGAACCAATTTTACAAGAAGCAAGAGATTGAGTTTCTTGAGAGGGGGGAGATGCTCAACAAGCAGCTTCAAATCATGCTTGACCTCAACCAACTTCTCATCGAAAAACGTCGCAAAAATCCATCACCCAAGGCTTTCAACGCTGGAATTTTCCCTCATTCTCCTACCCGGAACTCAAATTTTTCCAGTTAGTTTTCGAATCTTGTTCCTTTCATATTATTTTTTACTACATTATTGGTTTTGTTGGTATTGAGATTTTATCTTATAAATTTTCACAAATAACCTAAATTATTCTCTATTTATTTTTTAAATTTTATGTGTTAATTAAAATTATTTTTTTGTAGCTAGCTTAAAAGAATTTTTTTATTTAATTAGTATTTATTGATCAGTTTATAATAACAAGTTTCATATAAAAATTATTAATCTAACCAAACTAATTTTTTATTAAATTTACGTTTTGGAAATTTCTAAATCTAACTAGAAATAATTTTTAAAATGTAAAAATATCAATTTTTATATTTATCTGTTTATTATCTAATAAATGTTATTCCTTTTTTTTACCTTAGAATAAATTGTAAATTTATTTGGAAAGATATCTTTAATCTAAAATATAGTATTAAAATACAAAATAAAAATTCCTTTGGATGAAATTAAATATCCCTGTTATTTTCGATTTTTAATTTGCTTATTTTCTTTAACTTTAATTTGTCTGGGTTTAACTAATGGTGATGTTGATATATAAAAATAATAACTGATAAGTGAATATATATTATATTAAATAATTTAATCAAATAATGTTAAATTATCTAATGATTTTAATTACAATGTTCTATAAAAACATTTTTCACATGGTAGCTATCATATTTCAAAATTCCGCCTATGTTACACTTGCGGTACATAGCCGGTCCCAAACTCGGATAAAGTAGGAGGGTTGTGTTAGGTCTTCGGCAACCAACATAAAAATATAGCCGAACCCCCATGACATGAATCAAAGACATTATTGCGCTAAAGCTAGGTCGTTGCCCGGAAGCAACGCGCCATATGGCTCGAGTACGGTGTCAAAGTAAGAGCCACTACATCGGTGCCCAGATGTAGTGTTAAATGAGCAAGGTTTTCGTGAACGGACGAGGGTAAATAAGCTAGTTCACAAAGTAAAAGGTAAAGGTCGAAGCGACAGAAGGTTGAGATTCGGGACATGGAACATAGGCACTCTAACAGGAAAGTCCATGGAGGTGGTGGACACCATGACAAGGAGGAAGATTAACATTATGTGCGTACAAGAAACGAAATGGATTGGTGCAAAGGCTAGGGAGTTGGATACTTCTGGTTTCAAACTTCGGTATACAAGAAAGGTGAAGAATAGGAATGGGGTTGGAATAATTGTGGATAAGCAGTGGAAGAAGGACGTAGTGGATGTCAAGAGGGTAGGAGATTGGATCATCTCTATCAAACTTGTGGTGGAGGGAGGTGCTTTCCATGTGATTAGCGCCTATGCACCGCAAGTGGGTTCGGACGAACAACACAAGATAAGGTTTTGGGAGGATCTAGAGAGTTTGGTTCAAGGCATACCTTTGGGAGATAAGATTTTCTTAGGAGGAGATTTAAATGGCCATGTTGGGAGAGAAGTGACTGGATATGGGAGTATTCACGGAGGCCATGGTTTTGGGGTGATCAATGCCGAGGGTAAAACTATTTTGGACTTTTCCTCAACCTTTGATCTTCTCATCACAAATACATGTTTTAAAAAGAGAGACGAACATCTTATAACCTATAAGAGTGGCATGACAAGCTCTCAAATCGACTTCTTCTTGTTGAGGAGAGTCGACCGAAAATTTTGCATTAACTGTAAAATTATCCCGGGAGAGAGTTTGACAACACAACATAGGGTGCTCGTCATGGATTTTCGCGTTGAGCAAAAGTTGAGGAAAAGACATCATACGAAGAACCCAAGGACGAGGTGGTGGTGGATGAAAGGTGAGAAACAAAGAAGCTTCCTAAGACGGGTAGGAGAAGAGGCAAAGTGGGATGGGAATGGAAGCGCGGAAGAGATGTGGAGGGAGATGGCAGAAGTTATTAGAAGAAAAGTTTTGGTGAATCTAAAGGAATAGGACCAAAAGACAAAGAGTCCTGGTGGTGGAATGCGAGTATACAAGAAAAGATAAAGATAAAAACTGAATGCTTTAAAGAGTGGTCTTTATGCCGCAATGCAGATAACTGGGAAAAATATAAAGGGCTAAGAAAGAGACAAAAGTGGCTGTAAGTGAAGCAAGAACAAGAGCATACGAGGGTCTCTACCAGTCTTTGGGCACGAAAGAAGGAGAAAAAGGTATATATAGAATCGCAAAGAGCCGAGAAAGAAGAACGAGAGATTTGGATCAGGTTAAGTGCATAAAGGATAAGGATGGAGAGGTGTTGGCTCAAGAAGAGAAGATTAATGAAAGGTGGAAGAGCTACTTCTACGAGTTATTTAATGAGGGACAGAAGACTCTTCCGAGCCTTGGTCAATTATGCACAAGGGAAGAATATCAAAACTTTGACTACTATCAAAGGATTCGAGACTTCGAGGTAAAAGAGGCTCTAAAGCAGATGAAAAATGGTAGGGCAATAGGACCTGATAATATCCCGATTGAGGTTTGGAAGGGTCTTGGAGAAAAAGGCACCAACTGGTTAACCATGCTTTTTAATGAGATTTTAATGTCAAAGAAGATGCCTGATGAGTGGAGAAAGAGCACCTTGGTACCTATCTACAAGAATAAGGGGGATATACAAAGTTGCGGAAACTATAGAGGGATTAAGCTTATGAGTCATACTATGAAGTTATGGGAAAGGGTGATAGAACGGAGGTTGAGAAAAGAGACACAAGTAACAGAGAACCAATTTGAATTTATGCCAGGAAGATCTACCACTGAAGCGATATACCTATTAAGAAGGATGATGGAGAGGTATCATAGTAATAAAAGAGATCTACATATGGTGTTTATTGATTTGGAAAAAGCGTATGATAGGGTACCAAGGGAGGTCTTATGGAAGATTTTAGAAAAGAGGAGAGTAAGTATTGCATATATTCGGGCAATTAAAGACATGTATGATGGGGCCACAACTAGTGTGAAGACTCAAGGTGGTGTGACAGAGGAATTTCCTATTGGTATAGGATTACACCAAGGATCATCCTTAAGTCCATACCTTTTCACATTAGTCTTGGAAGTACTCACAAAGCACATCCAAGAGCCTGTGCCATGGTGCATGCTTTTTGCCGATGATATCGTCCTTATGGGAGAGTCAAGGGAAGACCTAAATAAGAAGTTGGAGTTATGGAGAGAAGCTCTAGAAGTGTATGGTCTGCGCATAAGCCGTAGCAAGACGGAATATATGGAATGTAAGTTCAGTCTGAGAAGGAAAAATTCCAATATAGAGGTGAAGATTGGAGAAAACATCCTACGAAAAGTTAAAAGTTTTAAGTATCTTGGGTGCATCATACAGGATAATGGAGAGATTGAACAGGATGTAAATAATAGGATCCAAGCAGGTTAGTCAAAATGGCGGAGTGCATCTGGTTTTATATGCGACAAAAAAGTGCCTTTAAAACTTAAAGGTAAATTCTATCGCACCGCTATAAAACCGGCTATGCTGTATGGTACGGAGTGTTGGGCGGCTAAAGGGGAGCACGAACATAAGCTGAGTGTGGCAGAGATGAAGATGTTGAGATGGATGAGTGGTCATACGCGATTGGATAAAATAAGGAATGAAGATATAAGGGAGAGAGTTGGAGTAGCACCCATTGTGGAAAAGATGGTTGAATCGCGTCTCAGGTGGTTTGGACATGTGAAAAGAAGACCGATAGAACATCCAGTCAGGAGGGTGGATGAGATGGAAGATGGACAAAGGGCGAAAGACAGAGGAAGATATAAAAAGACCATCCATAAGGTAGTCAAACGAGATATACATGTAAACGGTCTCTCTGTAAACATGATATATAACAGAGTACAATAACATCGTTTGATTCATGTAGCCAATCCCACTTAGTGGGACAACACTTTGTTGTTGTTGTAGCTATCATATTTCATAAGAAAAGCATTAGCATGCACATGAAACTGTCCTTAATATTGAATTATATATTTAACATGCATGCTCAATCGTTTCTTCTGGCGTCAGACTTGGATTCGACTCTGTGGTCCCACAACTGTCCTTATAAGTTAATATTGAAGTACATATTTAATAAATAATATAATATATCACATAATATATGTTTTTTCGTGAGTGTTTGTAGCTATGCAAAATTGTATCTTCTCCATGCGCACAAGAAAAATTCTTGCTGTCCACCTCGTCTGTCTTTCTCTTTAATTGCCCCTCTCAATTTTGGTGCAGTCTAATGATTAGAGTCTAATTATGGAAAAAAGTATTTATCAGTTAATATTAATTAATTTTTTATAAAAGTTTATTCTTAAGTTACATTAATATTTAATATCCTAATAAAATTGTATTTTGATAGAAAATCTATCTAACCTATATTTTTAAAATTAATACATATAAGTTTTATATTATATTTATTAATGGATTTAAATCCTCTAAATTTTAAATTTCACTTTAAAGGATAAAGTATGATTTATTCCGTTTATTTCATAGGTGAAACAAAAAAAAGATATAAAAAAAATATTTAATAATAAAAAATTTCACTTTATTCTCTAAAATAAAAATTTAAAATTTAGAGATGCAAATTCTTTATTAATAATTGAGTAATCAATTGGTTTGTTTACTTAAATAATCATTAAGAGTTCAAATACCCTCTTATTTATGTATGTTGTAATTTATTAATCACTAAAAAATTCTTAAATAAAATTTAAATTCATGACAAATAATTGCGGGATAATGTGACAAATTTAATTGTAGTCACTAGTATGATTGCAAGGTTCATTACTGGGATCAATATTATAACCCTAATTGCGACCATTCTGTAGGAAATGATCTTCTCATGGCATGATATATTATTAAAATTTGTTGTGCAGAAAGTGTAGGAGAATCAGATAATGAAAGCAATTCAGAGATTTCACAAACGGAGGAAGTGATGACAACATTGGAAAGAAATGGAGTGAATTTTGTGAAGTCAGCAACAAGGATGAAGACAAAGAAAGGAAAAGCTAAGATGGCAATAAGAATTGATATTCCGGCCACCACGCCAAGCCGTAGCATCACGGCAGTTACTTCCATGTTATGGGAGGATTTAGTGAACAGTCCCATAAAAGAAGGGTCCGGTGGTGGTGGAGAGTTCATTAACAAAAGGAAAATTCAATATGCTCAGAAAATGATTAGGAGTGCATTTGTAGAGCTCTATAAAGGTCTTGGCCTTCTTAAAACCTACAGGTTAGTTTCTAATTAATTAACTACATCATCATTATTATTATTATTATTGGAAAATAATTATATATAATTCAATGGTTAAAAATTATTTTTGCATTATGTATAGGTATAGATTATTATTATTATTATTATTATTATTATTATTATTATTATTATTAGCAGCAGCAGCAGCAGATTGATTATTAGCACTACGCTAGTTGCGCGCGTTTCTAGTTTTTTAATATTATTATAAGTTTAAAATAATAGAAATATCCATTTTTTCATAAATTTAAAAGTAGGAATTCCTTTTGTTTAGATAAGAAAAGGAAGATTTATCTTTCAACAGGGTGCAATATTTTTATAATTACTAGCTAGAATATATATAAAATCTGGAGACATAAAAAATTACATATGAAACCTAATTCTTTAATTTTATTTAGAAAAATATTAAAAAAATTATAATTTTTTTCTTAATATATGGACTAATACTAGTAAATTTTTGTTTTCACTAAAAATATTAGTTTCCAAATACTCTCCTTATATAACTAATTTTATTATTGTTTGGGCTATGAGTATAATGTATATGATGTTGTGGTGTGAAAAATATTAATAGTAGTAGTGTTGTAGAGGAAAGAGTGAGACGTTAATTTGGGGAGGTATGTTAGCCTTGAATTGGATTGAGGGATAGATAAGGATTTAAGTAAGGTTATATATGAATGTAACGAAGTTTGCATTGCATGGAGGTTCATAGTGCCACGTAATATATAAGATTTGTTTTTTGTAGACGCAGGAAATGATAGTTGGGTTATATAGGCCGAGACGTTTCTATTAAAGAAGAAGGATCGATATCTGAATTATCTAATAATGTGAACTGCCACCCCCTAACAAATACAATCACGACAAATATGGTCACCAAATCCAAATTGCTCACACCAAAGCTATAAAAGATTGAAATAATGATTAGATAAATAAAAATAAAAAAAATACACCATCTTGTATTATATGAATTGTGATCATCAAGAAATTGCACTAACATGATGTGACATTGATAAAATTCACAATTTTGTTAATCAATATGTATCAACTAGTTATAAACCTATAATATGTATAATCATAATATTCATATAATAAACACTTTTACACAACTCATCAAACCTACACTTTAATGTTATACTTTTATCGAGCACATACATACTTTTGGGAGGGAAGTGGGAATTTGTGGCAAACATTTTGCTATTAAGGAAAAAAGGAAAAGAAATTGAGTTAGAAAAGGAAGGTGCAAAGTAAAATCGTTGCCTTTGTGGTGTACTAATTGAACAAGGCGCATAATAAATGCTGGGATTATATAATTAAAATGTGAAACTTTAAATTCCTTTGTGAAACAATTTTACGTATTATTTCCAAATAGCTTCATTTAATTTCTTTCGTCACACACAGTATATTGCTACAATTTTTTTTACCCTTTTTTTTTCTTTTATTTGATTCCTTTACTTAATATATGCATGTCTTCAACGATATTGGGGTTATATAATATAAAGTTTTAATTAATTAGTACACGTACTTTCTAAAAGCACCTTTTATGAGATAGCTATTTTCTAACAACATTATTCTCTTATTTTGGCAGCTCACTAAATATGGTGGCGTTTTCGAAGATATTGAAAAAATTTGACAAGGTGTGGCTTCAAATTAAATACATTTCAGTGTGATTTTTGCATTCTGTCTCTTTAGGGACAATACTAGGATGAAGCTTCTATGGTAATAGCATCACTTTTTTAAAAATATCTATTTCTCTTTTTTCTTTTCTTTTCCTTTTCTTTTCAATTTTATTTTTGCTTGACAAAACATCTATAACTTTTGAAAAATTAAAGTTTTATAAAACAATTATCACCCATGCTAAGTTAGCTAGTTCAATCAGTCTTCTAGATATTTAATGTCATGTTTTATCAGTTTATTATCTGCTTCAATTCTTCTAAATAAACATTAGCATTATGTATATGGCTAAACAATGTCATGTACTCTGACTTCACAAATAAAATAAATACATCTAAAATAATTTAACATTTATTATTTTAATTTGATTTGTAATATATTTATTCATTCATATCATACAATAATTTTGCTTATTATTATATTGACCAATAATGATGAGTATGTGTAAATATTACTTTTCAGTGATATATGTGCATATAAGATAGACTAAAGATATAATGATTAACTTACATGTTTGGAGTCATGTCATTAAAATTAACAAATTAATTTAATGCATAATAATTAATTAAAATATCAAAGTCACCATCATAATTGAAATTGATAGCATTTTAGCCTCTGCTCTCAGTATTGACCGTACCCATCTTTGTAGTGGATATACTCACGCACTATGATCGAGTGATACATAATGAATAAGAATATAATTATAAAGAATAATGGGACATAAACTATTTATTAACTCACATACATCCGAACAATTATGCATACAGAGTTCAATTTATATTTATGCTAATTAACTCTTTTTAAAGGTATATTTTCATGATATGATATGAATTATATAACCAATTTATTTTCCCATTCAGGTTTCTTGCCAACAGACCTCCACAAATTATTTGAAAGAAGTGAAGAGGTCCCATTTCGTTAGTTCTGATAAGGTATGTGTCCTTGTTTTTTTCCCTTACAATCACGTTAATTATGTTAGAACGAAGCAATATTGTAAAAATAAGGTTACTTATTCTGTTAATTTTTATATTTTTATCAAATTTTAAGTTAAGTCTTTATAATTTAAAAATTTATAATTGAATTTTTATACTAAATTAAAATTATTAATTAGGTCATTTCTTTTTTTTCTTGTTAGGAAAGAAGTCTTAAATATTTGTTTATGTGTTTGACTTATAATGAATTATAGAATATTTTAAAAGTAAATATTTGAGGATTATATATATTGTATTTTTTTTTAAAAAAAAAAAGATAACAACAAATAAAAATTTAACTACAAGATTTTATCTAATATAAGAATTTAATTATAAAAACTTTATTAAAAATATGGTAAAACAATGGATACTAATAGAATAATTAAATCCAAAAATAAACAAACATCCGATCAACTTTTTTATAGTATCATGTTTAATTTGTTTGGATCCTATGATAATATTCTTACTTATATATATACGAATTAGGAGAATGGGTTATATTATTGTGTAGCTTTAATTTGACTACTAATGGTGATTGTTTGTATTATTATAATAATCTTAGTTGAAATTAATTAAAGGTTGTTAGACTAATGGACGAAGTGGAATCCATATTCACAAAGCACTTTGCCAACAATGATAGAAAAAAAGCAATGAAGTTTCTAAGGCCCCAACAACAAAAAGCTTCTCACATGGTGACATTCCTTGTTGGTAATACACTGCCTCTCTCTCCTAATTAGTCCAAACCAACCCAAAAAAACTACTAATATATTTGTGGTTATTTAAAAAATAATAAAGTGAGTCCCATTATTATTTCCCAATAATGCTATTAAAATATTTTAAAATTTCGTTAAGATATGTAATAACTTTAGGAATTTTTATTGGTTCGTACATGATGTCTACTATTAAATTAAAGCTAAGAAAGTATCATACATATTGTTTGAAATTAAAATCTCAATGTTCTTTATAGATGTTAATTAATCTATTTTGTTTAAATTTTTTATTATAGTTAATATGTGAAATAATAAAAGTGTAAAATTAGTATATGATAAACTTTTTTAATTTCATATTCATTAGTCTTGGGTTAAAATTTTAGAAGTGAGAAAAAACACTAAAGATAAAAAGCAAAATGAGAAAAAACAAAAATATAAGAGAGAGACCAGATATACGAATTCAATTATATCCCAATCCTTTTTATAAATAAAAATATAGATGAAATAATCTTTACTTAAATTCGATTTTTATATAAGTTAGATCCACTTAATTTTAATAATCTGGTTTATTTATGCTTAATGACTCCAACATCATCCAATTTACTATTAATTCAAACTATAATGCAATATTTCATGTGTTAGCACTAAAGCCCAATAGAATTTTCGTCCATTGCAATTTAACCGGTGGCCACTAACTCACTAAGTGAATGTGGTGAGCCAACTCATTATATGCTTAATTATAGCTAGGTCAAATTTTAAATTCATTTTGAAATGTTGATATCCATCTTAATTGACAATAATGTCACTCCTTTGTTATATGTATTTTTTTTTAAATTATAGTTAATGCATATGATTTTTTGATAGTAATATTATTATTTATGTGTTTTCTCTTATTAATTTAAATTTTTAAAAAAATAGTATCGTGATATAGTATTAGAATTTTTATGATGTAAAAATTTAAAATTTAATTTTTGTTGATCCAAAAAAAATTCAATATAAGGTTAATAAAAAAAATATACAAAGATTCACATAAATCTAAAAAATACTCTTGCGTGAAAATGACATATTAAAAAAACAAAATAATAATAAGAGAGATTAATTTATAAAATCACATAATAATAATAATAAAAAATTCGGAAATAGCAATATCACTACCCTTTTGATAAATAATATGTGATCACTTTATTAACGGTTCTATATTTTATTGTAGGGTTATGCACAGGTTCTTTTGTATCATTGTTCTGTATATATGCAATATTGGCCCATTTATGTGGAATATTCTCTCCAAGTACAGAGACAACTTATATGGATAGTGTCTACCCTGTTTTCAGGTTATCATGCTTCTTATTTTGGCTTACGTCACACATGTTCTTTAATTTTGATATCTTAGTGCTCCACAAAGTGTGAACCAACTTGTTTAATATTGCATATCCTAATCCTTTCTATAAATTCCTTAAAATCTATTCATACATTTAATTTATGTTAATCTATTATATTTTATGATTATAAAAGCAATTAGTATTATAACTATTTATTTGAATATTATAAGATTATATAATTAAAATTTTGAAAACGGAAATTTACTGTTATGGAATATTAAAATGAGTGGTTAATAAAAATCATAATTATTAGGTGTTCAATTTAAAACATAAATAACATATTTTGTCACTCAAAGTAAACACAAATATTCAACATAAATGTGTTAGGATTCACATTTCTGTACCATGTTTTTTTTTTTTTTGGGTGTGTTCTGTACCATGTTTTTATTGTCACTGTGGTCTCATAAGTTTAGTTTAAGGGCTTTTTACAAGGCCCAAATCAGTTAGAAAAACTAATATATACGCATTCATGTTTGTATTCTGTCCAAAAAAAAAAAGGAAAAATATTATTCTCTGCATTTGGTACTATATTATATATTGATGTTAATTATATTTTTAGATAGATCATAGATATGGGTAAAAATGACAGTTTTCTCCTTTTTATTTTATAAAAAAGGGCAGGGAAAATCCTAACAATTTAGGTTAAGTCAAACATAGTTTTTCTAATAACTCAGCTTTGCAATTATAAGGAACCATAATGTGATGATAACTTTCACTAATAGTTACAATAATTTTTTTGTGCAGTGTGTTTGCCTTGTTTAGTCTACACTTGTTTATGTATGGATGCAACTTGTACATGTGGAAGGGAACAAGAATCAACCATAATTTCATATTTGAATTCTCACAAAGCACAGCATTAAAGCATAGAGATGCATTTCTAATGTGCACCATTTTTATGACAACTGTGGTTGGAGCAATGGTCATACATCTTGTTCTAAGGGCTGCTGCATTTTCTCCTAACCAAGTTGATGCAATTCCTGGAATCCTTCTTCTGGTTAGTCTACAACTACCACATGCTTGTTTTTCAACTACATTTTTATTGCCACCCTTTCTAGAATTCATTAACAAACTTTTTACATTTTTTAGAATTTATTTTCAATTTTTTTATACTATTATTATTATTTATGAATATGCCACAGTTCAATATGGGGTAGTTTTTCTATTAATATTATATAACTAATATTTCTTTTTTTGCTAACACTTGACAGACAAATATTTTTATATTAAATTATAAATTTTAAATTTTAACAATATAAAAAAAAGTATTGACTAATATCGATAAAAAAAAATTGGCCCCTAACATTCTTTTTATTCATATTAATCAATACTTTGGACCAATACTTTTTTATTTTATTAGAGTCTAGAATTTAGAATTTAGTATAAAAATATTTTTATTGGTCAAGCTAAGTATTACTAAAAATAATAAATTTTGTTAGTGTTATAATATAATTTTTATTTTATTTTTCACAATTAACATAGAGACATGTTATTTTTAACATCTCGTGATCTCCGCATCATCACTAAAAAATTAAAAAAATTAATATATAATGTTTTGTGAGAAAAACGTGGCACATTGATTAATAATTTAAAAAATATGACAACTTGGTTCGTAATTTCTAAAACAATAATGAATGAAAATTGGAGATTTTATCCCCTTATATTATTTTTTATTAATTAATTTGTTAGTGTTTTAATTTTTTTGGACTACATTTGTGTTTATTTTCAAATTCATATACACACTTGGCTTTAGAAAAGTGATATCTAATATAGCACAAGAATAGTATTAAAGTTAATTCTAACAAAATCTTATTTTGCAGTCTTTCATAGCTTTGCTCATTTGTCCATTCGACTTCTTTTATCGCCCAACTCGATTTTGCTTCCTCCGTGTTCTTCGTAACATTGCCTGCTCTCCATTTTATAAGGTAAGCTGCTTCACTTAATCAGTTACAATATTTTAATAATAATTCATTAAAAAACGTTGTTCTCACAATTAGTTTAGATAAGAATAAATCAGAATGGTATTTAAAAGATTGCCTTAGTTGTTGATAAAATAAATTTCAAAAGATATTAACTAACAAATAAGTTATTGAAAGATTTATAAATATAACAAAAAGAACTAGATATTAAATATATATTCTAAAAAATAATTTTAGAGATTACATTTTGATAAAAATAAAATCCTTTCATCCTTAAATTTGCTGAATTTTTTACGAGAGAATCTTTTTAAAAAAAAATGTATTGTCAATTACTATATTTTTTTAAAAATAAAAAAAATTTAGAGATTAAATTTTATTTTAATTTTTTTTATTTAATTGATAAGCTATTTATTAAATATAAAATTTTTTTGTTGCTTACAAAAAATATAATATTTATTTATTTTTTTATCATATTTTTAAATTATTCAAGAACGGTCTCATTAATAACATTTTTTAAGAATTTTTTTGTTAGCAGCTGAATTTTTCGTATACAAAATTAATATTAACTCGTTTAAATAATTAACATTAACAACTATTAAAAAGGAAAGAGAAATGTGTGTTTTTTTTTTAAATAACGTACCACTCTTTTTATTACCGTGACACCTCATTTTTTTCACGTGCTATTTGAGAGACATCTAAGTAATCTAAGGAAGAAGGGTCTTCCATATAGAAAACGCTAATCTAAAATGCGTATTTAATTAGATGGAAAACGCTTAAGCGTGTAGACGTGTAGTGCTTCCATATACGAAACGTGAATTTTATTTTTCTTTTCTTTTTTTTAAATTGGATTGAGTAATCTTTGTTTGATTTGCAATGTTTTCTACAGGTTCTGCTGGTAGACTTTTTTATGGCCGACCAACTAACTAGTCAGGTAATAATATTTTATACTATATATTATTGCAGCCTAGAACGAATTTGATTATAACTTGTCCTTAAATTTGTTATCCTAATCAATCTAAACTTGTAATTATGCAATATAATTAAATTATAAACATTGAAATTATTGTCTTATAATTGGTTACAGATTCCGTTGCTAAGGCATTTGGAAACAACAAGTTGCCACATTTTTGCTAGAACTTTCAGAACACACCATCCTGAGTCATGCCATTCTGGAAGATTATACGTTGAATTAACTTATATCATCTCTTTTATGCCATATTATTGGCGCGCATTGCAGGTAATTAGTAATATGGTTAGATTATGCACTAAAATAGTATATCACACTTAGAATACCTGGCCTTTGTTAAAAAAGTTTTTACATGACGCATGTGTATTAGATTGTATTTAGTTTTAAGAATAAAACAAAACAGAATACTAAAAATATGACACAAAAAATATAGATATAAAAATTAATGTTTTGTATTTATTTTATAATAAACTAAATATAAGATAAAATAAATTATAAAAAAATTAATTTATCATTGTTTTATTCCTTGCACAAATTTTAAGGAAAAAGATATAATAATAAACTATATAATTATAAAAATTTATAGAAAAGAAAGATACAAAATATAATAATTGTCTAATTCAGTATTTTATAATACAATAATATTTGTGTTAATGTCTTATCTGTCACATATGATTTTATGTATTTTTGCCTTTATTTCAATGTGTCGTACTTGTAAACAAAAAGAACTTTTATTTTTTTTTTCTTTTTAATTTGTTCAATTAAGGAAAAACAAAAATGTCTTTTACCAAAAAGCTAAAAATAAAAACCAGAACTATTTATTTTATTTTATTGCTATTCTGTTTTTGTGCATACTCCATCATCCATGTATGTAAAATTTAAAAGGTAAAAATGATTTTTTAGTTTAGCGGTACAATAGAATGAATATAAATATATAATGCAAGGGAAGTGAGTGGTAGCTAGTATGTGTAACTTTGATACACCTTAAAGAGTACAAGTGTAATTTAATTATATATATTATTGCTACTATATTTGCAAATACTAATTGATGTTTGGTACTAAATTTGTGTAATCAATTAACACCACATTCTCTACTAGTGTACAAGGCGATGGTTTGATGATGGCGATGTAAACCATTTACTTAACATGGGGAAGTATGTTTCAGCAATGGTTGCAGCAGGGGCAAGAGTGACATATAGCAGGCAAGATAACCATTTATGGTTTGCTATGGTCTTAGTCACTTCTGTGGTGGCCACACTTTATCAACTCTATTGGGATTTTGTCAAGGATTGGGGCCTTCTTAATCCTAACTCTAAGAATCCATGGCTCAGAGATGATCTCATTCTCAAGAATAAAACCATATACTACATCTCTATGGTAACTTCTCTACCAATTATCTAAGTATTAACATCAATAAAAAGCATATGCACTATCCGTTTCTATTTTGTCTTTCAAACAAAAAAATAAGTACAAAGCAAACTTTTCAAAATCGTATTGGTGATCGACTCAATAAAACTAAAAATAAAAAATTTAAAATTTAATTTAGGTTTAATTGGTAGCCGATATCTTTAATTAACTTGACTAGTTTTCAGTTTTCGATCAGGCTTTTAAAATAATGGTACAATATATAAATTTTTTTGCACAAAAAAAAAAAATTCTTATATTTTCTATACTTATTAAAAGTGGAGATAAAATATGTATTTGTTGCTTTGTTTTTGTAATTTTGTTTAGAGATAATAACTTAAACAAAGCCTATATCTATATAGAGTTTTGGATATGAAATGTCATTTTGATTATTCAAATATTAGTCTGCGGTTGGTTTGTATTTTTATTTTTTGTTTTTAAAATTTTGAAAAAAAAAACAAAAAATAAAAACAGAAACAAAATTTTATTTTTTTACTATTTTCTCTTTTTTATTTATAACATTCTAAAAATAAAATTATTAAAAGTAAAAGCGTAGATCAAATCACTCTTTGTTTGATAAATCAGTATTCGCTTTGAGTGATTTTTTGAGGAGAACTAATGTTGATACAATGTAATCATTTCAATACTTGATGATGGAGTTTCGTCACTAAAATTGTAATATGTTTTAATTTTGTAATTAATAAGAAGTGATTATTGGATTTGGATTTCAGGCATTGAATGTTGTCCTAAGAGTGGCTTGGGTGGAAACCATCATGCATCTGAGATTGGGGCCTATTCAAACAAGGCTACTAGAATTTTTGTTGGCTTCATTGGAAGTTATCCGAAGAGGACATTGGAATTTCTACAGGTGCAATATTCTCACGCTTTTTAGAATTTCTACTACACTTTTTCCTTTTACTTTTTATTATTTTTTACAATTAATAAGAATTTCTTTTTCAATCCGTTGATTTCATTTAATTAGGGCTATAAGATGCCCAGCTCCGATGCCACAACTAACTAAAGTGATATAACATGAAAGTATTTGTGAATAACAAAGAGAAAGCTTATGGCTACAGATACTATGACTAGAATGCAAACAAATTAACATATGTTCTCCCTTTTACAAAATATTTTTTAAACTAAGCATGGGTTCTTAAAATCTAATAACCTTATTGCTTCCTATCAAACGAATATTCAAGGGTAACCTCTAAACTAGAACAAAATTAATAATCTATTGATAAATTTTTTACTATTTTCTTAACCAAAAAAAAAAAAAAAAAAAAAAACCAACATCATTTAGCTAACAAAAATTAACCTAACAAATAAGTCCAATAAAAAAATTACAATTTCATTTTTTTTTTTTACTTCTTCTCATTCTTTCTAATACCATAATTCCATCCACCCACTACTAGTTACTAGTCACCAGCCACTATGTTGGCCGCCACTAGCCACCATCGTCGACCACCGCCTTCAGTCACCTGTCATCAAACATCCTAAATTTTAAATTATAAGTCTTAAATTTTAAATTTTAAATTGTATATTTTAAGAACTAAATTATAAATTCTAAACTCTAAATTTTAAATTTTAATCTCTAAATTTTAAGTCTTAATCTTAAATTATAAATCTTAGATTCTAAATTTTATCCCTAAATTAATTTTATTTTGTTTTATTTTCAATTTTTTTATTTAAGTTTTAAATATTTTTATTATTTTTAATTTTGGATGTTTCTTTTTAATGATTAATTATTGATTATTTTATTGATTGAAAGTGTTAACTCCCATATCTTCTCTTTCCTTAAATATTGTTCTCCTTTGAGAGGACATGAACACTTTTTTTTTTCAGGAACTAATAAATTGTTGTATCATAATTTTTAAACTAAATTAGCAGTTTAGCCATTTATATATACTCAATAAAGTTAAGGCTTTTAATGTTATTTTATTCATCTTGACCGTATTTATTTACTAAGTAGTGAAATGGTGAACAAAATCATATCAAAATTACTTATGTGGAACAGGTTGGAAAATGAGCATCTAAACAATGTTGGGCATTTTCGGGCAGTAAAAGCAGTTCCGCTACCATTTCGCGAAATAGATTCAGATAGTTAAAGTGATGATTTTCTCATGATGACATGTATTTATGTATGGAAGACATTGTTGCTGAGGTGGCAAAAATGAGTAAGCATAGGCTCAAAAGTCAAAAGAAATTAATAAAATAATATTTTGAAGGTGTGAGTTCCCTCACTCACCATTCATCTTATTATAACAGCTAAATTATTCCAGTAAATTGTTATAATTTTATTAAATTTATAATTAAATTTTTATAATTTTAAACTTTTAATTAAGTTCATATTATTTTAAATTTTGTACCTAAATTATTAATGTAATAAAAATGTTAAATTTCACCGAATATTCTAAAAATAAAAAGATATTCAAATTTAGAAATTTAATCCTTAAATATGAGTAACTTTAATTAAAAAAAATATTCTATTAATTCTAATAATTTTTGTTATGATAAAAATTTAATTACAAAATTTTAAACAATATATAAATCCAATTAGATGCTTTAAAAATTAAAGGAACTTAATTATAAATGTTATGAAACTGTAACGACTTACAGACAAATTTAACATGTTATAACAAGTGAAGTATGAATAGAAACCTATATTATGACTAAAAAAAAAGGTGCGTCATAAATGACTGTTTGTCTTGTAAATTGCATATCTCAACTTGCATTCAAGTTCATGTCAATCTTGATTGAAAAAGAAAAATATCCGAACTATTTATTTTCTTCTTTTTTCATCTAGTTTTATGAATTGGTTTTGAGAATCAATTAGAAGGTTGTTAATCTTAGTGGTAGTTTAACAGTTTGATGATATGACAATAACAACTTTTCAAGAAACTATCTAAAAAAAAAATAGCACAAAAAAATAAGAAAAAAATAGTGTTGGTTAACTCTAAAGAACTGGTTGATGAATGTTTGGACCGATAGCTCCTATTGTCCTTTTGTTCTTCCTCAAAACGCATAGCAACTTCTCTTCTTTTTGAGGATTTAGTTCCCTTGCTATGATCACCGGGAATTTGTGGGCTTCATCAAGGTATGAATACTTTAGGTGGGGTGGCAATGGCTTCAATTCTAACTTTTGCTCTTGCCTTATCACTTGAACTTCTTCACTTGGATCTTTACTTTCTTCTTCAATCATATGTTTCTCTTCTAGCTTTGCATAATGCACTTCGGTCACAATGTTATCAATTAGATCACACTGGAATATGGAATAGTTCTCCGGTGGGTGCCTCATTGCCTCTTCTAGGCTAAAACTTATAACTTTTTCATCTATCTCAAATGAGTAGTGTTAGAATATAATTAGGATCAATTAGGATCAATTAGTATTATTTAGTATATTCAATTAGGATCAATTAGGATCAATTAGTATTCTAACAAGTAGGTTCCCGAATGGGCATCAAACTTGAATCTAGAGGTTCTCAAAAACGGTCTCCCAAGTAGGATAGATGATGCCCTGTCGGATTCACTTGGTGGCATCTCAATGATATGGAAATCAATTGAAAATATCAAACCCTTGATGTTGACCAACACATCTTCCGCAATACCCGTCACGGTTATTATGCTCTTGTCCGCCAAGACAAACCTAGCCGCCGACCACTTCAACGGTGGGAGCTTCAATAGATGATAAACGGAAAGAGACATAATGCTAACGCATGCACTAAGGTCGCACATACAATCAATGAATTGGACTCCATCAATGACACAAGAGACTAAACAAGGACCTGGATCAACACACTTTTTCGAAATGGTCCTACCAAAGCCTAAATGGTCCTACCAAAGCCGAAATAGAATTCTCCAATGGAATGGTTTCCAACTCATGAATTCTATCTTTTTTCATACACAAGTCCTTAAGAAATTTCGCATATTTAGGCACTTGATGTATGGCATCAAAGAGGGGGATAGTTACCTACACTTTCTTGAACATCTCTACCATTTTGGGTCAAGTTCTACACGCTTTCTAGCTTTTCTTGTCAATGTAAAAAATGTTATTGGTTGAGCCACTTCCTCTAGAACTTGCTCCTTTCTAGGGACTTCACTCTTTGGTTGAGGGGTTTCATTTTCAACTATCACATGTGATTCCTCCTCCTCTTCAATTTCTTCTATCTTAACTCCATCTTCCTCTTGAGCAACTATCATTGGGCTAGGTGCCCTTGAGTCCCTTTCTTTCAATTGGGTTCTGGACCTCAAGGTTACGGCATTAATGCCACCCTTGGGGTTGGGTAGAGGTTGAGAAGGTATGGTACTAGAGGTTGAGGCTTGAGGAGTAGGGGTAGAAGGTGGCTCCATGCGAGTAATGAGAGCTTGGAGGGTGGAAGTAAGACCATTAAGACTTGAGTTGAGTGTGTTTTAGAGTTCTTTTTGCCCTTGAAGTATGGATCAGAGTGTGTCATCTTGATTTGGAGAAGTGAAAGGATAAGTGATTTGTGGTGCTTGTGGTTGGTTGGGTGAAAGTGGTTGTCTATGAGCTGGTATGTAGGTTTGATAGTTTCTTCCTTGGTTTAGTTGTTGGTTTAGAGGATTTTGTGAGTACTGGTTTTGTGGAGTGTTGTTGTTCTATCTTTGGTTGCCTCCATTGTCCCCACCTCCTTGTTGATAATTGTCCCGCCAACTTTGGTTGGAACCATCCCTCCAACCTTGATGGGAGTTGTTACTCCCTTGGCTATAGTTACCTCCTTGTTGGGGGTACCCTTGGTTATAATTGCTCCCTTGTGAATGGTATCCTTGATTGGCACGTTCATAGTAGGAGCGATCATAAAAGTTGTGGGTAGCCGCTAGAGTATTATCTTCTTGGAGACTTGGACACTCATCCGTGTAGTGGGAGTAGCATGAGCAAATGCCACACACTTTTTGGGGACCAATTGTTGACATTGTTGATTTTGAGGAGGTGGTGGTTGTTGTTGAGATGGAGGTTGTTGTTGATTCACTTGGAGTTGCTTTAGAAGACTTGTCATCTCACACAAGGTCTTAGTAAGGGTAGCAGTCTCACCACTAGAAGAAACTTCATTCACGGCCTTTGGGCGGTTGATTCTTTGTCTAGCATGTTGAGTGGATTCGGCCAAGTCGGTAATGAGTTGCCATGTCTCCTCCGCCGTTCTATACTTTAACAAAGAACCGTTGCTTGAGGCATCCAATAAATTCTTATCTTGCTCCCTCATGCCTTGGCACACATAGCTAAGCAATACTTGAGTGTCAACCATGTGGTTGGGACATGAGTCAAGAAGTTTACGAAATCGCTCCCAATACTCATGTAAAGTTTCCATCTCGCCTTGTACAATACATGAGATCTCTTTCCTTAGCTTGTCTGTCATTTCTATGGGCATGAATTTATCAAGGAATTCTCTTCTAAGCAAGTCCCAATCGGACACAACATCACTAGGTAAGGTATAAAACCACTCTTTGGCTCTTCCCTCAAGAGAGAAGGGAAAGGCAAACAACCATATAGCCACTTCATTGGATCCTTCCCGCCTAGTAGTCGAGCATACACCATGAAAGTCCTTGAGGAGTCTAATTGGATCTTGTGCGGGAAGTCCATGGAAATTTGGTAAAAGATTGATGAGAGCGGTCTTGAGTTCAAAGTTTGCATTCAAGTTGGGATGAAGTACATGGAGAGGTTGAAGAACAGAATCCGGTGCACCCGCTTCCTTGAGAGTAACTCTCCTTGGAGCGGTCATATCGTCAATACCTAGATCAAAAGAAGAACTATTAGTAGTATCAACGGAAGAGTAATTAGTGCCTTCGTTGGATGACGGTGATATGGTTGGTGATTTGGTAAAATCCTTTTCACCTTCCTCAAAGGCTAACTGCCTTTGAGCTTGCCTAATGTGAAGCAAAGTTCTTTCAATTTCCGAATCAAATGGTACTAAGCTCAGATTTGGTAGTGAACGCGTCATACAATGAAGGAGATAAGAAGCTCATGACATCAATTGGTATCTAAACAAAGACTAATCCTAACTAAGAATCAAACAAAGAAATAATCAATAGGGAAATGCAAGTATCCACATATTAACATATTCACACTAACCAATAGAATGGCACACATAAGCAACTCCCCGGCAACGGCGCCATTTTGATGAACCGAAATATGCGTAAGCCGGTTAGAAATTAACAATGAATCCAATCGTGAGTATAGTCCAACCACCACGCAAATATCGCATCAAACAATTCTAAAATCTATGACCGAGAGTATTGATCCCGGGTCGTTCTCCCTAGGAATTGCTTTAGAATGCACATCATTGATTAGGAAATCTTTTGTGGTTTTGAGAGTTGGTACAAAAATTTAAGCTAACAAAAGCAAACAACAATTAATTGAGATAAAGGCCTTTAGTATTGGAAGTTCCATCATTATAGTTTCCTTCAATTATGATAAGAATTGATTGTTGCTTCACTTAGTTAACCCCCTAACAATGGAGGAAAGTCAAATAAGAGTAACTAACTTGAGTCACAAGTCCTAGTCTCACCCTAGGGAAGTCTAGCTTTAGTGCACTCCAAGTCAATTAGCAATCCTCAATTCATAATCTACAATTGATATCCACTATTCAAGTGTCTCTAATAACTCAACCCCTAAGCCAAGTAAGGGAAATCTACTCCATAGCTAGGGTTGTCATTATCACAAACAATTGGTAGGCAATCAAAGAAGACATGATGTAATTGAGAGAAAAAGATTGAATTAAAGCTATCTAATCCAAACAATCATCAACAATCAAGCAATTGAATGAAATTCCACAGTTTATTAATCCAAATTCAAGGCAACAAAGTCAAAGAAATCTAGATCTAAGAGATTGAATTAAAAGAGTATCAATTAAGAGTTGATGAAGAGTGGATCGACAACTTGTATTAAAGCAAAAGTGAATTAGCAATGGATCTCACCAAGGAATCAAAGGAGAATTGTGATGGTGTTTTTGTGGAAAAACGAATTCCAAACACACAAATCTAACCGGCAAGTGTACCGGGTCGCATCAAGTAGTAATAACTCACAAGAGTGAGGTCGATCCCACAAGGATTGATGGATCAAGCAACTTTAGTGGGTGATTAGTTTAGTCAAGCTAACATTGAGTGATTGGGTGAAACTGATCAACAGAATGTAAAATTGAAATGAATTTAAATTGCAGAAAGTAAATGGAACTGAAACTTAAAGAGTAAGCAATGTAAATTGCAGAAACTTAAATGACAAGAAATGTAAATTGCATCAAATATAAAGGAGAGTGGGAGCAGGGAAATTAAATGAAAGCAGTAGATCAAAGCTTAGAACAATTGCAAGGAAATTAAAATTGCATGAAAAGTAAATTCAGATCATAGTGGCTCAAATGTAAAGTGCAGAGGAACACACGTGCAGGAAAGTAAATTGGGAGCAATATGAGCAGAAAGTAAAAATTGCAGAGAAGGAAATTGTAGCAGAAAAGGAAATCAGCAAGAAGACTTAAATCAATTTTGAAATCTCAAAGAGCACTCAACAATTTCAATGAAACAGTAAAAAAAATAGCAAAGCAAAATTGCTTGAGAAAGCTAAACAGAGATGAAACTCAGCTTAATTACAAAATGAAATTGAAGATCTCAGGAAATCAAAGAGACTAGAAAATAAGTCTAGATCTCAATTCCTTCCTTGATCCAACAGCAAACAGATTGAATAATAAAGACAAATGGAAGCAGTAAATGAAAGCTTTGATTCAAATCACAATTTCTTGAATTATGCAGAAAAATAACAAGAGAAGTTGCAGATGGAGAATGAAAACAGAATTCCTTCCAATCTCAATCCAAAATTTCAAAACAGAAAAGAAAACTAAGAGAGAAATCAAAATGAAAACTAAAGAGTGTAAAACTCCCTATTGGAGCTAGCCTTCTCAATGGTGCTCCCCCCTAAAGAAATGAAGCAGATGCCTTTTTATAGGCTTTTCACAAGATGAAAATGAAAATGAAAAATGAAATTCTTAATAAATTACAATTAAAAATAAATTCCTAAGCTAACTTGTTCTTGTGCCTTGAAGTGATATCCATGGACTTTTAAATTTTGGTGCAGGATTGAATTAATTTGATTTTTGGACCATGGGTCACACTCCCAGGGCAAAGCTCTCCCCAAGAGCTTCAAAGCTCTCCGTAAGAGCTCTATTAGAAGCACCCCTTTGTTTTGGAGAGAAACTCTAAGTTCGAACCATGATGGAAGCATTTTGTGAGCCCTTTTTCTTATATTTTCATGAGGAGACCCATGATAAAGCTCTCAAGGAGAGCTTTGGAGCTCTCAAGGAGAGCGCTACTTCCTTGCTTCCCTTGGTTTCCCTCTTCGAATCCTGGTGAAGCCACTTTGATTTATTTTTGCTTATTTTTGGTCCTTAAAGATGCCTTTTACTCGTGCCTCAGTTTCATGCCAAATACGGATTACCATATATCGTTGGAAAGCTCTGAATGTCAGCTTTTCAACGCAACTAGAAGCACATCAATCGGACTTCTGTAGCTCAAGTTATGGCCCTTTGAAGGAGGCATGGTCATGCTGTAAACGCCCAGATTTTAACTTAGCGAAAATTCTTGCCTCCCTCCCCCTTGGTCTTGGGTTCAAGCCTTGGTGAGTGCATTGTTGAGCTCTTTTTCCCTTGATTTTTCCTTGAAGCAGCCCGAAAAAGCTCATGGGCAAAGCTCTTGGCAAGAGCTTTGCATGTGAGCTTGCCTTGCTTCCTTCTTCCATGTGCTTTTGATAAAGCTCTTGGCAAGAGCTTTTAAGCTCTTGGCAAGAGCTTGGCTTTTGATTATTTGAAGTAAAGCTCTCCACAAGAGCTCTAAGCTCTTGGCAAGAGCTTTGTGCTCTTGCTCCTTGTTTTGAGCCACGCTTTTCTTCCTTTGGACCACGCTTCTCTTCCTTGATTTGGTCATGGGCCATGCTTTTAAAAGCGTGGCCTAAGGCTCCAAAGTGTGCTCCAACTTCAAAGTGTGCCCCAAAGCTCTTTTTTTTTCTCCTTTTTAGCTTATTTTGTGCTTCTTTGCTTTTTTTTCTTCTTATTTCCTACAAGATTTATAAAATTAAAAGATCAAGGAAATATACCAATTAAGTACAAAAGCATTCATTATTCAAGCACAAATCATCAATTTCTTGTATGAATAAATATAGAAAGACATGACATGGTGACATGTCATCAAATTGCAATGGAGGAAGTGAAATCCTAAAGAGAAGTTGGAGTTTCTCTCTCTAAAATCAAAATGTAACTAACTCCCTAAAATATTTAGAATTATGATTAATTGTCCTAACACTCCTAATTCTTGGTCTTCTTAAGCTTTTCCTCTAAAATTCTGCTCCAAAACAGGGCCTGGGACTCCCTGAAATCGCTGGTCACGTATTTTGATTAAAAAATCACGTGCGCACATCGGCGCATACGCGCACTATACGCGTACGCGCACATGGGGTCCTCTGCGATCTGCGCGTAGGCGCATAGTGCGCGCGTTCAATGACTTGTGGCCCAGCCACATAAGTGCGCCGGCTTCTCGTCTCGGCTCCACTCAGCCGGCTCTGGGTGTACACATCCACGCGTACGCGCACGGTGCGCGTGCGCGCACATGCCTAAGTTCCAAGATTTGCTTTATTCCATGGTCCTTCCATTCATGCATGCTTCCTTCACTCCTCTTAGCCATTTTTGCCCTGTAACTTCTGAAACCACTTAACAAACAGATCAAGGCATCGAATGGTAATAGAGGAGGATTACAATATATCAATTTTGATGCAAAAGAAGCATATTTTCATCTATGAGACAAAGTTGGGAGAGGAACACAAAATCATACAGTTTTATATGAATAAGTGTGGAAGATCATTGATAAAACCCTTAAATTCTATACATGATAAACCCTAAAAACGGGGTTTATCAAGCGTCACGTGGCTCAGTTGCGAGAAAACGCTGGGGGCAATTTCTGGGCTGCTTTTGACCCAGTTTCGGGCCCAAAAATGAGGATAAGAGGCTGCAGAGTGAAGCTGGAAGATGGAATCATTCACAATTCATTCAATCACACTTTAGGTTTTAGATGTAGGTTTCTAGAGAGAGAGGCTCTCTCATCTCTCTAGGTTTTAGGGTTTTTAGTCTTTTTTCTTCTTAGATTCAGATTTTCACCTTTCTTTAATTTAGTTTTCCTTTACTCTTGTTTGTTCTAGCATCTTACTTCTTTTAGTTTATTTGTTATTGCTTCCGTTTGTTTACTTCATTGTTGATGCACTCTTGCTCCCTTTGATTTAGATTAATGCAATTTATATTTTTATTTTATTGTTCTTTCTTTAATTATTGGTTATTGTTGTCTTGGAATTGGGTATCTTAGATTTTATTATCTCTTATTAATTCTCTATGCTTTTATTTTGTGCCTTCCATGTGTTTAATAAAATGCTTGGGTGGATTTTAAATTAGATTTTTATATTCTTGACTTGGATTGAATAATTAGAGACTCTTGAATTGTCAAAGTCTCTTGTTGAATGGTAATTGAAGATTTCCGGTTAGCTTGAACTTCACTAAATCTAGTCTCTCACTATGAGTTGACTAGGACTTGTGAACTCAAGTTGATTGTATGCACTTGACCTTCCTCCATTGGTTAGAGGTTAAGTAAGTGAAGGCAATTCACATTTACCATCACAATTGACGATGATAATGAGGATAGGACTTCTAATTCTCAATCCTTGCTAAGAGCTTTCTTAGTTATTAGTTTATTTTTCTCGCAATCTATATTTTCTTGTTCCTTATTTCAAAAATTCCGAAAATATACTTTTCCATAACCAGTAATAAACTACACTTCCCTACAATTCCTTGAGAGACGACCCGAGGTTTGAATACTTTGGTTAATTTTATTGGGTTTGTATTTGTGACAAACAATCTAAACGTTGATTGAGGTTTAATTGACGGTTTAGAACTATGCTTGCAATGCGATATTTTTGTGAAAATCTTTACCGACATTTTTCCTCCGTCACTACCATTCCTCTTAGAGCTTAATGATGGTTGCCCCACACCAAACTTAGAATTGGTGTCTGGGGGCTCTGTTAGGCTCTGTACAGCGAGGAGTGGTTGAAGCACTTCATGTTTATGAATGGTGCTTCCTTTAGTTGAGGTTGAATGAGGTTTATGAACCTTGAACACAAGATAGTCCTCATCTAATTACAGGACTAGTTCTCCTCTGTCTACAATAATTACAGCCTTGGCTGTGGCTAGGAAGGGTCTTTCAAGGATGATGGATTCATCCTCTTCCTCCCCAGTATCCAGGATTATGAAATCAGCAAGGATGTAAAGGTCTTCAACCTTCACCAAGACATCCTCTACCAGTCCATAAGCATTTTTCGTGGACTTGTCTGCCATCTCTAGTGAGATTATTGCAGCTTGTACCTCAAAGATTCCCAGCCTCTCCATTACAGAGAGAGGCATGAGGTTTATGCTTGACCCTAGGTCACACAGAGCCTTATCAAAGGTCATGATACCTATGGTGCAAGGAATTAAGAAGTGCCCAGGATCCGGTTTCTTCTGAGGTAACTTTTGCTGGACCAAGACATTGAGTTTCTTGGTAAGCACTGGAGGTTCTTCATCTAATGGCTCTGTGCCAAATAGCTTGGCATTCAGCTTCATCAGAATTCCTAGGTACCGAACAACTTACTCTTCCCTAGTTTTCTCTTCCTCATCAGAGGAGGAGTACTCTTTAGATTATATGATATTCAACCAAGCATTCAATGGAACTTCAATGGGTTCCTTATGAACCTTGGGTTCTATCAGTTCTTCAATAGGGGAGTTCTCAGTGGGCTTAGGGTTGCCAACTATCCCTATTGTGGAATTCAATGCCAGGACTTGTGTTTCTTTGAGCGTTGAATGCCCATCATGCATCCCTGTACTGGCGTTCAATGCTTGCTTTGGTACTGCTTTGGGTGTTGAACACCCAGTAAGGACCTCCTTACTGGCGCTCAACGCCAGTGATGGCGCTTCCTTGGGCATTGAACGCCCAGTAAGGACCTCCTTACTGGCGTTCAACACCACTAATGCCTCCTTAGATTCGGCCTTCACTTCTGTAGTGATGGTATTGCACTCTTCTCTTGGGTTTACTTTAGTGTTACTAGGAAGAGTATTTGAAGGGATTTCAGGGATTCTCTTGCTCAGTTGACCAACTTGTACCTCCAGATTTTTGATGGAGGACCTAGTTTCTGTTATAAAATAGTGATTGGTCTTAGAGAGTTTAGAGACTATGGTTGCTAAGTTAGAAAGGCTCTGCCTAGGAGTCTCCATCTGCTGTTGAGAAGATGGGAATGGTGGTCTGTTATTGGTTCTTCCACCTTGATTATTATTGAAGCCTTGTTGATGCTTCTATTGATCCTTCCATGAAAGGTTAGGATAATTCCTCCATGAAGGGTTGTAGGTGTTTTCATAGGGTTCTCCCATGTAATTCACCTCCTCTATTAAAGGTTGATTTAGATCATAGGCATCTCCATCATAGGAGGTATCTTGGGTTTTGCCAGTTGCAGCTTGTGATCCAGTCAAGTACTGAGAGATCATATTAACCTGTTGGGTCAAGATCTTATTCTGAGCTAATATGGCATTCAGAGTGTCAACTTCCAGGACCCCTTTCTTCTGAGCTACCCCATTGTTCACAGGGTTTCTCTCAGAAGTATACATAAATTGGTTGTTTGCAAACATTTCAATGAGTTTTTGCGCCTCTTCAGGCGTTTTTTTCAAGTGGAGTGATCCAGCAGCAGAATGATCCAAGGACATCTTGGATATCTCAGATAGACTATCATAGAAGATTCCTAGGATAGACCATTCTGAGAGCATGTCAGGAGGACAACTCCTGATCAGTTGCTTGTATCTTTCCCAAGCTTCATAGAGGGATTCACCCTCTTTTTGTCTGAAGGTTTGAACTTCCATCATGAGCTTGCTCATCTTTTTGGGTGGAAAGAACTTGGCCAAGAAGGCATTGAACAAATTTTTCTAAGAGTCCAGGCTTTCCTTAGGTTGAGAATCTAACCATATCTTAGCTCTGTCTCTGACAGCAAAAGGAAAAAGCATAAGTCTGTTGACCTCATGATCCACTCTATTAGTCTTAACAATATCACAAATTTGCAAGAATTCAAATAGGAACTTATGTGGATCTTCCAGTGGAAGTCCATGAAACTTGCAATTCTGTTGCCTTAGAGAAACTAACTGAGGCTTTAGCTCAAAGTTATTAGCTCTAATGGCAGGTATAGAGATGCTTCTGCTATAGAGGTTAGAAGTTGGTGCAATGAAGTCACCAAGAATCATCCTTGCATCTCCTCCATTATTCTGTTCGGCTGCCATGTATGTATTCTCTGTTTCTTGTTCGAAAGGTTTTGTGAGATTTTCTCTGAAGTGTTGTGCTTTAACTTGTTGTAAATGCCTCCTTAGGGTCCTCTCAGGTTCAGGATCAGGATCAAAGAGAGGTTCTTTATCTCTGTTCCTACTCATAAACAAGAAAAAGAAAATAAGAAAGAAGAAGAATGTGAGCTCTATGTTAAAGAATAGAGGACTCCCTATGAGTTGTGAAAAAGAAAGAAGAATGAAGATAGAGGAAGGAGATGAAGAATTCGTATAAAAGGGAAGAAGAATTTGAAAGTTAAAATAATTTCTATTTTTATTTTATTTATTAATTTAAAAAGATTTGAAAACTTGAATGTGATTTTCGAAAAAGAGGAGAGAGAAAGAGAAGAGAAGTTTTCCAAAATAGAAAAGAAAAGAATTAGTTAGGAAGTCTTGAAAAAGAAGAAAGAGAAAACAAGTAACTAACTAAGAAAGATTTGAATGTAAGATAAGATAGAAGATTAGAAAAAGATTTGAATTTAAAATTTAAAATTAGAAAAGATAAGATAAGAATTTAAAAAGATTTGAAAAAGATTTAATTTTGAATTTTGAAATTGAAACAAGATAAGATAAATATTTGAAAAAAAGATTTGATTTTTGAAAAAGATTTGATTTTAAAATTTGAAATAAGATAAGATAAGATTTTTTTGAAATTTAAAGAAAGATAAAAAGATAAGATAAAGATTTAAAAAAGATATGATTTTTGAAAAGATTTAAAATTAAGATAAGATAAGATAAGATAATCATTTGAAATTAAAATTTTGAAAATACTTTTGGAATTTTCGAAAATTTAGTTAAAGATAAAAAGATATTTTTGATTTTTTTTAATTAATGAAGAAAGAGAAAAACAATCAAAATTTTTGAAACTAGAACACACAAAAGACACTAGACTCAAACAAAAGAATTGACACTAAACTTAAGAATTGACACTAGACTCAAACAAAAGACACTATTTTTGAAAATTTTTTTGAAAAGAAAATAAGAAAGTTTGAAAATTTAACAAGAACAAGAACAAAGACTCAAACAAAAAGATAAAGATCAAAAAAGAAAAGCAAAGGTTTTTGAAATTTTTTTGATTTTTTCGAAAAAGAAAATAAAAGACTCTTAACAAAATTAAAAAAAAGTACCTAATTTAAGCAACAAGATAATCCAGTAGTTTGTCAAATCTGAACAATCTCCGGCAACGGCGCCAAAAACTTGGTGCACGAAACTGGCTCCGCAGAATTCGCACAGATAGACCGGCAAGTATACCGAGTCGTCCAAGTAATACCTGAGGTGAGTCAGAGTCGATCCCACGAGGATTGTTGGTTTGAGCAAGCAGTGGACACCGTGCAGATCTTAATTAGGCGGATAGAAATTATAGTTTGTCACGAAAAGCATATAAAAACAGATAAATAGAACGTTACTAGGTAGATAAGAATTTAATGGTGATAGAATGATTGAGGCTTCGAAGATGCTTTGTCCTTCCGAATTAACTTTTCTTACTGTCTTCTTCAATAACCTTTTGATTCTTTCGATGGCAGTTGTAAGTGATTAACTTATGTCCTCTCATCAAGTTAACCACTTCTACTGCAGCAATCCACCACGTTGAGATGACTCATGTCTTCTCATCAAGGCAAGTCTAGGTTTCTCACTGTAGCAGAAGATGAAGCTCTAGGCAGTCCATTTTCCTTCACGATTCTACTAAAGGTGCCACAGACAAGGCAGATCTTCTGGATCAGAAAGTGCTGTTTTTCTGACTCTAGCCTTAACGCCACAGAAACTTCATGCACCCATAGTCAACAGGATTACATGTCATATATCTAAAGTTGCTTAGATGCTCTATTGGAATCCGCAATGCAATCTCTAGCTATAGTTCAACGCTATCTGAGTCAGAAATCGCACGGAACCCATGTAGAACAAGGGTGATTGTCACAAGTCACCCTCAATTCATAAGATGAAGAACAATGTTGCATAAGAGAATAGAATCAGACATATTGAATGAAAACAGTATTATTATTGATCCATGGTGCACGAATTATGAATCACACTTTTCACCACTCGTACCACTAACCAGCAAGTGCACTGGGTCGTCCAAGTAATACCTTACGTGAGTAAGGGTCGAATCCCACGGAGATTGTTGGTTTGAAGCAATCTATGGTTATCTTGCAATTCTTAGTCAGGAAGTCAATTATATTTATCAGTTGAATTGCGACTGAACAAGAGAGCATGGGTTAAAAGTTACTTGTTATGCAGTAATGGAGAATATGTTGGAGTTTCGGAGATGCTTTGTCTTCTGAATCCCTGAATCCTACTCAGAATACCACAGACAAGGTTTAGACTTTCCGGATTCTCATGAATACCGCCATCAATCTAGCTTATACCACGGAGATTCTGATTAAGGAATCTAAGAGATATTCATTCAATCTGATGTAGAACGGAGGTGATTGTCAGACACACGTTCATGGATTGAGGAAGGTGATGAGTGTCACTGATCATCACCTTCTCCATAGTTAGGCGCGAATGGATATCTTAGATAGGAACACGCATGTTTGAATGGAAAACAGAAATACTTGCATTAATTAATCGATACACAGCAGAGCTCCTCACCCCCAACAATGGGGTTTAGAGACTCATGCCGTCAAAGAGTACAAAGTTTTGATCTAAAATGTCATGAGATACAAAATAAGTCTCTAAAAGTTGTTTAAATATTAAACTAGTAGCCTAGGTTTACAGAAAATGAGTAAGCTATGATAGATGGTGCAGAGATCCACTTCTGGGGCCCACTTGGTGTGTGCTGGGGCTGAGACTTAAGCAATTCACGTGCATAAGGCTGTTTTGGGAATTCAACGCCAGGTTTGGATCCATTTCTGGCGTTGAACTCCAACTTTTAATCCTTTTCTGGCGCTGGACGCCTGAATTGGGCAGAGAACTGGCGTTGAACGCCAGTTTATGTCGTCTATCCTTGAGCAAAGTATGGACTATTATATATTGATGGAAAGCCCTAGATGTCTACTTTCCAACGCAATTGGAAGCGCGCCATTTTGAGTTTTGTAGCTCCAGAAAATCCACTTTGAGTACAGGGAGGTCAGAATCCAACATCATCAGCAGTCCTTTTTCAGCCTGAATCAGATTTTTGCTCAGCTCCCTCAATTTCAGCCAGAAAAATACCTGAAATTACAGAAAAACACACAACTCATAGTAAAGTCTAGAAATATGAATTTTTCCTAAAAACTAATGGAAACAAACTAAAAACTCACTAAAATATACTAAAAACTATATGAAATTAACCCCAAAAAGCGTATAAAATATCCGCTCATCACAACACCAAACTTAAACTGTTGCTTGTCCTCAAGCAACTAGACAAATAAAATAGAAGATTAATAGGTTGAGAAGCAATAATATCTCAGAGTTTTGAGTGAAGCTCAGATTCTAATTAGATGAGCGGGACTAGTAGCTTTTTGCTTCCGAACAGTTTTGGCATCTCACTTTATCCATTGAAGCTCAGAGTGATTGGCATCTATAGGAACTTAGAATTCAGATAGTGTTATTGATTCTCCTATTTCAGTATGATGATTCTTGAACACAGCTATTTCATGAGTCTTGGCCGTGGCCCTAAGCACTTTGTTTTCCAGTATTACCACCGGATACATAAATGCCACAGACACATAATTAGGTGAACCTTTTAGATTGTGACTTCAGCTTTGCTAAAGTCCCCAGTTAGAGCTGTCCAGAGTTCTTAAGCACACTCTTCTTTTTGCTTTGGACCTTGACTTTAACCGCTCAGTCTCAAGTTTTCACTTGACACCTTCACGCCACAAGCACATGGTTAGGGACAGCTTGGTTTAGCCGCTTAGGCCAGGATTTTATTCCCTTAGGCCCTCCTATCCGCTGATGTTCAAAACCTTGGGATCCTTTTTATTACCCTTGCCTTTTAGTTTTAAGGGCTATTGGCTTTTTGCTCTTGCCTTTTGGTTTTAAGAGCTTTGGCTTTTTCTGCTTGCTTTCTCTCTCTCTCTTTTTTTTTCCTGCAAGCTTTGTTCTTTGCTGCTTTTTCTTGCTTCAAGAATCATTTTTATGATTTTTCAGATTATCAATAACATGTCTCATGTTCATCATTCTTTCAAGATCCAACATATTTAACAGTCTTAAACAACAAATTCAAAAGACATATGCACTATTCAAGCATTCATTCAGAAGACAGAAAGCATTGCCACCACATGTAACTAATTAGAATTTCTCTTATTAAAAACTCGAAATTTTATTGCCTCTTATTCAAAAGATCTACTATTTTATTCATGTTTGTTGATGATGAGAAAAATAGACTATAACTTAATTGGAGATAAAATCAAAATAGATACTCATTACTACTATATGACTCCTAAGGTAAAACTAAAATAAGAACAGTTATCACAGAGTTAAGGCTAAGATTAGAACTCAACAACCTTGAGGTTTGGAAGTGGATGTTCCTCTAGTCCGTGAGGCGCTTGGTCCTTCAAGAGATAACTCCTGACGCTTCAGTTCCTTGGTTAAGAACTTCCCTTGATTCCAAAGTGGTTTTGGAATACTCTCTTTCTTGCCTCTTGGAGTGGGTTGTTTTCCTTTAGGGGCCATGATCTTAGTGATCACGGATAAAGACACCAAACTTAGAGGTTTGCTTGTCCTCAAGCAAAAGAAAAGAAAGGAGATGGGTAGAAGGAGAGCTCCTCCCTACTATCCTGGCGTTTGAACGCCCAAACACTGCCTTTTTTGGGCATTCAACGCCCAAATGCTGTTCTCCTGGGCGTTCAACGCCCAGTTGTTGCCCTTTTCTGGCGTTGAACGCCAGATTGCTATCCTTACTGGCGTTCAGCGCCCACTGGCTACCCCTTTTGGGCGCTGAACGCCCAAAATAGGCTCTTACTGGCGTTTTCTTGCCAGTGAGCTCTTTTTCTCTGTTTTGTGTGCAGATTCCTTCTGTAACCCTGTGAACTTATGCAATTGATTCTTTACCTTGTTATCAATGAACTCTATATAAACAAATAAAAATAAAAATAGAAATAGGGCAAAATGCTTAGAGGATTGATGCCCCATGGTTGGGTTGCCTCCCAGCAAGCGTTTCTTTATTGTCTTTAGCTGGACCTTACTGAGCTTTTAGTCTAGCTTCAGCCTTGAGCACTCTTGCTCAACGTTGCCTTCAAGATAGTGCTTGATTCTCTGTCCATTGACAATGAACCTCTTATCAGAATCAATATCTTGAAGCTCCACATAACCATATGGTGAAACACTTGTAATCACGTATGGTCCCCTCCACCGGGATTTCAATTTCCCGGGGAATAGCCTGAGTCTAGAGTTGAACAGCAGAACCTTCTGTCCTGGCTCAAAGATTCTAGATGACAGCTTTCTGTCATGCCACTTTTTTGATTTCTCTTTATAAAGCTTGGCATTTTCGAAAGCTGTGAATCTGAATTCCTCTAGCTCATTTAGCTGGAGCAATCTTTTTTCTCCTGCTAATTTGGCATCAAGGTTTAGGAATCTGGTTGCCTAATAGGCTTTATGTTCCAGTTCCACGGGCAGGTGACATGCCTTACCATACACAAGTTGGTATGGAGAGGTCCCTATAGGGGTCTTGAATGCTGTTCTGTAAGCCCACAGAGCATCATCCAAGCTCCGTGCCCAATCCTTTCTACGGGTACTTACTGTCCGTTCTAGGATTCTCTTTAATTCTCTGTTAGAGACTTCAGCTTGCCCATTAGTTTGTGGATGATATGGAGTAGCCACCTTATGGCGAATTCCATACCAAACCATGGCAGAGTAAAGCTGTTTATTGCAGAAGTGAGTGCCCCCATCACTGATTAGTACTCTAGGGACACCAAACCTGCTAAAGATATATTTCTGGAGGAACTTCAGCACTGTTTTAGTATCATTGGTGGGTGTGGCAATGGCCTCAACCCATTTTGATACATAGTCAACTGCCACCAGAATATAAGTGTTTGAGTATGATGGTGGGAAAGGTCCCATGAAGTCAATTCCCATACGTCAAACAACTCAATCTCCAAGATTCCTTGTTGAGGCATGGCGTAACCATGAGGCAGATTACCAGCTCTTTGGCAACTGTCACAGTTACGTACAAACTCTCGGAAATCTCTATGGAGTGTGGGCCAATAGAAGCCACATTGGAGGACATTGGTGGCTGTTCGCTCACCTCCGAAATGGCCTCCATATTGAGATCCATGGCAATGCCATAGGATCCTCTGTGCTTCCTCTCTAGGAACACACCTACAGATTATTCTGTCTGCACATCTCTTAAAGAGATAGGGTTCATCCCACAAGTAGTACTTTGCATCAGTAATTAATTTTTTCTTTTGTACCCTGTTGTACTCCTTGGGTATGAACCTTGCAGCTTTATAGTTTGCAATATCGGCAAACCATGGTGTTTCCTGAATGGCGAATAAATGCTCATCCGGAAAAGTCTCAGAGATCTCAAGAGAGGGGAGGGGCGTCCCTTCTACTGGCTCTATCCGGGACAGATGATCAGCCACTTGGTTCTCTGTCCCTTTTCTGTCTCTTATTTCTATATCGAACTCTTGCAGAAGCAACACCCATCTGATGAGCCTGGGTTTTGAATCCTGCTTTGTGAGTAGATATTTAAGAGCAGCATGGTCAGTATACACAATCACTTTTGATCCTACTAAGTATGATCTGAACTTGTCAATGGCATAAACCACTGCAAGTAATTCTTTTTCTGTGGTTGTGTAATTTTTTTGGGCATCATTTAAAATGCGACTAGCATAATAAATGACGTGCAGAAGCTTGTCATGCCTCTGTCCCAATACTGCACCGATGGCGTGATCACTGGCATCACACATTAGCTCAAATGGTAATGTCCAGTCTGGTGTAGAAATAACTGGTGCTGTGACCAGCTTAGCTTTCAACGTTTCAAACGCCTGCAGGCATTCTGTGTCAAACACAAATGGCGTGTCAGCAGCTAGCAGATTGCTTAGAGGTTTTGCAATTTTTGAAAAATCCTTTATAAACCTTCTATAGAATCCTGCATGCCCTAGAAAGCTTCTGATTGCCTTAACATTGGCAGGTGGTGGTAATTTTTTAATTACCTCTATTTTTGCTTGATCCACCTCTATCCCCTTGTTTGAGATTTTATGCCCAAGGACAATCCCCTCAGTCACCATGAAGTGACATTTTTCCCAGTTTAAAACTAGGTTGGTCTCTTGGCATCTCTTCAGAACAAGTTTCAGGTGATCAAGACAGGAGCTGAATGAGTCTCCATATACTGAGAAGTCATCCATGAAGACTTCCAGAAATTTTTCCACCATATCAGAGAAAATAGAGAGCATGCATCTCTGGAAGGTTGCAGGCACATTACACAGCCCAAATGGCATCCTTCTATAAGCAAACACTCCAGATGGACATGTGAATGCTGTTTTCTCTTGATCCTGGGGATCTACTACAATCTGGTTATAGCCTGAGTAGCCATCCAAAAAGCAGTAATACTCATGACCTGCCAGTCTTTCTAGCATCTGGTCTATGAATGGTAAAGGAAAATGATCCTTTCTGGTGGCTGTATTGAGCCTTCTGTAGTCAATACACATGCGCCACCCTGTAACTGTTCTTGTAGGAACCAGTTCATTTTTTTCATTATGAATCACTGTCATGCCTCCCTTTTTTGGGACGACTTGGACAGGGCTCACCCAGGGGCTATCAGAAATAGGATAAATAATCCCAGCCTCTAGTAATTTGGTGACCTCTTTCTGCACCACTTCCTTCATGGCTGGATTTAGCCGCCTCTGTGGTTGAACGACTGGTTTGGCATTATCCTCCAATAAGATTTTGTGCATGCATCTAGCTGGGCTTATGCCCTTAAGGTCACCTATGGACCATCCAAGAGCTGTCTTGTGTGTCCTTAGCACTTGAATAAGTGCTTCCTCTTCCTGTGAATTTAAAGCAGAGCTTATGATCACTGGAAAAGTGTCACCTTCTCCCAGAAATGCATATTTCAAGGATGGTGGTAATGGCTTGAGCTCGGGTTTAGGAGGTTTTTCCTCTTTCAGAAGAAATTTCAGAGGCTCTTCCATGTCCTCTGAATCCTCCGAATCAGGCTGAACTTCTTTAAAGATATTTTCCAACTCTGATTCGAGACTCTCAGCCATGTTGATCTCTTCTACCAACGAGTCAATAAGATCAACTTTCATGCAGTCTGTTGATGTGTCTGGATGTTGCATGGCTTTGACAGCGTTCAACTTGAACTCATCATCATTTACTCTCAGGGTTATTTTCTCCTGTTGGACGTCAATGAGGGATCGTCCAGTTGCTAGGAAGGGTCTTCCTAGAATGAGAGTAGCACTCTTGTGCTCCTCCATTTCCAGCACAACAAAGTCAGTGGGAAAGGCGAATGGCCCAACTCTGACAATCATGTCTTCAATCACGCCTGATGGGTATTTAGTGGAGCCATCAGCAAGTTGGAGACAAATCCGGGTCGGTTTAACTTCGTCAGTTAAGCCAAGCTTTCTGATAGTGGATGCAGGTATTAGGTTGATGCTTGCCCCAAGATCGCATAAAGCTGTCTTGGTGAAATTACCTTCTAATATGCATGGTATCAGAAAATTCCCAGGGTCTTTGAGCTTCTCAGGAAAGCTTTTCAGAATGACTGCACTGCATTCTTCAGTGAGGAGAACTCTTTCTGTTTCTCTCCAATCCTTTTTATGACTCAAGATCTCTTTCATGAACTTGGCATAAGAAGGTATTTGCTCAAGTGCTTCTGCAAATGGAATCTTTATTTCAAGAGTCCTGAGGTAATCTGCAAAGCGAGCAAATTGCTTATCCTGCTCCTCTTTCCGGAGTTTTTGAGGATAAGGTATCTTGGCTTTATATTCTTCAACCTTAGTTGCTGTAGGTTTATTGCTTACAGAAGTGGTTGAAGAAGCCTTTTTAGAGGGGTTGTTATTAGCATTTATGTGTGTCTGATCCCTCACTGGCAATTGAGTGCCAGAGTTAGAAACTGGAGTGACGTTAGATGCCAACTCCTTGTCTGTTCCTGGCGTCTGAATGCCAGAATTGTGCCCATTTTGGGCGTTCAGCGCCAGATCCTGCCCATTTTGGGCGTTCAACGCCAGATCCTTGCCCATTTCTGGCGTTGAACGCCAATCCTGCTTTGTTTCTGGCGTTGAACGCCAGTTTTGGCCATGGTCTGGGCGTTCAGCGCCAGCCTTCCACCAATTTTCTGGCATTTTAGCGCCAGAATTATTTTTCTCTGGGCTCTTACTGTCCTCAGGTGAATCTTGGGTGGTTTGCTCATTTCTTAGCTTTTTGCTGCCTTGAGGTGGGGTATTTAATGTTTTCCCACTTCTTAGTTGAACTGCTTGGCATTCTTCTGTTATTTGCCTTGACAGCTGCTGCTTTGTTTGCCTAAACTGTTCTTCCATATGTATATTGGCCATTCTTGTCTCTTGTAGCCTATCTTTAAATTCGGCTAGCTGCCTTGTTAGAAAGTCCAATTGCTGATTGAATTCAGCAGCTTGTTTTACAGGACTGAGTTCAGCAGTTACTGTTTTAACCTCTTCTTTCATGGAAGGGTCACTGTTTAGATACAGATGCTGATTCCTGGCAACTGTATCAATGAGCTCTTGAGCCTCTTCAATTGTCTTTCTCATGTGGATAGATCCACCAGCTGAGTAATCTAAAGACATCTGAGCTCCTTCTGTAAGCCCATAGTAGAAGATGTCTAACTGAACCCATTCTGAAAACATTTCAGAGAGGCATTTTCGTAGCATCACTCTATATCTCTCCCAGGCATCATAAAGAGATTCATTATCTCCTTGTTTAAAGCCTTGGATGTCCAGCCTTAGCTGTGTCATCCTTTTTGGAGGAAAGTATTGATTCAGGAATTTTTCTGTCAGCTGTTTCCATGTCCTTATGCTGGCTTTAGGTTGGTTATTCAACCACCTCTTAGCTTGATCTTTTACAGCAAATGGAAATAGTAATAATCTATAGACATCCTGATCTACCTCCTTATCATGTACTGTGTCAGTAATCTATAGAAACTGTGCCAGAAACTCTGTAGGTTCTTCCTGTGGAAGACCGGAATGCTGGCAACTTTGCTGCACCATGATAATGAGCTGAGGATTCAACTCAAAACTACTGACTCCAATGGAGGGTATACAGATACTACTCCCATATGAAGTAGTAGAGGGGTTAGAATATGACCCCAGAGTCCTCCTGGACTGTTCACTTCCGCTTAGGTCCATGATGGAGAAAGGGAGATGATGTAAAATAGAAAAAATATTTTTATTTATTTATTTATTTATTTATTTATTTCGGAAACAAAATAAATCAAAATAAAATAAATAAAAATGAGTGAAAGATTTTCGAAAAAGTGAGGGGAGAGAAAGTGGTTAGGAGATTTTGAAAAGGATATGATGAATTTTGAAAAAGGTTTTAAATTTTTAAATAAAAATCTGAATTTTAGAAATAGATTTCGAAAAGATGTTTTAAAATAGAGAGAAAAGATATTTTGAATTTTAAGAAGAGAGAGAAAAACAATAAGATAGCACAAGATTTAAAATTTTTAGATCTAATGCTCCTTGTTTTCGAAAATTTTTAGGAGGGAAAAACACCAAGGAACACCAAACTTAAAAATTTTAAGATCAAGACACAAGAAAAACTTAAGAACACTTTGAAGATTCACAAGCACACAAGAACATGAAGAAAGAACACCAAACTTAAAATTTTTAGAAAACCAAACCAAAATTTTCGAAAACCAAAGGGAAATCAACAAGAAAACACCAAACTTAAAGTTTGGCACAAAATTTAATAGAGAAATTATTATTTATGAAAAAGAAGATTTTGAAAAAAATATAAAAGATTCTAACCCAATTACCAAGAACACAGACTAACGCTCTAGCCAAATGAGTTATGAATGTAACACTTGTTTTGAAGAAGTATTTTTATTATTATTATTTCCATTTTTTTTACCAAGAACGATAATAAGAGACTCTAAACCAAAAAGAAAAATTTTCCTAATCTAAGAAACAAAATAAACCGTCAGTTGTTCAAACACGAACAATCCCCGGCAACGGCGCCAAAAACTTGGTGCACGAATTGTGAATCACACTTTTCACCACTCGTACGACTAACCAGCAAGTGCACTGGGTCGTCCAAGTAATACCTTACGTGAGTAAGGGTCGAATCCCAAGGAGATTGTTGGTTTGAAGCAATCTATGGTTATCTTGTAATTCTTAGTCAGGAAGTCAATTATATTTATCAGTTGAATTGCGACTGAACAAGAGAGCATGGGTTAAAAGTTACTTGTTATGCAGTAATGGAGAATATGTTGGAGTTTCGGAGATGCTTTGTCTTCTGAATCTCTGCTTTCCTCTGTTCTCTGATTCACGCACGCACGTCCTTCTATGACAAGGGATGTGTTGGGGCATCACCGTTGTCAATGGTTACATCCCCTCCTCTTGTGAAAATGATCCAAGTGCTCTGTCACAGCACGACTAATCATCTGAGGTTCCCGATCATGCTGGAATAGGATTCACCCTCCTTTTGCGTCTGTCACTACGCCCAGCACTCGCGAGTTTGAAGCTCGTCACAGTCATTCAATCCCTGAATCCTACTCAGAATACCACAGACAAGGTTTAGACTTTCCGGATTCTCATGAATGCCGCCATCAATCTAGCTTATACCACGGAGATTCTGATTAAGGAATCTAAGAGATATTCATTCAATCTGATGTAGAACGGAGGTGATTGTCAGACACACGTTCATGGATTGAGGAAGGTGATGAGTGTCACTGATCATCACCTTCTCCATAGTTAGGTGTGAATGGATATCTTAGATAGGAACACACATGTTTGAATGGAAAACAGAAATACTTGCATTAATTCATCGATACACAGCAGAGCTCCTCACCCCCAACAATGGGGTTTAGAGACTCATGCCATCAAAGAGTACAAAGTTTTGATCTAAAATATCATGAGATACAAAATAAGTCTCTAAAAGTTGTTTAAATACTAAACTAGTAGCCTAGGTTTACAGAAAATGAGTAAGCTATGATAGATGGTGCAGAGATCCACTTCTGGGGCCCACTTGGTGTGTGCTGGGGCTGTGACTTAAGCAATTCACGTGCATAAGGCTGTTTTGGGCGTTCAACGCCAGGTTTGGATCCATTTCTGGCATTGAACTCCAACTTTTAATCCTTTTCTGGCACTGGACGCCAGAATTGGGCAGAGAACTGGCGTTGAACGCCAGTTTACGTCGTCTATCCTTGAGCAAAGTATGGACTATTATATATTGCTGGAAAGCCCTGGATGTCTACTTTTCAACGCAATTGGAAGCGCGCCATTTCGAGTTTTGTAGCTGCAGAAAATCCACTTTGAGTGCAGGGAGGTCAGAATCCAACAGCATCAGCAGTCCTTTTTCAGCCTGAATCAGATTTTTGCTCAGCTCCCTCAATTTCAGCCAGAAAAATACCTGAAATTACAGAAAAACACACAACTCATAGGAAAGTCCAGAAATATGAATTTTTCCTAAAAACTAATGGAAACAAACTAAAAACGCACTAAAACATACTAAAAACTATATGAAATTAACCCCAAAAAGCGTATAAAATATCCGCTCATCAATCCATAAAACTCAGCAGAGCTCCTATCCTTAACCTTAGGAGGTTAGTGACTCATGCTGTTCGAAAATACAATGGAAAAAGTAAAAGTGGGCAAGAGTCCTCTAACAAGAGTGAACTCTTATGTATATATACTAATCTGCTAACTAGGAATTACAAAAATAAGATAAACTAGTCTTGTAGTGTGAAAATCCACTTCTGGGGCCCACTTGGTGAGTGTTTGGGCTGAGGTTGAGTGTTTCCCACGAGCTAGTATCCCTTAGAGCCGTTGAACGCTGGCTAGGGACTCCATTCTGGGCGTTGGATGCCAGCTGCTCCCTGTGGGCGCTGGACGCTAGGAATGTGGCTGGTGGCTAGCGTTGAACGCCAGTTTTGGTCCTTTATTTTCGAAATGAAGTATAAACTAATATATATTTATGAAAAGCCCTGAATGTTAGCTTTCTAAAATCATTAAGAGCGCACCATTTAGACTTCTATAGCTCCAGAAAAGCTCCTTTGAGTGCACGGAGGTCAGATCCTGACAGCATCTGTAGTCCTTTCTCTGCTTCTGATGCTCAAGCTCCTCAATTTCAGCTAGAAAATACTTGAAATCACCATAAAACACACAAACTCAAAGTAGAATGCAAAAACGTGAATTTTGAACTAAAACCTATGAAAACATAATGAAAACTATATGAAAATGATGCCAAAAAGCGTATAAATATCTGCTCATCACTTGCCAGTCGATCTTTTGGATGAGCTCAATCATCAGGCGGTGGATAGGCTGCTGAGTTGCTGATGGTGGTGTTGATGGTAATGCTGATGGGTGGGATTGGAATGCGATTTTTTGTCGTTGCCCTTGGTTGCAACCTGAGGGTTGAACAATTCGCATGCGGGACAAACACCTTGCCTTTAGGCAGGTGTGGTTCCTCATTGTCAGCCTTATATGGAACCCCACTATAAATGGAAATTATGTAACTAAAGCAGAAAATGGATGGTTGCCAATCGTTTGGACTCGACCGATAGCTTGTTTGACGAGTCTTAGGAGATTCAGAGGTTTCTCCTTCAAGATACACCAGACAAGGACGGCCTTGTATGTAGTGTTTGTAGACTCATGTGTGCTTGGCACGACATAATTAGACATGATCTGCTGCCACACCCGAGCTTCCATAGTTAGCACATTCACCGAGATGCATTTAGAATTATACTCGCAGGCCCCGTAAATCCAGTTACTTCCGGGTTGTGCAATGGTGTCAATGACGGAATCCCAATAAAAAAACAAATGTTCTGCACTCAAACTCTACTTGTTGAAAGGCATTCCTCCCTGTTGGACTTTGTGAAAGTCCAAGCCCTTGCTGAATAGCGGCTTCAGTTACTGGGACTTATTTTCCGTGCACAAAAACTGAGTCAAGGGTGGGTGTGTAGAAATTAGCGTAAAATACATCCACCCAAGACAAATTGGCCTTGCTCACATCTCTATTCAAAAATTTCCATCCATGTCGCTTGATGCGGTCCACCATAATTGGGATAAGTTATCTGGAACAAATAGTAGTCGTTCATAGTAGTGGGTTCTCTCCAGTAACTTGGGGTGCATTTGCTCACAGTAGCAGTTAGAAAATCTTGTTGGGTTGTGTGGAGGAACTTCTTTTTCCGCCTAATCAATGTGGTCAACCGTCTTTGGCCTCTTAGTAGGTGGTAACGGGTGACCGACTTGCGATCCTCACTTTGCTAGGTGTCTTCTTAGAAGCCTTTTCTTTCCCTTTCTTGGTGGCCATATTGAGAAAAGGGGAAAAGAAAAAATATTAAGTTTAGATTCAAAGACACCAAAGTTAAGAAAATACAAGTAGGAAATAATGCCAGACAAGGATAAGGGTTCCCAACTACATGGTAGCTACAACATGTAAGTGAGAATGCAATATAACCATAGAGGCACATCAACTAACACGTGATGCAAGAGTGAAGCCGAAACATAGGTAAATGACATGAAAAGAGCAATTCAATACATCAATGTCAAGCATCAATAAACACATGCAAGGTTTGTTACAACAGGAAAAATTCGGTCTCAACCTAACCCAACAAAGACGATGAAGCACAAAAAGTGAAGAGTATTGAGTTAGAGAGGCTTAAATCACTAATCTTGTCTGAATGAAAAAAAATTGCAAGGAATCATCAATAGAGTTTTTGTTACTAAAGACAAGGTGAATCAACATCAATGCACAAAGAAAGCATGTGCCATAGAAGATCAAGCATTGACTTGAAAAACATGACCAGAAATCAAGTAAAATCCCATTGGTTCCTTTTGACAAACACTTGGTGTACATTATGATAAGGGCATACAAATTATTACAACCAAGTGTGTGATGCAACCAAAGGCAAATGTGAAACACCATAACATCAAACAACAATACAAAACAAATCAATGAGCATAAAAATAACCAATTAATCAACAAAAATTGAATAGCAAATTCAACACCAACTACAAGAACATAAAACATAAGAAAACTTAAACAAGTTACATTAAGCTAAAAAGTAGAATTCAAACTACCATACTCTTACTAACAACAAACAATGTAACTAAATGCAGCAACTAAAAAAATAGAAAAGTAAAAAGAAGTAAGAAAGTAAAACCTTGAACAAAGCAATGGAGTAAAGATGAAGAGAAGTGAAAGTTGAGAGGAGGAGGAGAAGAAGAATGAGATGAAGAAGAAGAATAGTAGTGGTTCCAGCAGCTGTGGGACCGCCAGAGAGGAGATAGACAGGAAGAGAAAAGGGGGGGAGGGGGAAGGGGCGGAGGGAAGTAGAAAAAGAAAAGAGAAGAAAGAATGAAAACAGGACATACACAGTTCTCTATGCGAACCTGGGGTGTCATGCGTACGTGATGAGCGGATAATGTATACCCTTTTTGGCATTATTTTTACATAGTTTTTAGTATGTTTTAGTTACTTTTTATTATATTTTTATTAGTTTTTATTCAAAAATCACATTTCTGGACTTTACTATGAGTTTGTGTATTTTTTTGTGATTTCAGGTATTTTCTAGCTGAAATTGAGAGACCTGAGCAAAAATCTGATTTAGAGGCTGAAAAAGGACTGCAGATGCTGTTGGATTCTGACCTCCCTGCACTCGAAGTGAATTTTCTGGAGCTACATAAGCTCAATTGGCGCGCTCTCAATTGCGTTGGAAATTAGACAGCCTGGGCTTTCCAGCAATATATAATAGTTCATACTTTGCCCAAGATTTGATGGCCCAAACAGGCATTCAAAGTCAGCCTAAAATATCTTGGCGAAAAACACCCAAACAGGCACCAAAGCTGGCGTTTAAATCCAGGAACAGCCTAAGCATGAAAAAGCTTGAATTCTCAGCCCAAGCACACACCAAGTGGGCCTCGGAAGTGGATTTCTGCACTATCTGCTCTTAGTTACTCATTTTCTGTAAACCCTAGGTTACTAGTTTAGTATAAAAACTACTTTTAGAGATCTCTGGACGAAGAGTCCTTAGAGAATTCAGATTTTCATCATAGTATTGTACACGTTTGAGAGACTGGCCTCACGGCCATGGCTAGACCTTTAACTTATGTATTTTCTACGGTGGAGTTTCTACACCCCATATATTAAGGTGTGGAGCTCTGGTGTTCTTCATAGATTAATACAAGTACTATTGTTTTTCTATTCAATTCACGCCTACTTCTTCTCCAAGATATACTCTCGTTCTTAATTCAGTTAAGTCAGAATGAAGGGGTGATCCATGACAATCACCCAATCTTCGTTACTCACTTAGCCAAGGTCGCGTGCCTGACAACCACAAAGCGATCTACATGATGTTCAACGTAGTTATTGGACGACAGCTGGAGTATATTCTCTTGGGTTTCTAATCTAAGATTAGAACCTTCGTGGTATAGGCTAGAATTATTGGCAGCCATTCCTGGGATTCGGAAATTCTAAACCTTTTCTGTAGTATTCCGAGTAGGATCTGGAAATGGATGACTGTGACGAGCTTCAAACCTGCGAATGTGGGGCACAAGTGACAGTGTGCAAAAGGACGATGGTCTTATTCCGATGCTAGCAGGAACCGACAGATGATTAGTCGTGCGGTGACAGCACATATGGATTTGTTTTCATCCGAGAGGATCATACAGCTTGCCATGGAAGGAGGTAACGCATGGTTGGAAGAAAGAAATAGGAAAGCAGAGGTTCTGAAGTATCAAAGCATCTCCAGACACTAATCTGAAATTCCCACCAGTGAATTACATAAATATCTCTATCTTATTTTATATTTTAATTATCAAAACCCCATAACCATTTGAATCTGCCTGACTGAGATTTACAAGGATGACCATAGCTTACTTCAAGCCGACAATCTCCGTGGGATCGACCCTTACTCACGTAAGGTTTATTACTTGGACGACCCAGTGCACTTGCTGGTTAGTTGTGCGGAGTTGTGAAAAAAGTTGAGATTACAATCGTGCGTACCAATTTTTTGGCGCCGTTTCAGAGATCACAATTTCGTGCACCAAGTTTTTGGCGCCGTTGCCGGGGATTGTTCGAGTTTGGACAACTGACGGTTCATCTTGTTGCTCAGATTAGGTAATTTTATTTTATTTTTAAGCTTTTTATTTTCGAAAAATTCAAAAAAAAATTTATTATAGTTTTCGAAAAAAAATATATATTATTTTGTTCTTCAGAGTTTTTAAGAACGAATTCTAGAGTTTCATGAGATATGTTGAATCCTGGCTGGCTGTTAAGCCATGTCTAATCTTTTGGACCGAGGTTTCATTTATCCTTAGAAGAGCTTCTTTGTCTTTCTCATCAATTTAGCTGTTGTATGTAATGTTCTGCTGAAGCTTGGCTGGCCATTGGCCATGTCTAAATTTTTGGACCGAAGCTTTCACATAAAGCTTGGCTAGCTATTAAGCCATGTCTAAATTTTTGGACCGAAGCTTTAGACTAACATTGCATGATTCCTGGAATTCTTATTAAAAATTTTGAATTTCTTTATTTCTTTTTCCAAAATAATTTTTGAAAAACTACAAAAAAAAAAAAAATTAATAAAACCATAAAAACAAAAAATTTTGTGTTTTTTGTTTGAGTCTAGTGTCAAACTTTAAGTTTGGTGTCAATTGCATGCTTTATTTTCTCTTTAAAAATTTTCGAAAATCCATGCATGGTGTTCTTCATAATCTTCAAGTTGTTCTTGATGATTTTCCTTATTTGATCTTTACATCTTTTTTGTTTGGTGTCTTTTCTTGTTTTTCATATACATTTTTGAATTATTAGTGTCTAAAGTTTAAACAATTTTTAAGTTTGGTGTCTTGCATGATTTTTTTTTCTTAAAATTTTTTCAAAAATATGTTCTTGATGTTCATCATGATCTTCAAAGTGTTCTTGGTGTTCATCTAGACATTCAAAGTGTTCTTGCATGCATTATCAGTTTTGATCTTAATTTCTTGTGTTTTGCATCATTTTTATGTTTTTGTCTCTCCTCATTAAAAACTCAAAAATAAAAAAATATCTTTTCCTTATCTCACTCATAAATTTCGAAATTTTGAATTGATTTAGGCAAAAATTTTCAAAAATTTGGTTGTTTCTTATTAATCAAGTCAAAATTTCAATTTAAAAATTCTATCTTTTTCAAATCCTTTTCAAAAATCAAATCTTTTTCATTTTTTGTTAATATTTTCGAAAACTTTAAAAATTTGATTTTCAAAATCTTTTTCTTATTTTTATTTCATAATTTTCGAAATTAATGCTAACATTTAAGATTTTGATTTAAAAATTTTTCAAGTTATTACTTGCCTATTAAGAAAGGATCAATCTTTAAATTCTAAAAATCATATCTTTTGGTTTCTTGTTAGTCAAGTAATCAACTTTAATTTTCAAAATTAAATCTTTTAATTTTCTTTTCAAATCTTTTTCAAAATAATTTTCAATCATATCTTTTTCAAAATCAATTTCAAAATCTTTTCTAACTTCTTATCTTTTCAAAATTGATTTTCAAATCTTCTTCAATTAACTACTTAATTTTTTATTTGATTTTAAAAGTTTTCTATTTCAATCATATCTTTTTCAAAACCACCTAAACTACTTTTCTCTCTCCAATTTTTGAAAATCACTAACCAATTTTTCAAAAATATTTTTAATTAATTAATTTATTTAATTTTCAAATTTTATTTTGTTTCTTCTCTTAATTTTCGAATTCTAACAAATAATTAAAATAAGAACAAAAATATTTTTCTTTTTTTTTAATTAAATTCAAATTCTTCTCTCTCTCTCTCTCATCTCTTTCTATTCATTTATTTAATTACTAACACTTCTCCTCTTCTTATAATTCGAACCCCTCTCTCCTTCTCTGTGTTCGAATTCTTCATCTGTGACATAAAGGAATCCCTATACTGTGACATAGAGGATTGCTCTTCTTTTCTGTTATCTTCTTTTTCGTTTGAGCAGGAGCAAGGATAAGAACATTCTTGTTGAAGCTGATCCGGAACCTGAAAGGACTCTAAAGAGGAAGCTAAGAGAATCTAAAGCACAACACTCTGGAGAGGACCTGACAGAATTTTTCGACAAAGAAGAAGAGATGGCCGAACCCAACAACAATGTTGGAGATGCAAGAAAGATGCTTGGTGACTTTATTGCACCCTCTTCTAACTTTTGTGGAAGGAGCATCTCAATTCCTACAATTGAAACAAACAACTTTGAGCTTAAGACTCAATTAGTTTCTCTAATGCAGCAGAATTGCAAGTTTCATGGACTTCCATTGGAAGATCCTCATCAGTTCTTAGCTGAATTCTTGCAAATATGTGACACCGTCAAGACCAATGGGGTTAATCCTGAGGTCTACAGACTTATGCTTTCCCCTTTGCTGTAAGAGACAGAGCTAGGACATGGTTGGACTCACAACCTAAAGATAGCCTGAACTCTTGGAAAAAGTTGGTCAATGCTTTCTTGGCCAAGTTCTTTCCACCTCAAAAATTGAGTAAACTTAGAGTGGAAGTCCAAACCTTCAGACAGAAGGAAGGTGAATCCCTCTCTGAAGCTTGGAAAAGATACAAGCAATTGATCAGAAGGTGTCCTTCTGATATGTTTTCAGAATGGAGCATCATATGTATATTCTATGATGGTCTATCTGAATTGTCCAAGATGTCATTGGACCACTCTGCTGGTGGATCTCTTCATTTGAAGAAGACACCTACAGAAGCCCAAGAACTCATTGAAATGGTTGCAAATAACCAGTTCATGTACACTTCTGAAAGGAATCCTGTAAATAATGGGATAACTCAGAAGAAAGGAGTTCTTGAGATTGATACTCTGAATGCCATATTAGCCCAGAACAAAATATTGACTCAACAAGTCAATATGATTTCTCAGAGTCTATCTGGAATGCAAGCTGTATCAGGCAGTACTAAGGAGGCTTCCTCAGAAGAAGAAGCCTATGACCCTGAGAATCCTGCAATGGCAGAGGTGAATTACATAGGAGAATCCAATGGAAACACTTACAATCCTTCATGGAGGAATCATCCTAATGTCTCATGGAAGGATCAACAGAAGCCTAATCAAGGCTTCAATAATAATAATGATGGAAGAAACATGTTTGGCAATAGCAAACCTTTTCCATCATCTTCTTAGCATCAGACAAAGAATTCTAAGCAGAGCCACTCTGATTTAGCAACTGTAGTCTTTGATCTATCTAAGACCACTCTCAGTTTCATGACTGAAGCAAGGTCCTCCATTAGAAATTTGGAGGCACAAGTGGGTCAGCTGAGTAAGAAAGTTACTGAACTCCCTCCCAGTACTCTCCCAAGCAATACAGAAGAGAATCCAAAGAGAGAGTGCAAGGCCATAAACACGTCCCACATGGCCGAACCTGTAGAGGAGGGAAAGGCAGTGATTTCCATTGAGGAAGACCTTAATGGACGTCCACTGGCCTCCAAGGAGTTTCCTAATGAGGAACCAAAGGAATCTGAGGCTCATATAGAAACCATAGAGATTCCACTAAACCTACTGTTGCCATTCATGAGCTCTGATGAGTATTTTTCCTCTGAAAAGGATGAAGATATTATTGAAGAGCAAGTTGCTCAATATCTGGGAGCAATCATGAAGCTGAATGCCAAGCTATTTGGTAATGAGACTTGGGAGGATGAACCCCCATTGCTCATCAATGAACTAAATGATCTAGTTCAACTGAAATTACCTCAGAAGAAACAAGATCCTGGAAAGTTCTTGATACCTTGTACTATAGGCACCATGACCTTTGAGAAGGCTCTATATGACCTTGGTTCAAGTATAAACCTCATGCCCCTCTCTATAATGGAGAAACTAGGGATCTTTGAGGTACAAGCTGCTAAAATCTCACTAGAGATGGCAGACAATTCAAGGAAACAGGCTTATGGACTTGTAGAGGATGTCTTAGTGAAGGTTGAAGGCTATTACATCCCTACTGACTTCATAATCCTAGATACTGGGAAGGATGAAAATGAATCCATCATCCTTGGAAGACCCTTCCTAGCCACAGCAAGAGCTGTGATTGATGTGGACAGAGGAGAGTTAGTCCTTCAATTGAATGGGGACTACCTTGTGTTTAAGGCTCAAGGATCTTCTTCTGTAACCATGGAGAGGAAGCATGAAAAACTTCTCTCAACACAGAGTCAATTGGAGCCCCCACACTTAACTTCTAAGTTTGGTGTTGGGAGGCCAACACCATTAAGCTCTGATTCTCTGTGAAGCTCTCTAAGAGCTCACTGTCAAGCTATTGACATTAAAGAAGCGCTTATTGGGAGGCAACCCAATGTTAATTATATTATATTTATTTATTTTCCATTGTTATTTTATGTTTTCTTTAGGTTGATGATCATGTGAAGTCACAAAAACAATTGGAAAATCAAAAATAGAATGAAAAACAGCATTAAAAATAGCACACCCTGGAGGACAGGCTTACTGGCGTTTAAACGCCAGTAAGGATAGCAGAATGGGCATTTAACGCCCAGCCTGGCAGCATTCTGGGCGTTAAACGCGAGAATGGGCAGCACTCTGGGCGTTTAACGCCAGAAAGGGCTGTCTGGCGTCTGGCTAGCGTTAAACGCCAGAAATGGGCATCTGGCTGGCGTTTAACGCCGAAAATGGGCAGCAGACTGGCGTTTAATGCCAGGAAAGGTAGCAGAGCTAGCGTTAAACGCCAGATTTGGCACAGAATGGGCGTTTGAACGCCTGGATGGTGCAAGGACTTGAATTCCTTGACACCTCAGGATCTGTGGACCCCACAGGATTCCCACCTACCCCACCTCTTCTTCTATCCTCTTCACACATTTCCATAACACTCTTCCCCAAACACCATTGACCAATTGATGACAAGTCATCATATGATAGTTTTTCAAGCATTTTTTCACTTGTTCATTAGGTTTTATGCACTTTCTTGCATTGTAAGTTAGTAATTTGGAGTGGAATTGCATGGTTTCCTTGAATCAATCAACCACCCTTTAATTGACACAAAATCATAAAGTTTAAGTTAAAATTAATTGGTTTTAAATGAATTTTAAGCTTTGTAAATTTTGTGATACTTTGATTGGTTTTTTTGATTACTTATAGGTGAAGAAAAGAAGAAAACAAGAAAGCGCAGCCTAAGAAGCGTGGCCCAAGGAAGAGAAAAGTGTAGCAAAAGAAACAAGGAAGCATGGCACGTGGAAGGAGGAAGCCACAGCGCTCTCTCCAAGAGCTTAGTGCTCTCTAAGGGAGCACAACAATGAACTAAGGAAGCAAGGCTTGGATGCTATGCTCTCCTTGAGAGCGGAGCACAATAAGGAACCAAGAAAGAGAGGGGAGAAGCATGATGCTCCGCTCTTGCCAAGAGCATTATCGGGCTCCATCCAAAATAATTGCAAGGGAAAATGTTTGCCAATGCTTGCCCCAAGGATCGAACCAAGAACCTAAGGAAAGGAAGGAAGCGCTACTACAAAGCTTGGCAAAATAAAAAATGCACAAAATGGCTCAGCAAGGATTCGAACCAAGGCACTCCCACTCAATGCATGCGCCAACCTTGTTTCCTTCACAAAGAAAAAGAGCCAGCAATGCCTCCCCAAGGTTTCGAACTTGGGACCTCACCCAAGCAAAAGGAGTGCTATGCTCTTGCCAAGAGCAGAGCGCTACTCTCCTTTTTCCTTGCACGAGTTTGACACGGCCCAGGGAAGCATGTCACGCAACTTGACACAGCCCAGGGAGCTTGGTGCGCACAAGACAAGCTCCAAGGCAGCATGATGCTGCGCTCTCCCCAAGAGCGGAGCGCTACCCTGATGCACCCAAGCTTGGCACGTAACAAAGAGCCAAGGACATGAGCCATAATGCTACGCTCTCACCAGGAGCAGAGCACTCCACTGGGAGCAAACACTCATAGGCTAAAATTGGACCAAAATTCCATTTAAATTTAATTCTTCACCAAATTAAAAAGCCCACTCCAAATTCTAAAATCCAAAAAAAGAAAGTGTATAAATAGAAGCTAGTTTGATTTAGTGAGGACCTTTTGCTTCTTTGAGAATTTTTCATTCTGTAATTTTGAGAGTTTTTACTTTGAATTTGGATCTTGGAGAATTTGGAAGGAGAATTGATCTATCTTCTTCCTTGTTCTTGCTTGAGCACTCTTTACTTCTTATCTTGGATCTTGGGTGGAGAATTGAAGAAATTCTGTTTCAATCTCACCTTGAGATCTCTTTGTTTATCTTTATGCGTAATTCTAGAATCTGTGATTTGATTGCAAATTCTGTTTACTGCTTTCATTTTTCTACTTCTTCTGCAATACACTCTTCCATTTCTGTTGCGATTGTTCTTGTTGGATCAAGGAAGGATTTGAGATCTAGACTTATTTTCTAGTCTCCTCCTCCCCTGAGATCTTCAATTTCCATTTAGCTACTGCAATTGAATTACATTCTACTTTCTGTCTGATTTTCAAAGAGATTTTCCTTTTCTTATTTAAATCTGCTGCATCTTAATTCTTCTTCTACTTCTCTATTAATTGTCTGTTACTTCTGCTTGTTTGAATTCTGCAACCCCAACTCCCAATTCCTTTTATAATTCAAGCAATTTATATTTTCTTGCACTTTAAGATTTAGTCATTTACATTCCTTGCAATCTAAGCTTTTGCAATTTAATTTACTTGTTCTTTAAGATTCAACACTTTTACTTTCTGTTCTCTTTAATTTACTGCAATTCTTCCCTCTCCCTTTACAATTCATGCAATTTAGCTTTTGCCAATTACAAAATACTCAAACCAATACTTGATTCACTTGACTAAATCAACCACTGAACTAAAATTGCTCAATCCTTCAATCCCTGTGGGATCGACCTCACTCATGTGAGTTATTATTACTTGATGCGACCCGGTACACTTGCCGGTGAGTTTTGGGTGTTGGAATTCGTTTCCAAAATATCCATCACCAATCACCTTAATACCTCTTCCCCAAATACCTTTCACCTATCAACTCTTACCCTTTTCCCCATATTCTCTTCACCACTCATCCATCCATCATTAAACCCCACCTACCTCACCATTCAAATTCAAACCATTTTCCTCCCTAACCCACCTCTTCATGACCGAATTCTCTCTCTCCTGTATCCTATAAATACCCCTCCTCACTACCTTCACTTTCACACAATATACATACTTCTCTCTCCCTTGGTCGAACTACTACCCTCACTCCGTCTCCCCCTTTTTTTCTTCTTCTACCCCTTTCTTTCTTATTTTGCTCGAGGATAAACGAATCTTCTAAGTTTGGTGTGGAAAAAGCTAAAGCTTTTTACTTTTCCATAACCATCAATGGAACCTAAGGCCGGAGAAACCTCTAGAAAGAGGAAAGGGAAGGCAATTGCTTTCACCTCCGAGTCATGGGAGATGGAGAGATTCATCTCAAAGGTCCATCAAGACCACTTCTATGAAGTTGTGGCCAAGAAAAAGGTGATCCTCGAGGTCTCCTTTAAGCTCAAAAAGAGTGAATATCTGGAGATCCGACATGAAGTTCGATGAAGAGGTTGGAAAATTCTCACCAACCCTATTGAACAAGTCGGGATCTTAATGGTTCAAGAGTTCTATGCCAATGCATGGATCACTAAGAACCATGACCAAAGTGTGAACTTGAACCCAAAGAATTGGCTCACAATGGTTCGGGGGAACTACTTGGATTTTAGTCTGGAAAATGTGAGGTTGGCACTTAACTTGCCAATGATGCAAGGAGATCCTCACCCTTTCACTAGAAGGGTCAACTTTGATCAAATGTTGGACCAATTCCTTAGGGACATTTGTGTGGAAGGCGTTCAATGGAAGAGAGATTCAAGAGGCAAGCCGGTTCAACTAAGAAGGCTTGACCTCAAACCCATGGCTAGGGGATGGTTGGAGTTTATCCAACGCTCTATCATTCCTACTAGCAACCGGTCTGAAGTTACTATAGACCAGGCTATCATGATCCATAGCATCATGAATGGAGAGGAAGTAGAAGTTCATGAGATCATATCCCTAGAACTCTACAAGGTGGTGGACAAGTCTTCCACTTTGGCAAGGTTAGCCTTCCCTCATCTCATTTGTCACCTATGCAATTCATCCAAAATTATCATAGAGGAAGACACTCTAATTGAAGAGGACAAGCCCATCACTAAGAAAAGGATGGAGCAAACAAGAGAGCCCACTCATGGACCTCAACAAGAGCATGAGGAAGTTCCTCATCTAGAAATCCCTGAGATGCCTCAAGGGATGCATTTTCCTTCACAAAACTATTGGGAGCAAATCAACACCTCCCTAGGAGAATTAAGTTCCAACATGGGACAATTAAGGATGGAGCACCAAGAGCATTCCATCCTCCTCCATGAAATTAGAGAAGACCAAAGAGCCATGAGGGAGGAGCAACAAAGGCAAGGAATAGACATTGAGGAACTAAAGCACTCCATAAGATTTTCAAGAGGAAGAACTAGCCGCCATCACTAAGGTGGACCCGTTCTTTAATTTCCTTGTTCTTATTTTTCTGTTTTTCATTTTCTATGCCTTATGTTTCATTTATGTTGTGTCTTTATTGCATGATCATTAGTGTCTAGTATCTATGTCTTAAAGCTATAAAGAAGAGCTGAAAGAGGAAAAGGCATTGCTGGAGAAGAGGATTCAGAAGAAGAATTCCAAGATATGGAGGAACACTCAACAAACCCAACAAATCCACCAGGAGGAGCAGCCAATAACAATAACAATCCACCACAGAGAAGAGTTTTGGCATCTTACACATTTTCAAATCCTAGACATTGTGGGAGTAGCATTCTTACCCCAAATGTTAATGCAAATAACTTTGAACTGAAGCCACAACTCATCACCTTAGTTCAAAATAACTGCTCTTATGGAGGAGGACCACTTGAAGATCTGAACCAACACTTGTCTACTTTCTTGAGGATTTGTGACACTGTCAAAACCAATGGTGTGCATCCTGACAGCTACAAGCTACTGTTATTTCCATTTTCTCTCAGAGACAAAGCTATTTAATGGCTGGAATCTTTTTCAAGAGACAGCATCAACAACTGGGAAGATCTAGTGAGCAAGTTCCTTGCCAAATTTTACCCACATCAAAGGATCATTAGGTTGAAGACTGAAGTACAAACATTCACACAAATGGACACTGAACCCATCTATGAGGCATGGGAGAGATATAAGGCTTTAATTAGGAAGTGCCCTCCTGAAATATTCAATGAATGAGACAGATTGCAGAATTTTTATGAAGGCTTGACATTGAAATCTCAGGAGGCATTGGATCACTCAGCTGGAGGCTCTTTGCAGCTCATGAAAACTTCAGAGGAGGCCCAAAATCTCATTGATATGGTGGCTAACAACCAGTATTTCTTTGCTCACCAAAGGCAACGCCAACCATCACAAAGAAAAGGAGTGATGGAGTTGGAAGGAGTGGACTCAATCCTAGCTCAAAACAAAATGATGCAACAGCAAATTCAACAATAATTTGAGCAAATGGCTAAGAGGATTGATAACCTCCAAGTTGCAGCAGTCAACACAAGCCAGCCATCAACCACATGGGGGTAAGGTGAAGAAGCTTGTGAAGACCAATAGCAAGAACAAGTCCAATATATGCACAACCAACATTCTGGGCCAAATGAGGTTTATGGTGACACTTACAACCCCTCCTGGAAGAACCACCCCAACCTCAGATGGGGAGACAATCACACTCAGACTCAACAACCATGGCAAAAGAATTCAAATCAAAATAGTTGGAAAAACACAAACCACAACAACCAGTAGAATAATAACCAAAACACATACAGAAAGCCACAAAACACTTACCCCAACTCTAACCATCATCCATCCAATAGCCAAGCCACTAATCAAAATACTTACCCTCAACCCCTAACACCCCACAACCAACCAATCTCATAAGACTCTCAGAGGATTACCAACTTGGAGATCTTAATGGAGAAAATGATGAAGCACCAAGAGATGACAACAAAGAACCAGGAAGCTTTCATGAAGAATATGAAAAGGCAGATTGGACAACTTTCCAAGTAAATTGCTATTGAGAGGCCTTTAAGATCACTCCCAAGCGACACCATCCCTAATCTAAAAGAGGAATGCAAAGCTATACAGCTAAGGAGTGGAAAGATCTTGATGAAAGATGAAGGAGCAAACAAGAAGCCAAAGGAAAATGACAAGAAGCAGGTTGAAAAAGAGGAAGCCAATGACAAGGATGCAACAGCAAGCAAGAAAACTCAAAATCATGCTCAAGAAAAGGAAGACCAGCAACAAATTTCAAGAAAAGGGAAGGAAGCAATTGAAGAACCAACCAAAGATCACAGGCAGGGAGTGAACTTCACACCTCCATTGCCATACCTCCAAAGGTTCAACAAGGAGACTAAGGACCAACATTTCCCTAAATTTCTTGAAGTCTTCAAGAAATTGGAGATCAACATACCCCTGGCTAAGGCATTAGAGCAAATGCCCCTATATGCAAAGTTCTTGAAAGAGCATATTAACAAGAAGAGAAGCTGGCAAGAAAAGGAAACTATACTGCTCACTGAAGAATGCAGAGCATTAATCCAGAAAGGAATCCCCTCTAAACTTGAAGACCCTGGAAGTTTCTTTCTACCTTGTGCCATTAGTAGTATGACCATTGATGAGCGGATAATTTATACGCTTTTTGGCATTGTTTTTAGTATGTTTTTAGTAGAATCTAGTTACTTTTAGGGATGTTTTTATTAGTTTTTATGTTAAATTCACATTTCTGGACTTTACTATGAGTTTGTGTATTTTTCTGTGATTTCAGGTATTTTCTGGCTGAAATTGAGGGACTTGAGCAAAAATCAGATTCAGAGGTTGAAGAAGGATTGCTGATGCTGTTGGATTCTGACCTCCCTGCACTCAAAATGGATTTTCTGGAGCTACAGAACTCAAAATGGCGCGCTTCCAATTGCGTTGGAAAGTAGACATCCAGGGATTTCCAGCAATATATAATAGTCCATACTTTGCCCAAGTTTAGATGATGCAAACTGGCGTTCAACGCCAGTTCTATGCCCAATTCTGGCGTCCAGCGCCAGAAACAAGTTGCAAAGTGGAGTTCAACGCCCAAACTGGCACAAAAGCTGGCGTTCAACTCCAAGAATGACCTTTCCATGTGTAGACTTCAAGCTCAGCCCAAGCACACACCAAGTGGGCCCCGGAAGTGGATTTATACATCAATTACTTACTTCTGTAAACCCTAGTAGCTAGTTTATTATAAATAGGACCTTTTACTATTGTATTAGACATCTTTGGAATCATCTTTGGATTATCTTTTGATCTTTGGATCATCTTTGGACGCTTGGTTCTTAGATCAGAGGGGCTGGCCATTCGGCCATGCCTGGACCTTTCACTTATGTATTTTCGAACGGTAGAGTTTATGCACTCCATAGATTAAGGTGTGGAGCTCTGCTGTTCCTCAAAGATTAATGCAAAGTACTACTATTTTTCTATTTAATTCATCTTATTTCGCTTCTAAGATATTCATTCGCACTTCAACCTGAATGTGATGAACGTGACAATCATCATCATTCCCTATGAACGCGTGCCTGACAACCACTTTCGTTCTACCTTAGATTGAATGAGTATCTCTTATATCTCTTAACCAGAATCTTCATGGTGTAAGCTAGATTGATGGCGGCATTCATGAGAATCCAGAAAGTCTAAACCTTGTCTGTGGTATTCCGAGTAGGATTCTGGGATTGAATGACTGTGACGAGCTTCAAACTCGCGATTGCTGGGCGTAGTGACAGATGCAAAAGGAGGGTGAATCCTATTCTAGCATGATCGGGAACCTCAGATGATTAGCCGTGCTGTGACAGAGCATTTGAACCATTTTCACAAGAGGAGGGGATGTAGCCGTTGACAACGGTGATGCCCTTGCATAAAGCCAGCCATGGAAAGGAGTAAGACTGATTGGATGAAGACAGCAGGAAAGTAGAGATTCAGAGGAATGAAAGCATCTCTACACGCTTATCTGAAATTCTCACCAATGAATTACATAAGTGTTTCTATCCTTATTTTATTATATTATTTTCGAAAACTCCATAACTATTTTATATCTTCCTGACTGAGATTTACAAGGTGACCTTAGCTTGCTTCATACCAACAATCTCCATGGGATTCGACCCTTACTCACGTAAGGTATTACTTGGACGACCCAGTGCACTTGCTGGTTAGTTATGCGAAGTTGTGAAGATATGTTTAGACCATGGTTCTGTGCATCCGTTTTTGGAGCCATTGCCAGGGAATCAATTTCGAACAACAATTCACAACCTGAGTAACAATTTCGCATACCAAGTTTTTGGCGCCGTTGCTGGGGATTGTTTGAGTTTGGAGAACTGACGGTTCATCTTGTTGCTCAGATTAGGTAATTTTCTTTTTGTTTTCTTTTCAAAAAATTTTCAAAAATCTTTCAAAAAATTCTCCTTTCTTTTCGAAAAAAAAAAACAAAAAAAAATCATAAAATCATAAAAAAAAAATATTTTGTGTCTCTTGTTTGAGTCTTGAGTCATGTTATAAGTTTGGTGTCAATTGCATACTCATCTTGCATTTTTCGAAAATTTTCATGCATTCATAGTGTTCTTCATGATCTTCAAGTTGTTCTTGGTAAGTCTTCTTGTTTGATCTTTGCATTTGCATGTTTTGTGTCTTTTCTTGTTTTTCATATGCATTCTTGAATTCTTAGTGTCTAAGCATTAAAGAATTCTAAGTTTGGTGTCTTGCATGTTTTATTTGCATTAAAAATTTTTTTTTTCAAAAATATGCTCTTGGTATTCATCTTGACATTCAAAGTGTTCTTGGTGTTCCTCTTGACATTCATAGTGTTCTTGCATTCGTCACATGTTTTGATCTAAACTTTTCATGCATTGCATCATTTTTGTTGTTTTTCTCTCTCATCATAAAAATTCAAAAATAAAAAAAATATCTTTCCCCTTTTTTGTCTCATCAAATTCGAAAATTTGAGTTGACTTTTTCAAAAAATTTTAAAATCAAGTTGTTCTTATGAGTCAAATCAAATTTTCAATTTGAAAATCTAATCTTTTTCAAAATCTTTTTCAAAAATCAAATCTTTTTCAATTTTTTTAGTTATTTTCGAAAATTTCAAAAATATTTTGCAAAAATATTTTTCTTAATTTTACATAATATTTTTGAAAATAACATCATCAATTAATGTTTTGATTCAAAAATTTCAAGTTTGTTACTTACTTGTTAAGAAAGGTTCAAACTTTAAGTTCTAGAATCATATCTTGTGATTTCTTGTGAATCAAGTCATTAATTGAGATTTTAAAAATCAAATCTTTTTCAAAAACTAATTTCTATCATATCTTTTCAAAAATATCTTCTTATCTTACCTTTTTCAAAAAAGTGATTTTAAAATATCTTCTCTAACTTCTTATCTTCTTATCTTTTCAAAATTGACTTTCAAATTTGTTTCAACTAACTAACTAACTTTTTGTTTGTTTCTTATCTTTTTCAAAACTACCTAACTAACTCTCTCTCTCTAATTTTCGAAAATATCTTCCCTCTTTTTCAAAAATTCTTTTTAATTAACTAATTATTTTAATTTTTGATATTTTTTATTTTCGAAAATTACTAACCTTTTTCAAAAACTATTTTCGAAAATCACTAACTCTTTTTCAAAAATTATTTTCGAAATTTTCCCTCTCTCATCTTATTCTATTTATTTATTCATCTACTAACATCTCTTCCTCACATCACTCACCAAATTCGAACCCCCTCTTCTATCTGTGTTCGAATTTTTTTCTTCTTTTCTTCTTTTACTAACAATAAGGAACCTCTCTACTGTGACATAGAGGATTCCTCTTCTTTTCTTTTTCTCTTCTCTTTCTTATGAGCAGGGACAAAGAAAAAGGCATTCTTGTTGAAGCTGATTCAGAACCTGAAAGGACTCTGAAGAGGAAACTAAGAGAAGCTAAATTACAACAAACCAGAGACAACCTTATTGAAAATTTCGAACAAGTAAAGGAGATGGCAGCCGAACCCAACAACAATAATGCAAGGAGAATGCTTGGTGACTTTACTGCACCTAATTCCAATTTACATGGAAGGAGCATCTCCATCCCTACCATTGGAGCAAACAACTTTGAGCTGAAACCTCAGCTAGTTTCTCTGATGCAGCAGAACTGCAAGTTTCATGGACTTCCATCTGAAGATCCTTTTCAGTTCTTAACTGAATTCTTGCAGATCTGTGATATTATTAAGACTAATGGAGTAGATCCTGAAGTCTACAGGCTCATGCTTTTCCCTTTTGCTGTAAGAGACAGAGCTAGAGTGTGGTTGGATTCTCAGCCCAGAGATAGCCTGAACTCTTGGGACAAGCTGGTCACGGCTTTCTTAGCCAAGTTCTTTCCTCCTCAAAAGCTGAGCAAGCTTAGAGTGGATGTTCAAACCTTCAGACAGAAAGAAGGTGAATCCCTCTATGAAGCTTGGGAAAGATATAAGCAGCTGACCAAAAAGTGTCCTTCTGACATGCTTTCAGAATAGACCATCCTGGATATATTCTATGATGGTTTATCTGAGCTATCAAAGATGTCATTGGATACTTCTGCAGGTGGATCCATTCACCTAAAGAAAACGCCTACAGAAGCTCAAGAACTCATTGACATGGTTGCTAATAACCAGTTCATGTACACTTCTGAGAGGAATCCTGTGAGTAATGGGACGCCTATGAAGAAGGGAGTTCTTGAAATTGATACTCTGAATGCCATACTGCCTCAGAATAAAATATTGACTCAGCAAGTCAATATGATTTCTCAGAGTCTGACTAGAATGCAAGCTGCATCCAACAGTACTCAAGAGGCTTCTTACAAAGAAGAAGCTTATGATCCTGAGAACCCTGCAATAGCAGAGGTAAATTACATGGGTGAACCATATGGAAACACCTATAATCCATCATGGAGAAATCATCCAAATCTCTCATGGAAGGATCAAAGGCCTCAACAAGGCTTTAATAATGGTGGAAGAAACAGGTTTAGCAATAGCAAGCCTTTTCCATCATCCATTCAGCAACAGACAGAGAACTCTGGACAAAGTACCTCTAATTTAGCAAACTTAGTCTCTGATCTATCCAAGGCCACTGCAAGTTTCATGAATGAAACAAGGTCTTCCATTAGAAATTTAGAAGCACAAGTGGGCCAGCTGAGTAAAAGGATCACTGAAATCCCTCCTAGTACTCTCTTAAGCAATACAGAAGAGAATCCAAAAGGAGAGTGCAAGGCCATTGACATAAGCACCATGGCCGAACCTGTAAGGGAAGGAGAGGACGTGAATCCCAAGGAGAAAGACCTCCTGGGACGTCCAGTGATCAATAAGGAGCTTCCCTCTGAGGAACAAAAGGAATCTGAGACTCATCTAGAGACCATAGAGATTCCATTGAACCTCCTTATGCCATTCATGAGCTCTGATGAGTACTCCTCTTCTGAAGAGAATGAGGATGTTACTGAAGAGCAAGCTGCCAAGTTCCTTGGTGGAATCATGAAGCTAAATGCCAAATTATTTGGTATTGAGACTTGGGAAGATGAACCTCCCTTGTTCACCAATGAACTAAGTGATCTGGATCAACTGACATTGCCTCAGAAGAGACAGGATCCTGGAAAGTTCATAATACCTTGTACCATAGGCACCATGATCTTTAAGGCTCTGTGTGACCTTGGTTCAGGGATAAACCTCATGCCCCTTTCTGTAATAGAGAAATTGGGAATCTATGGGGTGCAAGCTGCTAAAATCTCATTAGAGATGGTAGACAATTCAAGAAAACAGGCTTATGGACAAGTAGAGGACGTGTTAGTGAAGGTTGAGGCCTTTACATCCCTACTGACTTCATAATCTTGGATACTGGAAAGGAAGAGGATGAATCCATCATCCTAGGAAGACCTTTCCTAGCCACAGCAAGAGCTGTGATTGATGTGGACAGAGGAGAATTGATCCTTCAAATGAATGAGGACAACCTTGTGTTTACAACTCAAGGATCTCTCTCTGCATCCATGGAGAGGAAGCATAAAAAGCTTCTCTCAAAGCAGAGTCAACCAAAGCCCCCACAGTCAAACTATAAGTTTGGTGTTGGGAGGTCTCAACAAAGCTCTGCACATCTGTGAGGCTCCATGAGAGCCCACTGTCAAGCTATTGACATTAAAGAAGCGCTTGTTGGGAGGCAACCCAATGTTTATTTATCTAATTTTCAGTGTTTTTCATGTTTTATTAGGTTCATGATCATGTGGAGTCACAAAAATAAATATAAAAATTGAAAACGGAATCAAAAACAGCAGAAGAAAAATCACACCCTGGAGGAAGACCTTACTGGCGTTTAAACGCTAGTAAGAAGTATGTTTTGGGCGTTCAACGCCAGAACAGAGCATGGTTCTGGCGCTGAACACCAGAAATGGGCAGCATCTGGGCGTTTGAACGCCAGAAATGCTCCCTGGAGAAGAGCTGGCGCTGAACACCCAGAACAAGCATGGTTCTGGCGTTCAACGCCAGAAATGGGCAACAAATGGGCGTTGAACGCCCAGAACAAGCACCAATCTGGCGCTGAATGCCCAGAGTTGTGTGCAAAGGCATTTTACATGCCTAATTTGGTGCAAGGTTGTAAATCCTTAAGCACCTCAGGATCTGTGGACCCCACAGGATCCCCACCTACCTCCACTTACTTCTTCTCACCCCTCTTTCACACAATCCCATAAACACTCTTCCCCAAAACCCTTCACCAATCACTTCAATCTCTCTTCTCCATCACCTCTTCACCACTCACATCCATCCACTCTTTCCCATAAACCTACCTCATAAACTCCACCTACCTTCAAAATTCAAAATCAATTTTCCTCCCAAACCCACCCTAAATGGCCGAACTTACCCCCCTCCCTTCCCTATATAAAGCCTTCCATTCTTCTTCATTTTCACACAACACAACCCTCTCTTTCCCTTCTTGGCCGAAACACACCTCCCCCCTCTTCTCCATATTTTCTTCTTCTTCTTCATCTAATTCTTTCTTTTCTTGCTCGAGGGCGAGCAATATTCTAAGTTTGGTGTGGTAAAAGCATAAGCTTTTTGTTTTTCCATTACCATTGATGGCACCTAAGACTGGAGAATCCTCTAGAAGAGGAAAAGGGAAGACAAAAGCTTCCACCTCCGAGTCATGGGAGATGGAAAGGTTCATCTCCAAAGCCCATCAAGACCACTTCTATGATGTTGTGGCCAAGAAGAAGGTAATCCTCGAGGTCCCTTTCAAGCTCAAGAGAAATGAGTATCCGGAGATCCGACATGAAATCCAAAGAAGAGGTTGGGAAGTTGTAACAATCCCCATCCAACAAGTCGGTATCTTAATGGTTCAAGAGTTCTATGCCAATGCATGGATCACTAAGAACCATGATCAAAGTAAGAACCCGAATCCAAAGAATTATATTACAATGGTTCGGGGGAAATACCTAGATTTTAGTCCGGAAAATGTGAGGTTGGCGTTTAACTTACCAATGATGCAAGGAGATGAACGCCCCTACACTAGAAGGGTCAACTTTAATCAAAGGTTGAACCATGTCCTTATGGACATATGTGTGGAAGGAGCTCAATGGAAGATTGACTCCAAAGGCAAGCCGGTTCAACTAAGAAGACTGGACCTCAAGCCTGTGGCTAGAGGATGGTTGGAGTTCATCCAACGCTCCATCATCCCCACTAGCAACCGATCTGAAGTTACTGTGGATCGGGCCATCATGATTCATAGCATCATGATTGGAGAGGAAGTAGAAGTTCATGAAGTCATCTCCCTTGAACTCTACAAAATAGCCGAAAAGCCCTCCCCTGGGGCAAGGCTAGCTTTTCCTCATCTTATTTGCCATCTATGTTACTCAGTTGGAGCTTTCATAGAAGGAGACATTCACATTGAGGAAGAGAAGCCCATCACTAATAAAAAGATGGAGCAAGCAAGAGAGCCCATCCATGGAGCTCAAGAGGCGCAGGAAGCTCATCACCATAAGATCCCGGAGATGCCTCAAATGCATTTTCCTCCACAAAACTATTGGGAAAAAATCAACACCTCCCTAGGAGAATTAAGTTCCAACATGGGACAACTAAGGGTGGAACATCAAGAGCACTCCATCATCCTTCATGAAATAAGAAAAGATCAAAAAGCAATGAGGGAAGAGCAACAAAGACAAGGAAGAGACATAGAAGAGCTCAAGGACATCATTGGTTCCTCAAGAAGGAAACGCCACCATCACTAAGGTGGATTCATTCCTTGTTCTTATTTCTTCTGTTTTTTGTTTTCTATGTTATGTGCTTATCTATGTTTGTGTCTTCATTACATGATCATTAGTAGTTAGTAACTATGTCTTAAAGCTATGAATGTCCTATGAATCCATCACCTCTCTTAAATGAAAAATGTTTTAATTCAAAAGAACAAGAAGTACATGAGTTTTGAATTTATCCTTGAACTTAGCTTAATTATATTGATGTGGAGACAATGCTTCTTGTTTTCTGAATGTATGCTTGAACAGTGCATATGTCTTTTAAAGTTGTTATTTAAGAATGTTAAATATGTTGGCTCTTGAAAGAATGATGATTAGGAGACATGTTATTTGATAATCTGAAAAATCATAAAAATGATTTTTGAAGCAAGAAAAAGCAGCAAAGAACAAAGCTTGCAGAAAAAAAAAAAGAAAAAAATAGGCGAAAAAAAAAGAGCAAAAGCAAGCAGAAAAAGCCAAAAGCTCTTAAAACCAAGAGGCAAGAGAAAAAAGCCAATAACCCTTAAAACCAAAAGGCAAGGGCAAATAAAAAGGATCCCAAGGCTTTGAGCATCAGTGGCTAGGAGGGCCTAAAGGAATAAAATCCTGGCCTAAGCGGCTAAACCAAGCTGTCCCTAACCATGTGCTTGTGGCGTGAAGGTGTCAAGTGAAAACTTGAGACTGAGCGGTTAAAGTCAAAGTCCAAAGCAAAAAAAGAGTGTGCTTAAGAACCCTGGACACCTCTAATTGGGGACTTTAGCAAAGCTGAGTCACAATCTGAAAAGGTTCACCCAGTTATGTGTCTGTGGCATTTATGTATCCGGTGGTAATATTGGAAAACAAAGTGCTTAGGGCCACGGCCAAGACTCATAAAGAAGCTGTGTTCAAGAATCATCATACTGAACTAGGAGAGTCAATAACACTATCTGAACTCTGAATTCCTATAGAAGCCAATCATTCTGAATTTCAATGGATAAAGTGAGATGCCAGAACTATTCAAGAGGCAAAAAGCTATAAGTCCCGCTCATTTGATTGGAGCTATGCTTCATTGATAGTTTGGAATTTATAGTATATTCTCTTCTTTTTATCCTATTTTAATTTCAGTTGCTTGGGGACAAGCAACAATTTAAGTTTGGTGTTGTGATGAGCGGATAATTTATACGCTTTTTGGCATTATTTTTAGTATGTTTTTAGTAGAATCTAGTTACTTTTAGGGATGTTTTCATTAGTTTTTATGTTAAATTCAAATTTCTGGACTTTACTATGAGTTTGTGTATTTTTCTGTGATTTCAGGTATTTTCTGGCTGAAATTGAGGGACTTGAGCAAAAATCAGATTCAGAGGTTGAAGAAGGACTGCTGATGCTGTTGGATTCTGACCTCCCTGCACTCAAAATGGATCTTCTGAAGCTACAGAACTCAAAATGGCGCGCTTCCAATTGCGTTGGAACGTAGACATCCAGGGCTTTCCATCAATATATAATAGTCCATACTTTGCCTAAGTTTAGATGACGCAAACTGGTGTTCAACGCCAGTTGTCTGCCCAATTCTGGCGTCCAGCGCCAGAAACAAGTTGCAAAGTGGAGTTCAACGCCCAAACTGGCACAAAAGCTGGCGTTCAACTCCAAGAATGACCTCTCCACGTGTAGACTTCAAGCTCAGCCCAAGCACACACCAAGTGGGCCCCGGAAGTGGATTTATGCATCAATTACTTACTTCTGTAAACCCTAGTAGCTAGTTTATTATAAATAGGACCTTTTACTATTGTATTAGACATCTTTGGAATCATCTTTGGATTATCTTTTGATATTTGGATCATCTTTGGATGCCTGGTTCTTAGATCAAATGGGCTTGCCATTCGGCCATGCCTGGACCTTTCACTTATGTATTTTCAACCGGTAGAGTTTCTGCACTCCATAGATTAAGGTGTGGAGCTCTGCTGTTCCTCAAAGATTAATGCAAAGTACTACTGTTTTTCTATTCAATTCATCTTATTTCGCTTCTAAGATATTCATTTGCACTTCAACCTGAATGTGATGAACGTGACAATCATCATCATTCCCTATGAACGCGTGCCTGACAACCACTTCCGTTCTACCTTAGATTGAATGAGTATCTCTTAGATCTCTTAACCAGAATCTTCGTGGTGTAAGCTAGATTGATGGCGGCATTCATGAGAATTCGGAAAGTCTAAACCTTGTCTGTGGTATTCCGAGTAGGATTCTGGGATTGAATGACTGTGACGAGCTTCAAACTCGCGATTGCTGGGCGTAGTGACAGACGTAAAAGGAGGGTAAATCCTATTCCAGCATGATCGGGAACCTCAGATGATTAGCCGTGCTATGACAGAGCATTTGGACCATTTTCACAAGAGGAGGGGATGTAGCCATTGACAACGGTGATGCCTTTGCATAAAGCCAGCCATGGAAAGGAGTAAGACTGATTGGATGAAGACAGCAGGAAAGCAGAGATTCAGAGGAACGAAAGCATCTCTACACGCTTATCTGAAATTCTCACCAATGAATTACATAAGTGTTTCTATCCTTATTTTATTATATTATTTTCGAAAACTCCATAACTATTTTATATCTGCCTGACTGAGATTTACAAGGTGACCATAGCTTGCTTCATACCAACAATCTCCGTGGGATTCGACCCTTACTCACGTAAGGTATTACTTGGACGACCCAGTGCACTTGCTGGTTAGTTATGCGAAGTTGTGAAGATATGTTTAGACCATGGTTCTGTGCATCCGTTTTTGGTGCTATTTCCAGGGAATCAATTTCGAACAACAATTCACAACCTGAGTAACAATTTTGCATACCAACCATCAACAAGGCAATGTGTGACTTAGGGGCTAGTATCAATCTGATGCCCTCCTCTCTAGTGAAAAAGCTGTGCATAAAAGAAGTGAAGCCAGTACAGATGTCTTTAGAATTGGTGGACAAGTCAGTGATATGTCCCAGGGGTGTGATTGAAAACCTTCTAGTCAAGGTAGACAAGTTCATATTCCCTGCAGATTTTGTGGTCTTAGACTCAAATGAAGATGAAGGTGATTCCATTATACTGGGGAGACCATTCTTAGCCACTGCTAGGGCCGTTATAGATGTAGAGCGAGGAGAGTTGACCCTTAGAATGCATGATGAAAGCATCACCCTGAATGTATTTCCAGAAACACAGCTCATTAATGAGAAGAAGGATTGCATGGAAACTGATAAGGAAGACTCGCAGTGGAAGGAAGGAATCAACAAGACGATCAGTAGTTACCTTCCAAAGCAAGAAATAGATAACACAGCAGCGCAAAAAGAGAAAGAGATTGTGCAGAGTGATGAAGAAATCCAAGAAGACCTTGAAGTGTTAGCCACTGAGAAGAAAAGTCCCAAAGTGAAACCTACTGTCAAAGAAGGAGGATCAGCAAAAAGAAGGAAGAAAAACAAGAACAAGACTAAAAAGGGTTGGAAGAACAAAAAGATTCCAACAGAGGGGTTCTCCAAGGGTGATGAAGTATAGTTGATCTATCAACAGTTGGGGACAAACCAACAAGTCAATGAATACTACACTATTTGCAAAATACTCTCACTTGAGCACGCCGAAATTGAGCATCAAGGAACAAAGAAGAAGCTCACAGTCAGGGGGGACAAGCTGAGACACTACAGTCATCAACCACCATAAAAGAGGGGTCCAATGTCAAGCTAATGACAATAAAAGAGCGCTCCATGGGAGGCAACTCATGATTTAAGATTCTTGTTCATTTTTTTTAATTCAATAAATTATGATCACCTTAGCATGATTTTGAATTTTATTAGACATACTTGATAGATGCATACACTGTTTTAAAACACATGCCAGACTTCTAAGTTTGGTGTGCCTGACAGCACACAAAAATCAGCTTTTCAAGCATTCTTAGATCATATGCTTAGTCATTTTGATGAAGTATATGACCAAACATTAAGTTTGGTGTCTGCATATGTACCAATTTTCAGAAGAATCAACTTTTGTTCATAGAATCAAAGTCATGCATAGATGAATTATATATTGTTACTGATGACGAGTCATCTTAGCCTAGTTTCACTAGCCTTTTTCTTTTATTTTCAATTGATTTATGCACTTTATTGAGCCATAAGCAAGCCAATTGGGTAGATTTTCATGCTTCCTTTGATTTAATCAACCATAGATGAATTAATGTAATTTCATGAGGTTTTATGCTATAATTGTCACATATTATGAAAGAATGAATATCTCATGATTTTGAGCATAGCTTTGATGTGTTTGGTTTATTAATGATAGGTGAAGAAAGCTTGGAAAAAGGTTGAAGCAAGAAGAAATGGCTAGGAGGAAGAGAGGACAAAAAGTTTGAGCAAAAGTTTGCCTCAAACTTTAGCTCAAACTTTTGGAATAAGTGAAAACGAACCAGGGAGCAAAAAGCTTGAGCAAAAGTTTGCCTCAAACTTTTTGGCAAACTTTTGGCATCACAAATCAACACCCTGGAGAGCAAAAGTTTGCGCCAACGTTTGCCTCAAACTTTTTGGCAAACGTTGGCGCCATGAACAACACACCTTGGAGAGCAAAAGCTTGCGCCAACGTTTGCCTCAAACTTTTTGGCAAACGTTGGCGCCATGAGTGTGCAAGGGGGAGCCAACGTTTGAGCAAAAGTTTGACCCCAAACTTTGGCTCAAACGTTGGTAGCAGCAAGGATGGGGTGGCTGATATGAAAAGTTTGAGTAAAAGTTTGCCTCAAACTTTTACTCAAACTTTTACTCAAGCTTACATGATTCCAAACCCGGTTCACTTCGGTTCTTCTCCAAACTCCAAGAGCAATCAACCAAGGCCTCTATCAACCCAATTCCATCAAGAGCAAAGGCCCAATTGAAGGCTCGAAGACCATTTGAAGAAAGTGTATAAATAGCATAGGATTTAAGTTTTTGGAGAGCTTTCCTTTTAGTTTTCATAGAGAGTTTTCGGAGAGCTTTTGGTGTGGAGTGAATTTTAATTTCTAAGTCTCGGGGAAGGAGAATTGAATTCCCTTCCTCTTAGTTTTCTTGCTTTCAATTTCAATTACAATTGTCTTGGATCTTGGGTTGGAGAATTGAAGGAAATCTGTTTCAATCTCATCCTGAGATCTCTCTGTTTCATTTTACTGCACAATTGAATTTCCATTTTGGTTAATTGCTTCTGTCTTCTACTTTCTCTGCAATTTACAATTTACAATTCCTTTGCAATTGTTCTTGTTGGATCTAGGAAGGCATTGAGATCTAGACTTGGGTATCTAGTCTCTTGGGTCTTGAGATCCGGATTTCCCATTTTCAATTCTCTGTTCACTGCTTTCAAGCTCATTTACATTTCTATTTTAAGATCCGGTTCAATTCAAGTCATCCTTTACTTCTCTGCTTGTTGCAATTTTACTTTTCCTTGTTTAATTTCTGCAAATCCAATTCCCAATTCCCTTTACAATTCAAGCCATTTACATTTCTTACACTTTAAGATTCTGCAATTTACATTTCTTGCGTTCTAAGTTTCTGCCATTTAATTTCTTGTTCTTTAAGATTCAGCACTTTAAATTTCAGTTCTCTTTAATTTCATGCAATTTACCCATTCCCTTTACTTTCTATGCAATTTAAATTCTGCAAATCACAAATCTCTCAACCAAATCTTGATTCGCCTGACTAAATCAACCACTAAACTAAAATTGCTCAATCCTTCAATCTCTGTGGGATCGACCTCACTCCCGTGAGTTATTATTACTTGATGCGACCCGGTGCACTTGCCGGTGAGTTTTGTGTCGGATCGTTTTCTGCACATCAAGTTTTTGGCGCCGTTGCCGGGGATTGATTAGATTGACAATGATTAAGTGAAGTGGAGATCTAGATCAAGCACTTTTACTTTTCTGTTCTTTAATTTTTAATTAACCCACTAACTGTTTGAATTTTCGCCTGAGATAACTGAAACTTCGCTTTAGCAACAAAGTGAAGTTTTCCTGGAAATTTCTGGCTCTATGCAATGCTCTTGCTTACACAAGAGAAGCAATTTCTGCCACTAATCTTCCAAGTCCATCAACTGTTTGATACTTTGTGCCAGCTAACCTTCTGAATCACATTCTGAGCTTGAATATCAATCATCACTTGAATTGTTTGTGACTGTGCAAATCATGGAGGGGAACTCAACAAATTCTAGCAATCATGAGAGTAATATCCCCACCTTGGATGATAATGTAACCCATAGTTCGAAGCAACTATCCATAGCCATGAATGATGTTGCCCAATGGTTTGAAGCTTTTCCACAAGGAAGCATTATCGGATGGGAAGAACTGATGAGTGAACTCCTAGTCAAGTTGAACCCATCACAGAGAGTTGTTAAGCCAGAGGCAGAAGTGCATCCATTCACACAAGAGAAAGAAATTGAAGGTGCTCGTGCAGTCATAAGCCAAAACAAGCAGATCCATCAGCAGACTCTACAACAACTAGACATGATGGCCAGAAAAATCACTGAGTTGAGACATGCTGTAGTACATACATACAACCTGACTCAAAGCTCATATGGGTGTAATCAAGCTGAACACAGTTTTGGGGTCATTAACCATGAGCAACAAAGTTATGAGCAACTACAATCTCCAAGCAATCACTCTAGCGTGCTCCAACACAGGCCTCAGAATGATGTGTACAATCCACCTTGGAGAACTCATTCTAATGGGAGGGGGGTTGAGAACCAAAACCAAAGACCAAGGGACTTCAACTGCAACAATCCCAGCTTCAAAAATCAACATAAAACACACCCCCACAACAACAATCACACACACTTCCAACCCCGTCCTACCTCACCATTCACCCAAAATGACTTTCATCGATCATCACAGTTGACACAACCACAACCACTTCCAAACTTTCAAAGAATCTATATTCTAGAAATGATGATGGAGAGGTTCATGAAAATTCAAGAAATGATGGCAATAGAGCAGGAAGAAATAAAGAAACATCAAGAGATGATAAGCAAGAACCAAGAGGCCTCACTCAGAAGACTTGAAAGGCAGATGGAACAACTGGTTCAAAACCTTGCTGAATTGGGTGAGAAGAAGGGAAGTCTGAACCCAAAGAGCCACGAAAAAGATGCTGGGTTGAAAGAGAAAGAAGTCATGGAGGAAAGTAAGAAGGCTATGGAAAGAGAAACAGAGGGAAGGAAGCCCATAGCAAGAGGAGGAAACCTAAGGCAACAGAAGCCTCAACTTCCATGAGCACAGAGTGAAGGATGTCAAGCTAGTGACAATAAAAGAGCGCTTGTTGGGAGGCAACCCAACCGGAGGTAACCATCTTTTCATATCTATTCCAATAAAAAGGTTAATTAGTTTTATCTATATTGCAAAAAGCTAAGTTTGGTGTTGCACACCAAAACAATATAAGGGAGAATGAAGGATTCTAAGTTTGGTGTTCCACCAAAAATCCCATCATTAAACACATTCTCACTCTCTGCATACCGCTAGCTTCAAGCATATTGGATGAACTAGTTAACTATTTCGCTGTTTCCTAGTTTTCAGTTTTATTGCTTTTAAAAAAAAAGAAGAAAAAAAAGAAAAAAATTTCACACATGGTTAAATTTGATGCATGAAAACCATTGGCAAGGTACTAAGTTTGGTGTTCTCACACCAAAGTAAGTTCAAAGGCCCACAAATAAATCATGCAGACTAACCATTATTTCTAAGTGCTTGGGGAACAAGCAACTTTCAATATCACTGCAGAGTACCATACAAACTTTTGGAGAGATTAAGCATCATCAACCAAAGAGATGAAAGATGAATGTGAAGGCCAGCAATGATGATGATGAGAAGAAGGAAAGCAAGCGAACTCCAAAAGGTTGTATTGTTCAGTGATTATTTTGTATCAGATGCTGCTAAATTGAAAGTTACATAATACCCCTGCCTGCCTGCATAGCATAGTTTTTCTGTAATTCAATAAGCAAGATGCTTGATCATTTACAACACTATACTCTCCAAAACTTGTTTGCATTCAATATTTCAAAAAAAATGCATCACATGAAAGTTCTTTGAAAAGAAGGATTGAGGAATCAAACAATTTTGAGGCAAGCAAAAGATTAGGAGAAGTGGTGGTTCTAGTTGTATGATTATGTATTGAGGTTGCATGCTTGTGAAAACTTGCATGGGAGCTCATAGGCAGGACATGAAGTTCAAAGAAGTATTGTGGAGATTCTCAAAAATCTATTGATGCAAGAAGCAGCAAACAAAACAAAAGAAAATAAAGAAAATACAAAAGCAAAAAGAACATGGCCCAAGGCTCTGAGCATCAATTACTAGGCAGAAAAAGAAAGAAGAAACAAAACTCAAAGAGTTGTTAGCCTAGTAAATGCTTGTGGTTGAGTTGTGTCAAAGAAAGAGGCTTGAGCAAGTAAATCCTTAGGGGTGCTTTAACACCTAATACCTTAAAACCAACTGGTTTAGGAGTATTGATTGAAAGCTTATCTAAAGAGCCGCTTTGAGACATGACACTTAGAGTCAAGGCCAAAGCAAAGAAACTATAAGCTGCTTCAAGGTGATTACATATAAAGAGATCTCCATGATACCATTTGGATGAAAATCCTAAGACCTAAGACTCCCAAGATGTAGGGACTAGTAAGCACTGAAGCCCTTGCATGAGCATATGATTTAGAGTTCACCCCACTGTCACTTAATCACTTCACTCACAGGACCTGACAAGTTATTCTTCAATCCGTCTTAATTGAAAGAACCCTGGAGCATAATTCATTTCTTGCTTGGGGACAAGCAAGCTTTAAGTTTGGTGTTACATTTCAGGAATTGATATTAGAAAATGAATTAGAACTTACGATGAAGGTATCAATTGTGATAAATTGCTTGCATTTGACATTAATCCCTTAGCAAGAGACAAGTTTGGTGTTCACCAAACCTTGGTTCACTAAGTAAGGGACACAATTGATCTTTTATGACTAAGAAACATAATAAATAATTTAAGCATTCACCACTTCATCACCGTGCTACAGTTATGTCCTAAAGCTTACCATTTTGATTTAATTAGGAAAAAGAAGGTTGAGGTAAAGACAAGATAAAGACACGGCTATGACAAGCCAAGAGAGAAGGATCACATGTGCCTAGAGAGATGTGCCTACCTTGGAAAGTAAAAATCTGCATGCTAGTCACCTTGGAAGGCGAATCTCATGCAACCAATGGGAAGAGAATCCTTGTCAATCCTCAAGAGAACATGCAAGCCGTTCATCTCATGAAGTTACTATGTTGTTCAACTCAATCTCCACCCTTCATAAGTCATGACCGAATCCCTCTTCAAGTATGGTCTTCGTCCAAAGCTTTAATGCCCTGCCTATAAATAGGTTGGGACATTTGTTGCATCACATGTTCATACAAGTTTTCCTTACAATCATAAGTCCTTGTTCCACCGTGTGCAATCCTAAACACGTCCCACTCCCCTCTCAACAGCAACATTTCCTTCTTCGTTCTCTTTACACTATAAAACCGTACCTCAACCAACCACAAATCCACCCTTGCCTCTTCCCTCTAATTGAATTCATGGCTTCATCAAGTTCAAAGAGAAGACAAGGGAAGGAACCAATGGTAACCGAACCCCCATCCTATGATGCAAGGAAGTTTAGATCTCAGTTTCATGAAAAAAAATATCATAGATTCATGAAAATAAAGCACATCATTTATGAGAGGGGTTTTGAGCTGAGGGACGGGGAATACCCCATCATGAGGCAAATCACTAGGGAAAGAAGGTGGGATCTCCTATGCGATCCTCTCACCAAGATTAGTGCAGTCATGATCAGGGAATTTTATGCAAATGCTGTGAAAAAAAGTGAAGACAGCATCTCTTACAAAAGTTATGTTAGAGGAGTTGAAGTGGATTTCAGTCCAGCATCCATTACAAGGGCCCTGAAGTTGAGAACCATAACTTATGAAGAGCCCAGCTATGAGGCCAGACTGCAGGGAGAGAATAACCCTGATGAGATCTTACAAGGGATATGCTTGGAAGACACAGACTGGGAAAGAGATTCAAAAAGAATCCCAAGCCAATTGAAAAGAATAAATCTCATTCCTGAGGCCAAGGGGTGGTATGAGATAGTAAGGAGATCTATACGCCCTACTAGAAACACCTCAGGGGTCACAATCAAGCGAGCACTCTTGACATACTGTATCCTACATGGGGAGAAATCAACCTCGCACAACTCATAGACGACAGTATTCAAGAGATAGCTGAAAGCACAAACAAATCAACTAGGCTCGGTCATCCAAGCACCATCCTAAGGCTATGCAACAAAGCTGGAGTGATTTTTGAAGATGAGGACACAGAGAAAGTAAAAAGGGGGACGGGAATCACAAAGAAAAACATGGAAGGAATTACTGAGGATGATGATCAAGAAGAAAGACCCCAAAGGAGAAGAAGATCAGAGGAAGGGGAAGAGCAAACTTACAGTGCCATAGATATGAGTCAACTACAAAGAGCTCTTGAGGAAATATCACAACAAAATGTAAGAGCACAAGAGCAATATTCAAGGCAACAAGAGCAATATCTAGAGTACCGGAAGCAATATTTAAAAGATAGAGAGCAAAATGAAGCTTGGCAGCACAGAATGGAGGAAAGACAAGAGAGCTGGCAACAACAAATGATGGTCCAACAACAAGAATTTCAAGCCAAGATTCTTAAGGGGCAAAGAGAACAAACAACAAAACTTCAAGAGTCATATGACAAAATGTTCCTGACCCAAGCCAAATATGGGGAATACTCACAACTTGTATCAGTAGAAGAACATCCATCATACTATTGGAGAGGTTAGACATGTGCAACAATTAGAGTATGATGAAAATATGCAAGCAAGGTTGGAGTATTTGACCCACAATATGCCAGCACTAGATCCACAAATCAAACCATTTGAGCAGTGCCAAGAATTTAGAGACCGACAGAAAGCAAGGTCTCATTACTACACATAGGTAGTACATGAAAGATTGGAGGCAGTTGGGCTCTCCGGTCTTATAGATCCTATCTGGGATAGAAGGTGCCCTAGTGAAGAAACTCAGGACTACTCCAAGCTCTGGAAGAGAAAGAAGAAGAAGGGAGAATCAAGCAATAACCAGGGACATGACAACTAGAAGGTGGTGAAGTTCTTTCATAATTTCAAACTAAATAAGGAAGATGTATATCTGAAACATGATATACCTCCAATTGTTCTTTGTTTTGCATACATTTTTAGCTTAAAAGTTATCTGCATAATAATTGTCATCCTTCATTATGCTTGAATATTTTGTTTTGTTCCCCTTGCTGTTTGAATAAAAGAGAGATTTTGATTTAGAAAAGTAATTGTTCAAGGTTGCAAAAGTTAGAATGAAAGTTAGTGGTGGTATGTGTTTGATTCAATTGTTAGCTCACAAAATAAATGCTGCATAATGACATGTTACTTGAAGCTTAAGCTAGTTTGCTGCTATGATCCTTCAACTAAAAAAAATCCCTTGAAAATGAATCAAAACAGAAAGAAAAAGAAATAGAAAAGTCAAAAAGTGGCAAAGAAACAAACAATAAGGCTAGACACCAATAGCTTGGACCCTAGGACACATGCCTGTGGTGTTTTTGTACTAGGATATGCTTGGACAAGTAAGTTCTAAGGAGTATTTCAAAACTTGCCCACTTAGATCAACTGATTTGGGATTGCCAACTGAAAGTCCACAATAAAGAGCAACCTGGCTACAAAACACTTAGTTATCCAAAGAGATGCTGGGCATCAATGATCCATGTGTCTGTGGTGAAGGAATGTTGAGTGCAATTAAGCCAAAGGCTGTTGCAACATTTGCCACCAAGCCTTCAATGAGTAATAAGCTCTCTAAGCAAAAGAAAGAAGGAAAAAGCTAACAAGGGAAGTAAGCAGAAAGCAAGGCATTGTAGCAGCAACGTTAGTGAACCCTTGAGGAAACATTGTTTATTTAGCAGCAAGTAATAAATGAGCTACTATTGATCTGCATAAAATCCCATGAACCAAGTTCAACTATCTGCTTAATAAGGACATGCATACTTCTCTATTTCATTCTATCTTCTCTTATGTTTGATGCTTGCTTGGGGACAAGCAAGTTTTAAGTTTGGTGTTGTGATGACAAGTCATCATATGATAGTTTTTCAAGCATTTTTGCACTTGTTCATTAGGTTTTATGCACTTTCTTGCATTGTAAGTTAGTAATTTGGAGTGGAATTGCATGGTTTCCTTGAATCAATCAACCACCCTTTAATTGACACAAAATCATAAAGTTTAAACTAAAATTAATTGGTTTTAAATGAATTTTAAGCTTTGTGAATTTTGTGATACTTTGATTGGTTGTTTTGATTACTTATAGGTGAAGAAAAGAAGAAAACAAGAAAGCGTAGCCTAAGAAGCGTGGCCCAAGGAAGAGAAAAGTATAGCAAAAGAAACAAGGAAGCATGGCACATGGAAGGAGCAAGCCACAGCGCTCTCTCCAAGAGCTCAGTGCTCTCTAAGGGAGCACAACAATGAACCAAGGAAGCAAGGCTTGGATGCTACGCTCTCCTTGAGAGCGGAGCACAATAATGAACCAAGAAAGAGAGGGGAGAAGCATGCTGCTCCGCTCTTGCCAAGAGCATTATCGGGCTCCATCCAAAACAATTACAAGGGAAAATGTTTGCCAATGCTTGCCCCAAGGATCGAACCAAGCACCTAAGGAAAGGAAGGAAGTGCTACTACAAAGCTTGGCAAAATAAAAATGCACAAAATGGCTCAGCAAGGATTCAAACCAAGGCACTCCCACTCAATGCATGCGCCAACCTTGTTTCCTTCACAAAGAAAAAGAGCCAGCAATGCCTCCCCAAGGTTTCAAACTTGGGACCTCACCCAAGCAAAAGGAGTGCTACGCTCTTGCCAAGAGCAGAGCGCTACTCTCCTTATTCCTTGCACGAGTTTGACACGGCCCAGGGAGCTTGGTGCGCAAAAGACAAGCTCCAAGGCAGCATGATGCTACGCTCTCCCCAAGAGCGGAGCACTACCCTGATGCACCTAAGCTTGGCACGCAACAAAGAGACAAGGACATGAGCCACAATGCTATGCTCTCACCAGGAGCGAAGCACTCAACTGGGAGCAAACACTCATGGGCTAAAATTGGACCAAAATTTAATTTAAATTCAATTCTTCCCCAAATTAAAAAGCCCTCTCCAAATTCTAAAATCCAAAAATAGAAATTGTATAAATAGAAGCTAGTTTGATTTAGTGAGGACCTTTTGCTTCTTTGAGAATTTTTCATTCTGTAATTTTGAGAGTTTTTACTTTGAATTTGGATCTTGGAAAATTTGGAAGGAGAATTGATCTCTCTTCTTCCTTGTTCTTGCTTGAGCACTCTTTACTTCTTATCTTGGATCTTGGGTGGAGAATTGAAGAAATTCTGTTTCAATCTCACCTTGAGATCTCTTTGTTTATCTTTATGCGTAATTCTAGAATCTGTGATTTGATTGCAAATTCTGTTTACTGCTTTCATTTTTCTACTTCTTCTGCAATACACTCTTCCATTTCTGTTGCGATTGTTCTTGTTGGATCAAGGAAGGATTTGAGATCTAGACTTATTTTCTAGTCTCCTCCTCCCCTGAGATCTTCAATTTCCATTTAGCTACTGCAATTGAATTACATTCTACTTTCTGTCTGATTTTCAAAGAGATTTTCCTTTTCTTATTTAAATCTGCTGCATCTTAATTCTTCTTCTACTTCTCTATTAATTGTCTTTTACTTCTGCTTGTTTGAATTCTGCAACCCCAACTCCCAATTCCTTTTATAATTCAAGCAATTTATATTTCTTGCACTTTAAGATTCAGTCATTTACATTCCTTGCAATCTAAGCTTCTGTAATTTAATTTACTTGTTCTTTAAGATTCAGCACTTTTACTTTCTTTTCTCTTTAATTTACTGCAATTCTTCCCTCTCCCTTTAAAATTCATGCAATTTAGCTTCCGCCAATTACAAACCACTCAAACCAATACTTGATTTGCTTGACTAAATCAACCACTGAACTAAAATTGCTCAATCCTTCAATCCCTGTGGGATCGACCTCACTCATGTGAGTTATTATTACTTGATGCGACCCGGTACACTTGCCGGTGAGTTTTGGGTGTTGGAATTCAATTCCAAAATATCCATCACCAATCACCTCAATACCTCTTCCCCAAATACCCTTCACCTATCAACTCTTACCCTTTTCCCCATATTCTCTTCACCACTCATCCATCCATCATTAAATCCCACCTACCTCACCATTCAAATTCAAACCATTTCCCTCCCTAACCCACCCCTTCATGACCGAATTCCCTCTCTCCCGTACCCTATAAATACCCCTCCTCACTACCTTTACTTTCACACAATATACATACTTCTCTCACCCTTGGTCGAACCACTACCTTCACTCCATCTCCCCCATTTCTTCTTCTTCTACCCCTTTCTTTCTTATTTTGCTCGAGGATGAACGAATCTTCTAAGTTTGGTGTGGGAAAAGCTAAAGCTTTTTACTTTTCCATAACCATCAATGGCACCTAAGGCCGGAGAAACCTCTAGAAAGAGGAAAGGGAAGGCAATTGCTTTCACCTCCGAGTCATGGGAGATGGAGAGATTCATCTCAAAGGTCCATCAAGATCACTTCTATGAAGTTCTGGCCAAGAAAAAGGTGATCCCCGAGGTCTCCTTTAAGCTCAAAAAAAGTGAATATCTGGAGATCCGACATGAAGTTTGAAGAAGAGGTTGGGAAATTCTCACCAACCCCATTGAACAAGTCAGGATCTTAATGGTTCAAGAGTTCTATGCCAATGCATGGATCACTAAGAACCATGACCAAAGTGTGAACCCAAACCCAAAGAATTGGCTCACAATGGTTCGAGGGAACTACTTGGATTTTAGTCCGGAAAATGTGAGGTTGGCATTCAACTTGCCAATGATGCAAGGAGATCCTCACCGTTTCACTAGAAGGGTCAACTTTGATCAAAGGTTGGACCAAGTCCTTAGGAACATTTGTGTGGAAGGCGCTCAATAGAAGAGAGATTCAAGAGGCAAGCCGGTTCAACTAAGAAGGCTTGACCTCAAACCCGTGGCTAGGGGATGGTTGGAGTTTATCCAACGCTCTATCATTCCTACTAGCAACCGGTCTGAAGTTACTATAGACCGGGCTATCATGATCCATAGCATCATGAATGGAGAGGAAGTAGAAGTTCATGAGATCATATCCCTAGAACTCTACAAGGTGGCGGACAAGTCTTCCACTTTGGCAAGGTTAGCCTTCCCTCATCTCATTTGTCACCTATGCAATTCATCCGGAATTATCATAGAGGAAGACACTCTAATTGAAGAGGACAAGCCCATCACTAAGAAAAGGATGGAGTAAACAAAAGAGCCCACTCATGGACCTCAACAAGAGCATGAGGAAGTTCCTCATCTAGAAATTTCTGAGATGCCTCAAGGGATGCATTTTCCTCCACAAAACTATTGGGAGCAAATCAACACCTCCCTAGGAGAATTAAGTTCCAACATGGGACAACTAAGGATGGAGCACCAAGAGCATTTCATCCTCCTCCATGAAATTAGAAAAGACCAAAGAGCCATGAGTGAGGAGCAACCAAGGCAAGGAATAGACATTGGGGAGCTAAAGCACTCCATAAGATCTTCAAGAGGAAGAACTAGCCGCCATCACTAAGGTGGACCCGTTCTTTAATTTCCTTGTTCTTATTTTTCTGTTTTTCGTTTCCTATGTCTTATGTTTCATTTATGTTGTGTCTTTATTACATGATCATTAGTGTCTAGTGTCTATGTCTTAAAGCTATAAAGAAGAGCTGAAAGAGGGAAAGGCATTGTTGGAGAAGAGGATTCAGAAGAAGAGTTCCAAGATATGGAGGAACACTCAACAAACCCAACAAATCTATCAGGAGGAGCAGCCAAAAACAACAACAATCCACCACAGAGAAGAGTTTTGGCATCCTACACATTTGCAAATCCTAGACATTGTGGGAGTAGCATTTTTACGCCAAATGTTAATGCAAATAACTTTAAACTGAAGCCACAACTCATCACCTTAGTTCAAAATAACTACTCTTATGGAGGAGGACCACTTGAAGATCCGAACCAACACTTGTCTACTTTCTTAAGGATTTATGACACTGTCAAAACCAATGGTGTGCATCCTGACAGCTACAAGCTACTGTTATTTCCATTTGCTCTCAGAGACAAAGCTACTCAATGGCTGGAAACTTTTCCAAGAGACAGCATCAACAATTGGGAAGATCTAGTGAGCAAGTTCCTTGCCAAATTTTACCCACATCAAAGGATCATTAGGTTGAAGACTGAAGTACAAACATTCAAACAAATGGACACTGAACCCATCTATGTGTCTGTGGCATTTATATATCCGGTGGTAATACTGGAAAACAAAGTGCTTAGGGTCACGACCAAGACTCATATAGTAGCTGTGTTCAAGAATCAACATACTGAACTAGGAGAATCAATAACACTATCTGAATTCTGAGTTCCTATAGATGCCAATCATTATGAACTTCAAAGGATAAAGTGAGATGCCAAAACTATTCAGAAGCAAAAAGGCTACAAGCCCACTCATCTAATTGGAACTAAGTTCATTGATAAGTTTGGAATTCATTGTATATTTTCTTCTTTTTACCCTATTTTATTTTTAGTTGCTTGCGGACAAGCAACAATTTAAGTTTGGTGTTGTGATGAGCGGATAATTTATACCCTTTTTGGCATTGTTTTTACATAGTTTTTAGTATGTTTTAGTTACTTTTTATTATATTTTTATTAGTTTTTATTCAAAAATCACATTTTGGGACTTTACTATGTGTTTGTGTGTTTTTTTGTGATTTCAGGTATTTTCTGGCTGAAATTGAGGGACCTGAGCAAAAATCTGATTCAGAGGCTGAAAAAGGACTGCAGATGCTGTTGGATTCTGACCTCCCTGCACTCGAAGTGAATTTTATGGAGCTATAGAAGCCCAATTGGCGTGCTCTGAATTGCGTTAGAAAGTAGGCATCCTGGGCTTTCGAGAAATATATAATAGTCCATACTTTGCCCGAGATTTGATGGCCCAAACTGGCACTAGAATTGGAGTTAAACGCCTAAACTGGCACCAAAGCTGGCGTTTAACTCCAGGAACAGCCTAAGCACGAAAAAGCTTGAATGCTCAGCCCAAGAACACACCAAGTGGGTCCCTGAAGTGGATTTCTACACTATCTGCACTTAGTTACTCATTTTCTGTAAACCCTAGGTTACTAGTTTAGTATAAAAACTACTTTTAGAGATCTCTGGACGGAGAGTCCTTATAGAATTCAGATTTTCATCATAGTATTGTACACATTTAAGAGGCTGGCCTCACGGCCAAGCCTAGACCTTCCACTTATGTATTTTCTACGGTGGAGTTTCTACACGCCATAGATTAAGGTGTGGAGCTCTGGTATTCTTCATGGATTAATACAAGTACTATTGTTTTTCTATTCAATTCACGCCTACTTCTTCTACAAGATATACTCTCGTTCTCAATTCAGTTAAGTCAGAATGAAGGGGTGACCCGTGACAATCACCCAATCTTCGTTACTCGCTTAGCCAAGGTCGCGTGGCTGACAACCACAAAGCGATCCACTTGATGTTCAACGTAGTCATTGGACGATAGCTGGAGTATATTCTCTTGGGTTTCTAATCTAAGATTAGAACCTTCGTGGTATAGGCTAGAATTGTTGGCAGCCATTCCTGGGATCCAGAAAGTCTAAACCTTGTCTGTGGTATTCCGAGTAGGATCTGGGAAGGGATGACTGTGACGAGCTTCAAACCTGCGAATGTGGGGGCACAAGTGACAGTGTGCAAAAGGACAATGGTCTTATTCCGACCATAACCATTTGAATATGCCTGACTGAGATTTACAAGGATGACCATAGCTTGCTTCAATCTCCGTGAGTAAGGGTCGATCCCACGGAGATTGTCGGCTTGAAGTAAGCTATGGTCACCTTGTAAATCTCAGTCAGGCGAATTGAGATGGTGATGGAGAATTGATAATTAAAAGATAAATAAAACATAAAATAATGATAGAGATACTTATGTAATTCTTTGGTTGGAATTTCAGATAAGCGTATGAAGATGCTTTGTTCCTCCTGAACCTCTGCTTTCCTATTGCCTTCTTCCAATCATTCATACTCCTTTCCATGGCAAGCTTTATGTTGGGCATCACCGTTGTCAATGGCTACTTCCTGTCCTCTCAGTGAAAACGTTCCAAATGCGCTGTCACTGCACAGCTAATCATCTGTCGGTTCTCGATCATGTTGGAATAGGATCCATTGATCCTTTTGCGTCTGTCACACGCCCCACAATCGCGAGTTTGAAGCTCGTCATAGTCATCCCTTCCCAGATCCTACTCAGAATACCACAGACAAGGTTTAGACGTTCCGGATCTCAGGAGTGGCTGCCAATAATTCTAGCCTATACCACGAAGGTTCCAATCTTAGATTAGAAACCCAAGAGATACACATTCAAGCTTGTTTGCACGTAGAACAGAAGTGGTTGTCAGTCACGCGTTCATAGGTGAAAATGGTGATGAGTGTCACATAATCATCACATTCATCATGTTCTTGGGTGCGAATGAATATCTTGGAGAAGAAATAGACTTGAGTTGAATAGAAAAACAATAGTACTTTGTATTAATTCTTGAAGAACAGCAGAGCTCCACACCTTAATCTATGGTGTGTAGAAACTCCACCGTTGAAAATACATAAGAACAAGGTCTAGGCATGGCCGAATGGCCAGCCTCCAAACGTGTCTAAGATAGCATAAGGCTTCTCAAAGATCCAAAGTATGAAAATACAATGGCAAAAGGTCCTATTTATAGAAAACTAGTAGCCTAGGGTTACAGAAATGAGTAATTAATGCGGAAATCTTCTTCTGGGCCCACTTGGTGTGTGCTTGGGCTGACCATTGAAGCTTCCATGTATAGAGACTTTTCTTGGAGTTAAACGCCAGCTTTTGTGCCAGTTTGGGCGTTTAACTCTAGCTTTTGTGCTAGTTTTGGAGTTAAACGCCAGAATTCTTGAGCTGCTTTGGAACGCCTGTTTGGGCCATCAAATCTCGGTCAAAGTATGGACTATTATATATTGCTGGAAAGCCCAGGATGTCTACCTTCCAACAAAATTGAAGAGCGCGCCAATTGGGCTTCTATAGCTCCAGAAAATCCACTTTGAGTGCAGGGAGGTCAGAATCCAACAGCATCTGTAGTCCTTTTTCAGCCTCTGAATCAGATTTTTGCTCAGGTCCCTCAATTTCAGCCAGAAAATACCTGAAATCACAGAAAAACACACAAACTCATAGTAAAGTCCAGAAATGTGATTTTTAAATAAAAATTAATAAAAATATAATAAAAACTAACTAAAATATACTAAAAACATACTAAAAACAATGCTAAAAAGCGTATAAATTATCCGCTCATCACAACACCAAACTTAAATTGTTGCTTGTCCCCAAGCAACTAAAAATCAAATAGGATAAAAAAAAGAGAATATACAATGAATTCCAAAAATATCTATGAAGATCAGTATTAATTAGATGAGCGGGGCTTTTAGCTTTTTGCTTCTGAACAGTTTTGGCATCTCACTTTATTCCTTGAAGTTCAGAATGATTGGCATCTATAGGAACTCAGAATCCAGATAGTGTTATTGATTCTCCTAGTTAAGTATGTTGATTCTTGAACACAGCTACTTTATGAGTCTTGGCCGTGGCCCTAAGTACTTTATTTTCCAGTATTACCACTGGATACATAAATGCCACAGATACATAACTGGGTGAACCTTTTCAGATTGTGACTCAGCTTTGCTAGAGTCCCCAATTAGAGGTGTCCAGGGTTCTTAAGCACACTCTTCTTTTTGCTTTGGACCTCGACTTTAACCGCTCAGTCTCAAGTTTTCACTTGACACCTTCACGCCACAAGCACATGGTTAGGGACAGCTTGGTTTAGCCGCTTAGGCCAGGATTTTATTCCTGTGGGCCTTCCTATCCACTGATGCTCAAAGCCTTGGATCCTTTTTATCACCCTTGCCTTTTGGTTTAAAGGGGTATTGGCTTTTTCTGCTTGCTTTTCTTTTTCTTTCTTTATTCTCTTTTTTTTTTTTTTTCGCATATATCCTTTTTCTGCAAGCTTTTCACTGCTTTTTCTTGCTTCAAGAATCAATTTTTTTTATGATTTTTCAGATCATCAGATAACATTTCTCCTTTTCCCATCATTCTTTCAAGAGCCAACAATTTTAACATTCTTTAAACAACAAATTCAAAAATATGTACTGTTCAAGCATTCATTCAGAAAAACAATAGTATTGCCACCACATCAAAATAATTAAACTGTTTTAAAATTTGAAATTCATGCACTTCTTTTTCTTTTTCAATTAAAAACATTTTTCATTTAAGAAAGGTGATGGATTCATTTTCATAGCTTTAAGGCATAGACATTTAGACACTAATGATCATGTAATAAAGACACAAACATAAATAAACATAAAGCATAAAAATTTGAAAAACAGAAAATAAAGAACAAGGAGATTAAAGAACGGGTCCACCTTAGTGATGGCGCCCTGTTCTTCCTCTTGAAGATCTTATGGAGTGCTTGAGCTCCTCAATGTCTCTTCCTTGCCTTTGTTCTCCTTTCTCATGGTTCTTTGGTCTTCTCTAATTTCATGGAGGAGGATGGAATGCTCTTGGTGCTCCACCCTTAGTTGTCCCATGTTGGAACTTAATTCTTCTAGGGAGGTGTTGATTTGCTCCCAATAGTTTTGTGGAGGAAAATGCATCCCTTGAGGCGTCTCAGGGATTTCATGAGGAGTTTCCTCATGCTCTTGTCCATGAGTGGGATCTCTTGTTTGCTCCATCCTTTTCTTAGTGATGGGCTTGTCTTCATTAATGAGAATGTCTCCCTCTATGTCAATTCCAACTGAATTGCAGAGGTGACAAATGAGGTGAGGGAAGGCTAACCTTGCTGCAGTAGAGGACTTGTCCGCCACCTTGTAGAGTTCTTGGGATATAACCTCATGAACTTCTACTTCCTCTCTAATCATGATGCTATGAATCATGATGGCTCGATCTATAGTAACTTCAGACCGATTGCTAGTGGGAATGATTGAGCGTTGAATAAACTCCAACCATCCCCTAGCCATGGGCTTGAGGTCATGCCTTAGTTGAACCGGCTTCCCTCTTGAATCTCTCTTCCATTGAGCACCCTCTTTACATATGTCCATGAGGACTTGGTCCAACCTTTGATCAAAGTTGACCCTTCTAGTGTATGGGTGTGCATCTCCTTGCATCATAGGCAAATTGAATGCCAACCTTACATTTTCCGGACTAAAGTCGAAGTATTTCCCTCGGACCATTGTAAGCCAATTCTTAGGATCCGGGTTCACACTTTGATCATGGTTCTTGGTGATCCATGCATTGGCATAGAACTCTTGAACCATTAAGATTTCAACTTGTTGAATGGGGTTGGTGAGAACTTCCCAACCTCTTCTTCGAATCTCATGTCGGATCTCTGGATATTCGCCCTTTTTGAGCTTAAAAGGGACCTCGGGGATCACCTTCTTCTTGGCCACAACTTCATAGAAGTGGTCTTGATGCACCCTTGAGAGGAATCTCTCTATCTCCCATGACTCGGAGGTGGAAGCTTTTGCCTTCCCTTTCCTCTTTCTGCAAGTTTCTCTGGCCTTTGGTGCCATTAATGGTTATGGAAAAACAAAAAAAGCTTTAGCTTTTACCACACCAAACTTAGAAGGTTTATTCGTCCTCGAGCAAAAGAAGAAAGAAGAGAGTAGAAGAAGAAGAAATAGAGGAGATGGAGGGGGCTTTGTGTTTCGGCCAAGGGGGAGAAGTAGTGTTTAGGTTGTGTGAAAATGAAGGAGTGAAGATGGGTTTATATAGGAGTGGAGAGGGGGGTATGGTTCAGCCATTATGGGTGGGTTTGGGAGGGAAAGTGGTTTGAATTTGAATGGTGGGGTAGGTGGGATTTTATGAAGGATGGAGGTGAGTGGTGAAGAGAATGGTGGGATTTGATAGGTGATAGGTTTTTGGGGAAGAGGTATTGAGGTGATTGGTGAATGGGTGAAGAAGAGAGAGAGGGGTGGGGTACGTGGGGATCCTGTGGGGTCCACAGATCCTGAGGTGTCAAGGATTTCTCATCCCTGCACCATGTGGCATGCAAAACGCCCCTTACTGCCAATCCTGGCGTTAAATGCCAGGCTGCTGCCTATTTCTGGCGTTTAACGCCAGCTTCTTGCCCATTCCTGGCGTTAAACGCCAGTCTGGTGCCCATTTCTGGCGTTAAACGCCAGCTTCTTGCCCATTCCTGGCGTTAAACGCCAGTCTGGTGTCCATTTCTGGCGTTAAACGCCCAGAATGGTGCCAGACTGGGCATTTAACGCCCGTTCTGCTACCCTTACTGGCGTTTAAATGCCAGTAAGTTTCTCCTCTAGGGTGTTCTGTTTTTTATTCTGTTTTTCCTTCTGTTTTTGATTTTTCAATTATTTTTGTGACTTCACATGATTATCAACCTTTAGAAAACATAAAATAACAAAAGAGAATAGAAATTTAACATAGATAATTAAAGATTGGGTTGCCTCCCAACAAGCGCTTCTTTAATGTCAATAGCTTGACAGTGGGCTCTCATGGAGCCTCACAGATGTTCAGAGCAATATTGGAACCTCCCAACACCAAACTTAGAGTTTGAATGTGGGGGTTCAACACCAAACTTAAAATTTGGTTGTGGCCTCCCAACACCAAACTTAGAGTTTGACTGTGGGGTCTCTGTTTGACTATGTATTGAGAGAAGCTCTTCAT